>NW_006436672.1:366264-377183 GCF_000325575.1 Pteropus alecto
GCACATAAGGAAGGCTCGAAAGGCGAGAGGTAGACAGGAGCAATCTCAAGGCCAGGTTGAGTGAGGTACTGGGACTTGTTAGCTGAAGAATGAGCCCAAGGCTTCTAGCAAATGCTCAGCCACAAAGAACTGCCCTTGGCCTTGAGATGAATGAGAGGCAGGGAGGCCCAGGCTGAATATCCCAGAACTATATTCTAAATGCGACTGGCCTAGCACATGGGTGTGCCCACCCTTCACTGTTTATTCCTCTGAAACTTCTCTGTTTCCTTCTTCCTCCAGTCCCCACCCAGCATCCCAAACCCCACAGAACCTGATCCTACAGCCCTACGACCACACCCAAGGACAGGTGAAATGAAGGCAGGAGCGAGCTTGGAGGGAGGAAAGATGGCAGGGATTTGGCATGTCTTCACTGGATCGCAGTTCGGAGAATCCTAAACTACAGGCAGTATCGATTTTCCAGTCATAAAACCTGAGTGGAAAAACATCGCCCAGGAGTTTGGCAACACACATTAAAAGCCATAAAAGACTTCGGTTCCTCTGACACAGCCATTCCGCTTCCAAGAATTTATTCTAAGGAGGTGATTAAAGGTGTGAGTAAAAATGCTGGTCACAACTATGATCAGCAAAAAGACAAAACACAAAAACTGGAAACGACCCAGATGTCCAACAATAGGGGACAGTTAATCGAATTAAGGCACAGCCACAGAGTGAACTCATTTGCAGTTATTAAAAAAAAAATCATAATAAGGTAGATCTCTATGTCTCTCAAGGTAAATATGTCTATTATTAACTAAAAATAGGTCGAAAAACTACTGGCAGCATGATGCAGATTTTATGTGCTGTGTGTGTCGATATACACATATGTGTGTGCACACACACCTGTATGTCCATGTATGTATAAAGACACACAGAAAGAGAGCAGGGTGACGAGCACCCAGTGACACAGAAGCCCCAAGCTGTTCGTGGCGATCATCTTCCAGGAGTGAAAATACGAGTATTTTTTCTTCTTCGTTGAATCTACCTCTATGTTCTAGTTCTGTGTTGAACACGTACTGGTTTTATAAGCAAAAGAAATAAGAAAACATATTTAAGGAAACACTTAAGTGCCAGCTAACAACTCAGTGAGCTTTAAGAGATAAGATCAGTCAGAAACGCCGTCTCCACCACCCTCCAACTTCTGTATTCAGAATTTCGCGCCCTGCAGACCTCGGCTGGTCAGCCTCAGCCCCGGACAGAACTCAGCCACGCCTCGTGCATTGAGCACGCCGGGGACCATGAAGGTCCCAGCACAGAACTTTTCGGGTAACAGGTACCTGCCCGCATACTCCATGGGATGGCATTTTTAACTGTCTGGGATGGAATTATTTTTCCAAGCATTACTGGGCAGCCCGATTTTGTCGAACAGAGCATCTTGGGAGATCATTAAAATGTCCTCGATGACACATGATCAGCAACCTGAGCGACTGGGATGCAAGTGAGGAAATATGCTACGGCGCTAAAAAAAAAAAAACCCCAAAAAACGATGATCCATGAAGTCAAGAGGCCTGGATCCTAGACTGGCCCCACCTTGGGATCTCGGCCAGGTGGCTTCTCGGAGCTTTAGCTTTTCCATCTGCAGAAGTGACGGCGCCGGGCTGCACGATCCCTGAGGACCCTTCCAACTCAGTCTCGGCCCTCCCTCGCAGGCTGGCGGCCAGCACTTCTGCTTACCGACTCAGCCGACTCTTTATGCCCTCTATCCAGTGCTCTGCTGCTGCTGCCCTACAGACTAGGGAACATGGCCGAGGGTGTAAGAATAGCATCTGAACCAAGAGTTAATGAGCTATGATAAAGCTTTATAAACCTCCGGTACGACATAATTATAATAATTTTTTAAAAATAAACGTTATAAGTGTACACAGATACATTAGCTTGAATGACACAGAATTGCTAAAAAAATAAATAAATAAATTGTCAAATTCGCATTGGACCATCAGCCCTGGGCCTGTCTTACTTTCAGGTGATTCAGTTCCGCTCCAGAAGCCCAGGGCAGAGCAAATTCCTGGGCACGTGGCACGTGGAGGGACTCGTAATAGAAAACTGCTCTTCTCGGACCAACTGTAAGAGGCTATAAACGGCTTCTAAATTCTACTAGCGGTGGCACTGGGGCCAGAGTGACTGAAATACTTTTCAGAGGGCAAAAAAAAATCTGTCAGAGGTTTTAATCACCAGCTGCTGCCACCAGCTGCTGGGGCCAGCCCACTATAGATTCAGGCAGGCCAGCAAAGGGTTGATTTTCCGCTGGAATGTGTCAGGGAGGGAAGCAGCCTGCATCAACAAGTGCTTCTCCAAAGGGCCATGAGTCACCCCCCTCCAGAGACTGAGGCAGAGAGGGTTCTGCTTCAAAGAGGAAGCCATTCACATTCCAGTCTAAAAACCAACACCTTCAGCTCTACGCATAGGACCCATGCCACAGGAAGAGCTCCAGGCCAGCACCAGGAAGAACAAAATGGGATCAAAAGTGATGATGATGATGATGATGATGATGATGATGATGATGATGATAATGATGCTGATGATGATGATGGGGGCAGGAGGAAACTTTGGAAGGTGATAGGTATTTTATAACCTTGATGGTAGTAATGATTTCACAGGTATATACTCATGGCCAAACTCATCGGACTGCATACATTAAATATTACAGCTTTTATATGTCAATCATACATCAGCAGTTTTTTTTTTTTAAATGGAATCACACATTCCAGAGCTGGCTAATCAAGAACTAGGCAAGCTCAAAGTTTAAAAAGCAAGAAGAACTTTGAAGGATAGGAACAGGAGAAACTGCCATAGGAAAGTGGGCTTCTTTCAAGCTGGGGTGACCTGGGAAGGCCCTCGGTCCGGTGGGGCTGTGGGGGGCGGGGTGGGGGAGGAGGCCAAGTGCAAGGGCCTTCCGGAAAAAAAAAAGGCTCCCCCAGATGGTTCGGTGGGAAAGCTAGCAGGCTTCCCCTCCCTCCCTCCCTCCCTCGGACAGGGCAAGGAGCACAGGAGAAGGGTGGGGGCTGCGGTGGCACCGGGGAGGCCGGTCTCCCAGGGAAATCATCACCTACAGGGAGATTAGCAGAAAAACGACCACATCAAGGGTAACGGGAGACAAGTTCTCGTCACAGAAGGATTTGCTTCTGCAAAAGCAGACTGGGCTCCAAAGGGCTCTCAGGGCTGGGTTGCAATTAGAGGTATCGGATAAACACGGAACTCGATACAGAGAGAGAGAGAGTGAGTGTGAGTGAGTGAGTGAGTGTGTGTGTGTGTGTGTGTGTGTGTGTACGTGTGACACAGTACACGTACACATATTGATTTCCTAGCTATGTCTGCTGAGAAGAGTCATATCAACGTGCACACGTACACATATTTATTTCCTAGCTATGTCTGCTGAGAAGAGTCATATCAAAAAGAACACGAGAACCCCATCAAAAGGGGCTGCCATAGGCCAAATTTGGGATTCAATTGGGCATAAAAATATACCAGATACTAATGGATTATAACCCATTGAGAAAAGCAATGACCCATGAGTTTAGATATAAACACATGACCAAATGCATAAATAAGGGAGAAGCGAAAGCTCCTTCTTACAGATCATGCAATGCCAACTAGTCAATGTAGGGGTGATGAAAACAGAAAATCACCATGTAAGAGCCATCGGGGGTGGGGAGGGGTGGTGAATTCAGGCAGGAGCCACCGAAGGGTGCTAAAAAGTGCATGAAAAAGGTTTAAAGAAGCAAAGGACCCTGGTGTGGAGTGTCTTCCCAGCCACTACTGATGGATTACAAAGGGAAAACGATGACTTCACGATGGAGAATCGACTTGGCCGCGTGCTGACCACAGTGATCATCTCCCAGGTGGGACGAGCCTCACCCTGTGCTCCAGGAGACCACTGGGAAGAGCACGGCATCACGTCTGTGGGACTCCTGACCAACACAGACAGCCAGCGTCTGGTCAAGAGGAAACTTCAGATGGACACAGATTGAGGATTCTTCCAGAATGAAAGAGTTGTACCCTTAAAGGTTACGAAAGGCAGAGGGAGACTGAGGAGCCCTTCCAGACTGGAGAGTCTACAGGTGTGTACACAGAGAATGTGACGTGTGCTTTCGAACTGGATCCTGAATCGGATGGAAAACGAGACGGCGCTGGCAATTCTGAATGGGTTCTGGAGACCAGGTGGAGCAGTGATATATCATATTGATTTTCCAAGTGGATGGACGTACTGGCGTTGGGCTGTGTCCTCGTTTGGGGAAATGGAGTGTTTGGCCTTGTTTTGTTTGGAGGGACACAGCTTCCTGTCTGCAACTTGCTCTCAAATGATTCATAAAAAGAGTAATGCTAATGGATATATATGTATATATACAGAGGGGATGACAACGCATATATAGTAAGATGTAAACAATTGAAGAATTCGTGCAAGGGGAATAAGGGAATTCTTCAAGCTGCTCCTGCAACTTTTCTGTAAGCTGGAAATTCTTTTCAGGAACAAACGAAAAATTCTTAGGTGAAGGCATGCCGGTACCTACAGAGCTCGGTTTGGGTTCTCCATGACGGAACAAAGGATCTGGGGTCAGGCATGCAAAAGGCTTGATGACGTCCACCCAACACCGGTGTGAGAGGGAAGGGACGTGGGGAACAATCAAAGATGATCTGGGGTGTGAGCATCTAATTTGTTGGAAAGCCGTATTAACTACATACCTCACACATAATACCTTAAGCCTCCTGTGCTATTATTTACTTATTGCTGATCTTTCAATGAACTCAGTTCAATTGAAATGAACTTACGTAGTTCTAAGTAATAACATCTGTGAGTCTGTGGTTTTGACATGCTACTTCTACTTTTTTCTAATACAGACTGAGTAATACCATATAACTCTTAAAATGAGCAGGCAGGCCCCACGCTCAGGGCAGGCGCCCAGCACACCACACTGTAGAAACGCTGGCGTTTCTCTCACCAACACGGCTGAAACGGAGCCCCACGCTGCTCACTCCTTGTCTGTTTTTTTTTAAAAGGCAAAGCCTGCGATAACTCAGCAAAATAAAATCTTCTGAGATCTCGCATCTTCGGGAGTTGCTGGCTGGTTACGAGCTGGGCATGACCCAGCTGGCAAAGATCAGAAGCCACAGGACACGTGCGCGTCCTTCTTGGGTCCCCCCCATCGGCATTGTGAGACAAAACCTACGTCCTCTGGCGTGAGGAGCAGATACACCCGAGCTCTGCTTCTACCTGTCAAGGTGTGTTCACCAGGTATCCGGCTCTGTGGCCTTGGCACCTCCTCAAAAATGCTTTGCTTTTCCAGTCACTGTGGGGGACAACTCATCCTTTCTTGATCTGGCACATGATGAGTGGGACAAGCGGGCCAGGTACGGGGATCAGGCCAGGTGGATAAACAGATTCCTAGCAGCAGAGACATCCACTGCTCCCAGAAGCCGAGGAGGAAGTCAGGATCCTGCACGGGGAGGGGACTGGCTGACCAAGGTCTCGAGCATGCTGATTTTATTATCGATGGTAATATTTAACACATACTAAATACTGGAACGAATTTGAATAATTACAATAAAAGTACTAATAATGACAATAAATGATAATCACAAGAGCAGCTAACATTGCTGGATGCTTGTATCTACCAGGCATTGTGCGAAGAGCTTTGCACACCCTTGCTCACCCAGCCCTTAGGGAGGGGTGAAGGGCGGCAGAATTTGAATGCGGGTCCAAGGGCACGGGATCCAGGCAACCCCACGGCGTGTGTGCCCCGGGCCTGGCTGGAGCTAAGAACAGGAGGATGGCTCCCGCGGCACTCTGGGTAAAGCGGTTCGTCTGAGAGATTTGTGCCAGGGAGAACAGAAGGAGATTTTCCACTCTCAGGTAAGAAATCCCAGCAATTTAAAGATTTAGGCTTCGGTTTAGGAAAAAAGGAATTAAAAAATACATAGCTACTTATATTTGTAGGGTATCCTAGAGTTTTGCCAAATGCTGCCTTTTATGATCCTCCACCCCACGTAAATGGCAGACAACTTACTTTATAGGAGACTGAGATGCGAGGAATTCAGTAACTTGGCAAAGAAACACAGTGGCAAGAACCCAAGCCTCTGCCACAGACCTTGTCCTCATTACAGAAGCTCACGCCGTCTCCCCAGGCCTCTCCTCCAATGGGCCCTGTCTCCAGTTCAGCCCTATGAAGGGTGGAGGCCCCCAGGGAAAAGGAAGAGGCCGCAGGGCTAGCAGCAGAAGCGTGTCCCCAGCAAAAGGGTCCTTTTCAGCCCTCTACCTTGTTCCCAGTCTCAGCCCAGAGTCAGCAAGACAGGCTTCACTGGGATGAGGGAGCTGGAAGAGTGAGGGCCACAGGGAGGCAAGCCGGTGGCACCAAAGAGGTCACCGAGTTCCAACAAGAAGGGTGACATGTGATGTTTTACGGACACTTAAAATCGAACGTTTGTCCATTTCAGTCATGAGCTGTGCTTTTCATATTTTGGAGCCAATTTGTTTTAGACCTCACACAAGGAAGGAGCAAAGGTTTGTACCCACAGTTCCAGAGGGGAACCGGAACCGATGTAGACAGTCACTGACACAAGAAGGGACTTCTGGAAACAGGTTCTGCCCAGCCCGGCACTCGGCGCAAGGATGCCGGGAGAAATGAGGCAGGGCCTCGGCGGCCCTCGAGGAGAGCACCTGGCCCATGGCTGGCCACAAGGTGACCCGAGAGCTGTTCAATACCGGGTCCTGGACCAGGTAACTCACAGGTGAGCCGGCTCAGTAAAAGGAGAGCAAGATAACACAGGACCTTTTCCTGTCTCATGGGAAGCAGGCAACCAGACAACAGGCAGCCATGGAGAGCCTGAGGTTGGAAGAAGGGGTGTCCTAGCAAGAAAAGCAGGGGACGCATGCTCCTGACGCCAGCATGAGCCACCTTCTTACCACCCCTTCCCAGCTCAGAACGTGCCCCCATAACTGTCACGATGTGAAACCACCCCGTGCCCTCAGGAACCCAAACCAGAGAATGCTGGCCAGGAGCTGTACACTCGACGTGACACGCACCTGGGGACAGCTCCTGGACCTCAGAGGGTCCCCATGGACGCAACCACACCATGAACGGAATTAGAGGGACTGTAAGTAGCCAAACCTGTACGTACAGGAGCCAGTGAAGCAACCGCTTTCTCTTTCTGTTTTCTCCCCGGCATTTGCTCTGTGAGCAGAACTGCTGTGAGTTTCCTGTTCTTTTCGTTTTACTTGTTTTCTGGGGAAGGATAGGTGACCAATAAAAAGGGAGGGCGACAAAACAAGGAAGGACGGACACGAGACAGCCAGCTTCCAAATCGAAGAGAACTGCGCTGACTGGCACGCCTCCCCGTTTCCACTTAGAAATAATAATAAGAAGCTATGGGAAGTGTTAGAAAATCTACGTCCCCTAAATAAAGCCCGCAAATCACAACGAGGTGAAAAATACTGATGCGACTTTCCATTTGCACAGCGCTGCACGGTTTGCCAAGTATTTTCACGTGGAGCTTTCTCCACACGGCCTCTCCCCACCCCCGGGAAACCGGTCTTGGGAACTTCGCTGTCTCTCAGTTGGCAGCACTGAACACATTTGCTAAATAACCGACCGAGACCACAGACCAGAGAGGTCCAGGGGGAAGGGGAGGGGGTGCAGCTGATCAACGAATCTGAAACGAAAGCTCTGTTGCAGATAATTGCTCCGCGGTCCCCCGAGCCCTCTACCTGCCCCTCTATATTTAGGGGCATCTCCCTGCAAACTCGTGCTTCCCCAGGCCTTTCACATGCCTTTGGTTTTTCCCAAATGATTTCATAACCCTTGGGCTGTTCTGTCATCACAGGGAGTTGCTGTGGAAATGATTATTGAGGTTATAAACAAAGGACTGTGACCTCAATGGGCGAGAGGCACACAAACCCCAGACACCAAGGCACATCTCGCGTGCTTCGGCCCTAGGCCGCGGTGGGAGAGAACAGGGCACCCAGCCCTGCGGCCTTCCTCTTACGTTTGCTCCCCTTGCCAAGACTAGTCTGTGACTCTGTCTCCAGCTTCCTAAACCTTCTTCTGATCGTCTGCAAAGGGTTCCACGGTCTGCAAAACCCAATCCACGGCTACCCCAGAACCATGTGCTGTTGGCTGTGCAATTGAGTCCCAGCAGAACACACACACACACACACACACAAATGGGCTTTTGACCCAGCCCTCAGTGCCCCCCAGGCTCATCCATACCTATGGCCTGGGGCCTAGCAAGCCCATAAACCCCCATTTCTCATCTTTTCAGTTAGAACTGGTCTCTTTCAGTTCTTCGAACCCTTGCAGTGTCCTCTCCTGGGGGTGCCACTGGCATTTTGGGTGAGGCAGTTCTTGGTTGTGCAGGACGGTCCTATGCTCAGCATCTCTGGTTCTCTCCAGCTAGATGCCAACTGTGCCCTCTCCAGTCATTGGGACAACCAAAACATCCTTGTACATCTCCAGATGTCCCCTACTGGGGCATTCTCCTCACCATAAAGACTGCCCAATGTAGGCTGTTATATCACACAGAAACACACACGTGCGCACATGCACGCACACACACACACACACACACACAGTCACACAGAAACACACACGTGCGCACATGCATGCGCGCACACACACACACACACACACACACACACACCCCTACTTGAAAGCAGGGGCTGTGTCTTATTCACTTCAACCACCATGTATCCACTCCCCACGTCACTCCTGTGGAGTGGTATTGCAGACCAGGCAAGTCCTCCCCCAGCAGTGTCTGTCTCCATAGAAACAACAAATGTAAACCACCACCAAAGCAGGATGGAACCAAAGAGGCCACGCAGTCTCAGGACTTAACCAAGAGAACACCAGATGACATGTACGGGGTCCTGGGTTTGAGTCCCGCCTTCCCGTGACGCTGGCCCAGACCCTGGACTTCACTGAGTCTCCCTTTTCACATCTGTAAAAGGAAACTCTGGTCTTTAAGTTTCCTTCCAGCTAAAATATTTTAAGCACCCAAGCCTAGCAGGACAGAGGGCCCAGGGGCTAATTCCTCCGGGGATTTCCACAGGCCCGAAACCTGAGCATGGGTTGTACTCCACAGAGCCCGTCCTACCTGAGGCTCAGGAAGTAACTTCTGATGAGTGACTATAAAAAGGAGCCCAAGAGGCTCTGGAGAGCTGAGAGGTGGCCGTGATGTCTGCACAAGGAGAGCGGTCCCTGACCTACTTCCCGCTCCAGCCCTGCGGACAGGAGTGCCCACGCCCAGGCAGTGCCTGTGAGAAGGGGCCCCACGGGACTCCACTCGCCCGTCCAGCACAACTGGCCCCATTCTCCAGAGGAGCTCGCAGCCTGACCTCAGAGTGGGAGCGCGGAACGCTCTGGGAGGCACCGCACTCCACAGCCCCCAGCAAAATCCTCCCTGCCCTGTTCCACCAACTGTCAAAATGCGCCCCTTCCAAATACCCAGAGAATCTGAAGGGATGAAAACCACCGACGACCCAGCTTCAGAACGTGGCCCCAGACATTTCCAACGTCATTTTCAAATACAGTGAATATGGCTTTGGAAATGTGGCCTCAATAGGGAATCCCAGAGACACAGAACAGTTCTCCACCCCCAGCAGAGCTCACCTTCCTCCCCACCTGGCACAGAATAGACAGGAAACTGTACTAGGACCCTTGATTTTTCCATGCACCATGACAGAAGGGGCTTGGGATGGTCCTGCCTGCACATGCGCACACACGTGTGAAGAGGTGCGCGCGCGCACACTCAGCACTGACCAAGCCCCTTGGCTGGCCCTCCCTAAACCCCTCTTCCGTTTCCACCTGCCCAGTCCCGCCAAGCCTGGGAGACACACTTTCCTCACGTGTGTTTCTGCTGTGTTTTAACCCGCTACCACGTCTTCCTGTCCTAGCATACGACAGAGGTGGAGGAGAACAATAACATGCCGACGACGACGAGGACGCTGCCGTTTCAAGGAAAGACCCTCACGGAGGACGTCGCTGGAACACCACGCAACAGCTTGCTGCGGGAAGCGCGCTGAACCGTGCGGCGGATCGCAGCGCTTCTGCGGTCGCGTTTCCAGGACGCCCGAAGGCAGAAGACGACTCCTCCTGGGGAGCGGGAGCCAAGGACGCCACAGGGAAGCTCGGGCGAGTCACGTGGGGCGCCCCAGCCCCGAAGTGCGCCCTGCCCCGCTGACGTAACTACTGGAGAATTTAAAAGTCCTAAACTCCAAGGATATCCAGCATCCAGCGCAGTTTTATGGCAAATCCACGCGCCGCTGTGGCCCACCCGGGGTGCCCCCACGCGACCGGGTGGGACCGCACGAATTCGGAAGGAGCCCAGCGTGGGTGGCGTGGACCCGGGCCAAAGGCACAGATCCCATCACGGGGAGGACCCCCAACTGTGGGTGGAAACGCCAACCATGGCAGGGACCCCGGCCACCGCGCGGACCCCATCCGCAGGCAGGGACCTCGACCGTGGACGCGGACCCCCGCCGCGGGCGGGCGTGCACCCCGACCCCCGGAGCAGACCCCCACCCGTCTCACCCCACAGGACGAGCCTCCGGGACAGACAGACGCGCTCCTCTGCCAGCAGGGGACACAAATGTGCAGTTAGCCACTTTTCCCTCCCTAACAGCCCCCGGGGGGAGATAAAACGAGCTCGGGCTTCCACTCCCAGCACGCCTTTGCGCGGCGGCCAAGGTCCTGGGGGCGCCCGCCCCCTCGCTGAGCCCCCGCGCGCGCGCCCTCCCGCACCTACCGGCCCGCGGCGATCGGGCACGGCCCGCACGGAGCCGCCTTCCTTCGGGGACGCTGCTGCCAAAGACCCGCAGAGCGGCTGACTTTTCCGAGCCAGACAGCCGCGCGCGCAGTCCCCCCAGCCGGGTCCGAACCCGGGCCGCACACTTT
>NW_006436672.1:377448-395854 GCF_000325575.1 Pteropus alecto
GGGACGCACGGCCCGCGGCCGGCCTGTGCTCCCGAGCGCGCCGCACACTTCTTGCAGGAGGAGTCTGAGTCATGACAACTGGTTACAGGTCTTAGTTTTTCCACGGTGCTGTCTACTCCGCATGGCAACGCTGGGAAGGCACTGGCGTGCGAAGTAACTGAGAAGGCCAAGTTCAGGCCGGGAGCCCCGGCTCTGCGGTCCGCGGGGCCGTGGGGCTGGGGGAGCAGAGGCCGGCCCCGTAAAGGTGGGGATGAAATGAGGCCTCACTTTTTCGTGGAACCAATTCTTCACCTGTCGAGAACCAACGCTATTGAACCCCAGATTTTTTGAGTGCTCTGTTTCCCCAAACTTGTTGACGTGCCTTCTCCTACGCTGTTGCACCCTCTTAAGTAGGCAGAGACAAAATGCAAACCACTTCCCGCAGCCCTATTTCCAGCGAGGATGTTTCTTATTTGTGAGTTGTCTGTTTTTGTATTGTTTTTTTTCCCCCCTAGCATGGCCCAAAATCAGCTCATTCGCTAACATCGTATCTCACATCCAGAAGTGGTGCTTACCTGCCCACAGCATTGCAACATATCACCTCCTCTCTGGAAATTTCTGCTAGGGCCCAATCAGAAGAGTCTGTGGCTATATGTGGACACCAGCTTCCTATTTTAAGTTGAGTCAAGAAAGTATCGCTATGTTTTATGTACATGGGACCAAAGGGCAAGAGACTCTCACAAATGACTCAATGCTTCCTTTCCTCCCCTTAAAGAAACAGATGCCCAAGGCTTCATGGCCCCGACTGAGAATTCTCTACAATAAAGTAGACTTTTATTGCCTTCTATAAAACATTATTTTTTTTTTTTCAAAAAACACCATACTTCCAAGAGTCACATTTCTGATGGCGATTTAAGTAGATTCCCTGTTCACATAGTCTTAATGTACCTATTCCAAAAACCTAATAGGGGCCATTCAAACTGGCTAATTTGTTTACCTGTATACCAGCAGCTGGTGTAAAAAACATACCCCACTCACCACCTTTTAAGCTCCAGCATTCCAATTAGGCAAAGAGCTAAGAAGAATTTGAGGCGCCATCTCTTTCATATGAAACAGCCCCTCCCCATCGCACATCCTCTGAGACACGGGAAGGCACCACTGGGCTTTGAAACCAATTGGTGTGTTCAGCAGACTGATGCCCACCTCCCACCCCTGAAAGTCCACATCTTAATCCCTGATGGCAAAGGGGAATTAAGATTATAGATGAAATTAAGGTTGCTAATCACCTGACCTCCAAACAGGAAGATTATCCTAGATTATCTAGGTGGGCCCCGTGTAATCACAAGACTCCTTAGAAAGGAAAGAGGAAAAAGTCCGAGAAGGAGAACTGACCATGGAAGCAGAGTCAGAGAGATTTGAAGATACCGTGTTGCTGGCTTTGAAGATGGTGGACAGGACCATGAGCCAACAGACGTGGGCAGCCTCTAGAAGCTGGAAAAGCAGGGAAACGGATTTTTCCCTCAGGCTTCCAGAAAGGAACGTAGCCCTACTGACACCTTGAATTTAGCTCAGTGAGACCCATGTCAGACATTTTACCTACAGAACTGTAAGAAAATAAATGTGTATTGTCTTAAGCCACTAATTATGCGGTCATTTATTACAATAGCAATAGGAAATTAATACGGCTCATTACTGTGATTTAATCTCCTCTTTGAAGGATTTTATGAAAACTATCTTGAATGCCATGAATGTCTCCAGAGTCTATGACAATTCACTGTAGGAGAAATGCTCTGGCTGAGGAAGGCTTAATCCCAGCACTTCTCTAAGGTGTCCTCAAGCACAAACAATGCAGTGATATTGGGCATACAGTCATGGCCCAGTGCAGAACACACTAGTTAGAAGACGAAGTTGAGGGCTCCCAACTTCATAGGGGGTGAGATTCAAATCCCACGATATGACAGGGACACATTCACACCACTAACTCTCAGCCAGCCCACACAGGAAGCCTGAAACTCTAATCGATTTTCATTGTCCTTCTGCTCCAGATCAGGGGGACAATACACTGCTCGTACAGAGGAAGACAGTTTGTATCTTCTGTCTCGGGATATCTGAAATCTACAGAAAAAGACTGAATCACAGGCAGGAAGGATGCGCCTTAGTAATTGCGTCCATGGCTGAATCTTTACCGACTTCTTGGGTTTAAGTACAAGGCCAAGGCCTCTGCAGAAATGTAGTCTGTATGAGTGTTTTCAGCAAGGCCCTAGTGTGATAGCTGTTAAACTATCTTCTCCAGAGTCGTAGGGCTTCTGAACTCATCCTAAAGGCTGCCTGGGAAGCATGCGTAGCACCTGCAGCCAGAGCTGTTCCACCTTTATCTGTCACATCTTTGGGTTCCACATGAGATTCTGTTTGGAGGAAAGGTTCATTTGGAGGGAAATGTGCAAACATTGCTTTATAGAAAAGAATTTGTGCTGTTGCAATCCTAGAATTGAGACCCAAAGAAGAGGAGAATCATACTCAATGTCAAAGGCTGCATAGTGACAGAGCAGGTGTCTGGGAGATTTTTAAAAACTTAAGTAGAGAGAACAGTATAATGAACCCTATTATGTTACTCAGTTTCGATATTGTCAAATCATGGCCAATTCTATTTTATCCCTGTTTTCGCTTAAATCTGCTACCCAGGTTATTTTGAAGCAAATCCCAGATATCATCATTGCATCAGTGAATATATCTGTTTGAAATGCCCAAAAGACTGGGAAGGGCAATTCGGAAGGAGAACTCTTGCCATTTCAGCCCAGTGAGGCCCATGTCAGATGTTTTACCTATAGAACTGTAAGAAAAGAAATGAGCTGATTCCTCTTGCTCCCTCAGCCTCAAAAAGATCCCTCGAAAGCATCAGCCCTGCCTGCCGAAAGCTCACCTACAACCTGCAAGTATGAAGAGAGACGACCACGAACTCCAGACCCAGGGGTCTGAAACTCGGTGCACATAAGATTCACTGGGTTACTGTTACGATGCTCCCGGAGGTTCTGGTTCAGGTAAGGGAAGG
This sequence comes from Pteropus alecto, assembly GCF_000325575.1. Classification (NCBI taxonomy): domain Eukaryota; kingdom Metazoa; phylum Chordata; class Mammalia; order Chiroptera; family Pteropodidae; genus Pteropus; species Pteropus alecto. Next base: position 380,477 of record NW_006436672.1, read on the forward strand.
GGCTCAGGACTAAGCCTTTTAGCAAGCATATTTAGCAACAATAATTCTGATGGAGATGCTTTCCAAACCGCACTTGAAGAAACTGTGAACCCGAACTTTTGTAGCTAGAGTCATTGGTTGTCTATAAAACTGCTGTTCTCGCTCCTTATCCATTTCCTCACTTATGTTCGAATAATTAGTTTGATTATGGTCTTGTGACGCACTCTTAGCCAATGAAACAGAAAAGGAAGTCAGCTGGGCTTCTGGAGACATTTGCTTCCCTCTTTAGGGGACAACATGGCATCTCTCCTGTCCTCCAGCTGTCTTCTTGCCTCTCGGTACTGTCATTTGAAGGCGCAATGCTTGAAGCTGCCGCAGCCAGCTCGAACTGATGAAGGGGACATCGACGGACACGCTCAATGTGGGCAGAGCGGGAGATGGAAAGGGCTAATGAGTTACTCAGCCTCGGAAGTGCCCTACCTCTGGACTTCCTGCCCAATGAGATGATGGACTTATTTTTGAATTTTTTTGTTTTGGTTTGTCTGTTACTTTCAGCCAAAAACAACCTGAAAAGACAGTCAACTGTGATGGCCCATACTAGACCTAAGGCTACAGAAAGGAATGGAAAACCGCGAAGCTAATGAAATATCATTTGCCAAGAAAGTCTTCTGGAATACAAAAGGAAAATCAGTGCCTACGAAATGCCCTTGGCCTTGTCCACCAAGCCACACTTGGCTGTGTGTTTGCAGCTTCCTTTAATACTCTATTGTGGCAATAATATTTTGCTTTGGCTGAGAAGTGACAAGCCACATGAAAATGGGAAACCAGGCCAGAGATCTGTGCCCAAGTTTTCTTGACACATAAATAACCATGAACTAATCAAACATTCACTGAGCAACTGCAATCACTATTCCAAATGCCCATGGAGGTATAAAAACGTGTAAGACAGGACCCTGCCTAGAAAGGCAAACTACACCAAAGAGGCAGGAAGCAGGTGTATGAAACCAAGAACATCAGCAGACACCAGGTGCGGCTGGCATTCAGGGCAGAAAGAACTGCCATGTACGGCATATGTATTAGTAGAAGTTATTTCAGGACAGTAAATGGAGACCTTAATTCTAGCCAACTCTATTCATTCTATTTGACCTGCTTCTGCCCCATGGGCCAAGGGCCCCTTCCTGGACTGTCAATGCCACAGTTTGATACATGAAGAAGTCTAGGGAACAAGGTCAGCAACTGGAAATCTGAAAGGCTGGCTGGCAAACCGATGGGGAGTATGTGATGCTGAAGGACAGAGGCCAAACTCTCCAGAGACAAAGAACACACTCGCTCCTCGCTGGGAGGAGGGGTCTAAATGAAAGTTCACATCTCTGACTGGTTGACGGGCACCCAAGTGGAAGCTTAGGAACACTGGGGCCCTAAATTATGACATGCTGTCCTCAGAGAATCATAAGACATCCAGTCAGGGTGCCCACATGTGGCCAGACAGCATGAACTTTCCTAGGTTCAAGGGGTTTCATTCAGTCATTCAGAATCACTGCCTGAGTACCTACTGTGTTGCTAGCGCTGAGCAAAGTCGGATGCCTTGTGATCCCTGTGCCCATCCCTATCATCGGATGACGGAATAGCTGACACATGACAGAGATAGAAAAGGAATATTTAATCAGCCTTGGAAGAGGGAATTAAGGTTTCTCATATTAGGGCATTTTAATAGTGATGTATTAAAAGTATATTAGGAAAATTATGTAATTAGCACACTGAACCCATAACTTCACAGACATTACCTGGGCCAAAACTAAAGTAATACACCGAAATAAGAATGAAGCAATGTAAAGAAGGATGCTAAGTAGATAATAACACAAGTGGTATACAGATTTGGCGGAAGTCTTCTCAGTGGTACAGGAGTAACTGACCTTAGTGAAACCCCGAGCTAATAAAAAAAAAGAGAGAGAGAGAGAGACAGACAGACAGACAGACAGACAGACAAGTGAACCTGAACAAGAGAAATAGAATGTTCCGGGCAGGGGGAGTTAAATCTCTTCCTGAATATACCTAGGAACATGTTGTAACAAGGAAGTATATGGTTAAATACTTCAAGAAATATTTCTTGAGCACCTCCGACATGGCCGGTACTCCTAGGTGCTGGGAGATGGGAGTTAACAGGAGATAAAACCCTTCCCTCACGGAGAACACCCTCTAGATAAATACTAGTGGCCACCGACTTTAAGAGCGATTGAGGGCCATGAGCTGTCTGGACCTTTTAATGCCTATGTGCTGTCTCTCGAAACAGAGTGTGTTTTTCTCAAGGGCAGAAAGCCAGGCCTTGCCCCACACCCACCTCGGCGGCTGTGTGGCCTGTGTCTCCACTGTGCTGACTCTCAGCCCAGTGCTCATCACCAGTCGTCCTTTCCCTCTCCTGGCAGAAGCGCTTCCTCCCCTGGAGCCAGCCACCCCCAGCCCAGCCTATCACCTCGGACCTCCCACCTCCTGGAGGCCCTGTTCTCTAGCAAGGCAGCATCTTGGGGCTTCACCCAAGCACCAGAAACCCAAGTCGAAAGGGCATTTTCACTTGGAAAATTATTCTGTCATCTGCCAGCTTTGATGCATTGCAAAATACCATCCACATGACAGCTTGCACTCTGCCTTCCCCACTTAATAATCGGATAAAAAAAAAGCGATTGAAAAACTTTTTTAAATGACCACTCTAATACTCGCTGACATTCGCGAGCATTTACTACCCAGTTGGTACTTTGCTAAGTGGATAACGTCTCTTCTCTAACCTAATCATCATCTGAGCCTACATGGTGGGCACTGCTATTGTCCTTAGCTGACAAAGGAAGACACAGACTTGGGAGGTGACATCTTTTACACAGCATCACACCAAGCAGAGCCATGTTCACACACAGGCTGTGTGTCTGTGAACCAAACTCCCAACCAGTCCACAGTGACCAACGGCTAAACTTTGGGTTATTTTTATGTACTCTGAACACGTCAGCAGAGAAATATGCCATGAGGGACCCAGGACCAGTGCCTGGCGCTCACATGAGAATTCAGCCCTCGCACTAATAAGACCTACTTCACTAGTGAAATTCTAGGAAGTTGTTTTTTTTTCCAAGAAGGAATCACTGCTTTGGGCTTCTCAGCTAAGTCCTCACATTCCGTGAAGGGCCGTCCAAGCTGAGAGGTACATTCCCGAACTACAGCCCAGCAAAGCTTAGCTGTAAGGGAAGAGAGAAATATGTAGGTGGGATTCGGGCCTTCAAAAACTCCAGCCATTACTTCCGCCCATGCTAAGATGAATTGTCAGCCTGAACCCAAAATACACGCAGGAAATGTGTGGGAGCAGATTTCCACATGACTGCTCAGCCTCATCCAGAATTTCTAGACATGGCCTTGGGATATTCCTTGAGTGCACACAAGCTCACTTCACACACTGGCCTGCATCACTCAGACATGTGCTGGCTGGGCCTGTATTTGAACTTGGCCTAATCCTAATTTTAAGTCTTCGACTATATAGGAAGCAAAGCTCTGCCTGCTGTACCCTTTCCTGGGCTGAAAGACAATCTTCTCCAGGAGTCAGAGTCAAATGCCTGCATGACATCAGGGCAAGGGTTGAAAAACAAAACATTTGATGAAACAGCCAAAGTAGTTTTATGTTCTGGTGGCGGGTTGTGGGGTACAGGGTGGTTGCAGGGCTCAGTTCTACACAATGATAATGAGTACACAGATGTCTCATCTCCCCACCAGACAAATTACCATCTAAAGGCTGAGTCTTTGTTTGAAATGCTTCTGCATTCCTCAGACCAGTGGTTCTCAAACTTTGCTACACAACAGGGAATTTTCAAAGTTCCCTATGCCCAGGCCAGATCCCATATCAATTACATCAGAAACTCTGGGAGTGGCACCCAGGCATCACTATTTTTCAGAGATCCCTCGGAGATTCTGGTGTGCAATCAAGCGCCCCAGCTCCTTGCTACTCTAAGGGTGGCCTGAGGACGTAGCAGCTTCGGCACTCTCATACGTGAACAAGTCAGTGATCATCTTGTTAAAATGCTGACTTCGTCTGGGCAGGTCTGGGGTGAGACGCGGGATTCTGCCTGTCCACCAGGCTCCCAGGTGATGCTGAGGCTGCTGTCTAAGCAACCACATTGGGGCTAGCATGGCCCTAGAGTAGTGGCTCTCCAGGGGCAGTCTGGCCCAGCAGAGGGCATCTGGCAGTATCTGGGGATATTTTTGATTGTTGATGACTTGGGGTACGCTACTGGCATCTGGTACCACTAAACACCCAACTATGCGCAGAACAGCCCTCCCAACAATTACCCAAAATGTCACTAGTGCTGAGGATGAAAACCCCTGCCTGGAGCACCTAGCACAGCACCTTGATATAAGAGGTCCTCGGTTTGAGTGACTGAATAAATGAATGAATAAATGTATGAATGATTTTTAACCAGAAGGAGTTTGTTGTGTTCTTAAACTAACCTGGCCAACAGATTATTTCCCCTTTAAGGGAAATACCAAATAGACACACACTCCATCCACTGGACAAGACACAATCATTCTACAAACACCTGGTGAGGTCCTACTATGTGCAGCCCATTGTGCTATGGAATAGGACCAGGTGCAGGCCCTGCCCTCAGAGGGCTCACTCTCAAACAGCAACAGATAGGCATTGAGCACTTGCCCGTGCGAGATCTGAGCTAGCACTTCCTACCCACTACCATAGTGAATTCTCACCAGGTAAGTACTAATTCCATACCCACTTTACAGATGAGGAAACTGAGTCCTCAAGCAATTAAGTAAATTGACTGAGGTCCTAGAGTGAATAAGTGACAGATCTGAACCCAGAACTATACAGCTCAAAACACCCAAACTCTTCTGCAAAGGATGAAATCCTATATGACAAACGAATACATTTGCCTCTGTCTTAAAATTGTGGTCAGTTTACAGAAAGTCCTCTGGATACTTGAGCAGGGGTGAGGGGCTCCTGGGGACAGGAGAGTTGAGAAAGCCTCACAGGCACGTTTGCCTGAGCCATTATGGTCTCTTGAATAAGAATGTGGACTCTGAGAGGGCCACAAATGGGGGTGGGTGTGGGCAAGGCAGGCAGAGGGGACAGGGACAAGGGTGAGTGAGCCTGGCCAGCACTTCTCAGCCGCATCGAAGTTCTTGCCTTCAGTGCTTTTAAAGTCTGGACTTGCTTCTGCACTTAAGACCTTTCTCCACATTTTTATACCAAAGGAAAAAGGATTTAAAAGAAAAGACATGAAATGCCCTTCACTGGACTTATGAGCCAGTGGCTTTTCAGGACCCCAAGAAGGAGCAGGAAAGCCTGACAACTCTCATAGTAGGGTCAGTTTTAGTCCCCAAATGCAAAATGCAAGGGGGGTTCCTGGAAAGAAAATTTTTCCCCCAAGTAGGGCCATTTCCACAGAATAATTACTCTCCACTGAAAATAAAACATGAAGCAAATAAGAGCTATAAACATCAATTCAACAGGGAGCCTAGTGGTTTCCAACAGATAAACTTCCCATCTTCATGCAAAAACAAAACTAAACTCTGCAATGATCATTAAGAATGTTTTATCTTCCAAGGATTCATGGCCCGACTGTTTGGAAAGAAACTTGAAACAGATTGTTGTATCCTCTGAGAGTTTCCTCAATAAATAGCTCACAGAGACACACTCAGCTCGACGGAGATAAAACTCGAGTTTTAGCAGAACTTCCTCCTGGGTTAACTCTCATCTGAGACTATTCTCCCCATTCGGATCCACACACTCCCCAAATCATGCTGAATTAGATAATCTGCTTGTCTAACTAGCTTTTCATAGCGCTTTTCCTGCAATCCTACTGCAAATGCTATCGGCCGCAAGCAAAGGAAAGCTAGCTGGGCCCAGAGGCTGCAGCTTAATTCACTTTGCAAAAAAAAAAGCTGAAGCGAGCCTGCCTATGCCACTTCCTCAGACACGACTCGAAGACGATATTACCTCCAACCACGACCACCACCACTGACCTATAATTTTAGTTCATACCAGGCTCACCTGGCGTGCCCGCGGTGCACAGCAAAGGTGATGCTTGCTCGCTCACCAGAGCGCCAGTGGGTTCGCTGGAAAGAGCACTGGTCTTGAGGACCAAAGAAACGCGTCGATATGACTCAGACCAGTTGCCCCGACAAGCTGTGGGGCCTTAAGGAAGTCGCACAGCCTCTCTGGGTCTCAGGTTTCTCATCTGCAGAATGAGGAGGGTGAAGGTTCTGAAGGCCATTCTGGTTCTGATATTTTAAGACTGTGAGTGCCTGAGAGAGGCGGGAGGTGGGACCCGTCTCAGAGTGAGCACCCCTGCTACCAGGTCTTAGAAGCCAGAGGTGCGTCTGCCTCAGACATCTCTCACAGGTGGCCCGGACAGGCCAGCTAGCCTAAGCTGAGGCTTCAAGCCCAGCCTTGGCATGCTCCCCTCCCGAAATTCTCACTTTCTGCCAACTCTGGTCATGGGCATTTAAATGCTAGCTGCTTGGTCACTTGCCAGAAAGGGTCTCCTCCTCCAGCTATTGTGCTATGGTGTCTGGCCGTCAGGCAGGCCAGACAACTTTCAGCCCTGCCCCTTCCTCTTGGAGCTTTGGGATGGTCTAGCAGCTCAAAACATCATGCCAAGATAGCAGTTTGTCCCATAAGATGCACTCAGAGCTTGTGTTCTGCTGCTGCGGCCCAGCTGGGCTCACCCACACAGGCGTTCCCTTTTTCCCACAAATGTTAGGTTTCAGCCTCTTTGCAGCCACTCTTGGCAAGAGGTTAACCCCAAAGCCCTAGCTCTCCCAAGGGAAGGAATGCATTTCCCATGTGTGCTGGATGGTTTAACCTTGTATCAAATACAATATTGCAACACTGAGGCCACCCCCCGTGGGGTAGGCTGGTGGCTATGGGACAGGAGGTAGCTTTAGAGGTTAGCGATAAAGTCCAAAGAACCCAGGGCAGATGCAAATGAACTTCAGCAAATTTCAACAAGTCCATGTGTCAAAGCCCACGTTTACCAGTAATTTGCCTTAATAACAGCATTAGCATCATTCAAATGATGATAGTACTGATAATAATGATAGTAACAATAAAAACAATTACCCCTGATATTAAGTATTTACTACATGCCAGGCAGGCATGAGGCTAAGTTTTACACATACTATTTTTATGTCACCTCCATAATACCTCCGCGTGGTGGATCCCAGCATTATACAGGCAAGGGAACGGAGGCTTAGAGTGTCCAAGGCATTTGCTCGAAGTTGAAAAGTCTAATGGCGGAACTGGAAGTCAGACCAGGCCATCTGCCTCCGAAGTCCTGTCTGACCTCGTTCTCTAGGACAGGAAGCCTCCCACTCACCTGATAGCGAGTTGGGTTGAATAATTCAACAAGTGCCTATGGAGTGCCCACTGGGCGCCACGCAGAGTATCGGGTGCTGGGTAACCAAGAGCTACCAAGAGCTGTCCCCTCAAGTCTAACATTCCCAGAGAAACATGATCCTGACTTTTCCTCTTGGCCAAAGGCTGAGACCCACCCTCTGTAAAGATGGCCACCAACATGTATCTCAGCACACGTTTCTAGACAGAGAATTCCGTATCCTGCCCCCCAACTCCTGATTCTGCAGCAGAAGATACTGAGGGCCCAGGAGGGAAAGGAAGTGCAGTCTTTGGAGAGGGCACAGAGTGAGCGGACAGGAGCTGGTGAGTCACCTGCTCCCTCGGGAGTGTGTGAGCACGGGGCTGAAGGTTGACAAACCACATCTGTTACTCACCTGCAGCGTGTCAACCCACCTGCCAGCCCACCTACCAATTTGCCCACCCCTCTTTCCACTATGCTGAGTGTCCTGGGTGCTGGGTCTCAGCCCCTCCCTAATGGGAGAGATCTTGGCTTCCGGCCGAAGCACCAGCCAAGGTGCACACTTGCTGGGCGTCGTGGGGACCGAGCTGCCTGCAGGACTCACCGCAGCTCAGAGGCCTTGCCCAAGGGCTAAGGGCTGACAGGCCTCAGCTCTGTAACAGTCACAATTACGGGGCCACTGAAAGCTGGCTTTGCGCAGACTATGCTATATCTTGCCTCCTCTAATCCCCTTTAAACCCCAGGAGACATCGGTGGCCCATTTACCTGTGAAGAAGCCGAGGGATAGAGCAGCTGCGTGACCACCCAACATGGCCCCAGGAGTTGAGGGTGGGATTTGAACTTCAGCCTCCTAACTCGCCCTCCCTGCGGCCTGATAGCATCCTCAGCCTCACTTCCGGTCCCTCCTCTTCCGGCCCTCCTTGCTCACCTGGGGCAGTGTCAGGAGCCCCGTTTCCCTGCAGCTGCGGGCGCTCCTGGCCGAAGAACTCAGCGCTGACCGGAGACCGCTGCACCCCTCCCCTGAGCTTCCTCCCAAACACCCTCTGGACGCCTTGCAAAGAGAGAGGACATCCAAAGTATCAGTAATCAGACCTGTGCCAGTGCCTTTCCTGGAAACAGAGAAACACTTTCGCAGTCTAGTCTGAATCAGCTGACTGCTAAAATATTTAAAGCCGGGTGGAGTTTTGGGTGGGGGCCTCTTTACCAGGCCTGGGGATGAGGTTGCACCAGCTAAGCCAAGGGCCTCCAGGGTCCCATGGCGAGAGGAAGCGGGGACCGAGAGGCAGTTAGCTGAAGGCTGCTGACATCACACGCCCCGCCGAGGCCTCTTTCCCACCCCGCCAGTTTCTCAGAACAAGAACGGCACGTGCAGAGATGGCAATTGGAAAAGCAGTCTCTGCAGGGGACCGATATAAACTTCCGCCCAGGGTGGGCGGGGCCTCCTTGTAGGTGTGGCCAGTAAGCATGTGTTTGCAGGGACGGTTCTTCAGCTGTCTGGAGTCAAATGACTGGGTTAGCCGCGCGGTGGGGTTTCGGGCGGGGGCCTCTTTACCAGGCCAAGGCTTTCAGGGGCCAGCGGTGAGCCTCCCTGGCCCAGGTGCTGGAGAGGCGCCCCCTGCTGACCAGTGCTGCTTGGCCCTTGGGCCGTGAATTCGCTCGTCTTCATTGTGCAGGCGCAGCCACCTGGCTTTCGCACAAGCAGGGCCAGGGGCACAAGGAGGAACCTTGCAATCTGTGAGCACCGCCAGGTGCCTGAGCCCTTGCAAGGCGTCACACACAGAACCTCAAGGCTGACGGCAACCATTAATCTCGCAGGTACATGTGAAGAAACTCTGTCTTCGAGCTGGGCTGTCCCATGCAGAAGCCACTAGCTCCATGTGACTATTTCGATTTCAATTTTAATTAATCAGAGTTAAATAAAATTCACAATTCAGTTCCTTGGTGGCACTAAAACCACCTCGCCCTGAAACTGAGCCTGGATTTTCAAGTGGCCTCATTTCAGATGCTCAGTGGACACATGTGGCTAGTTATCATACTAGATCACAGAGATACAGAATATTTCCATCACTATAGAAGTTCTAGAGGCCAGCACTGTCTTAGAGAGTAACTTCCCCAACATTCCACCAGGCTAATCAGTTAATGATCAGGGACCTAAACATGACTTTGCTATCTGAAAAACTTGCCAGAAGAAGGTTCTAGTGCCAGCTCCAGCTCTTACTGCTCTCTGACCTTGAGAAGCCTCGTCGCCTGTCTGAGTCTCCATTTTTCTCCTCTGCAAACAATGCCTACGAAGGGGAGATGAGAATGAGTTAAGATGCTGGATGTGGAAGTGCTTTGGCCTAGAAGAAGGAATAAGTGCAAGGGGACTTATTTTGTGTCAGATGCTCTAAAAAAAATGCTACTTTAATTCTAGGTACCTTGTGTCCCCATTTTACAGGTGAGTAAGCTGGTTCAGAAGGCGATGCCCTAAGGTCACAGAGCTAGAACTTGAGCTGGAACTTGAGGTCTGTTGACTCTGAGGCCTGTGCTTGTCCCTCAGTAGAACTGAGAATTCTATGGTCTTCTCTCAAAAGCCTAAAGCAAGTTTGGGGTGGCTGGCATTGCTGGGAAGAACAGCCTCCTCCCCTGTGGCAGGGTCTTCAGCTCAGGCACCAGGGGGCTGTCAGGGGCCATCAGGGGCGGGAACTCAGTTCTAGCTCTGCTGCCAGTTATACGCCACATCCCTTCCCTATTCTGAGACTTAAAACAAGAATGCCCAGGTTCCTTTCACCTCCAACGAGCTAGAGTTGAAAATATCCATTTCTCAACAAACCTGAAGCCAGGTCTAACCCAGTGGCTTCGGCCAGTGGCAGTAATAAGAGGTTCAGAAAGGGAAGTCAGGTCAGTTTGGACATATTCATTTGGAAAATCACCACCTTGCCGTGAAGCTGGCCCCTGTGTCCAGATGCACTGTGCCAGAAGCCGTGGGGCAGAGCGCTCAGAAACCCAACAGAGCCGGAAGCCAAGGCCGGGCATTCCCCTTGCAGGCACCTGGAGGCAGGCACTCAGCCCCCTGCCTCCAAGGAGGGTGCCACTCTTTGTGTGGGTGCCTCATCAACCAGCTTTCCAAAGTGACTGGGTGCTTTCCCTAAGGACCGATCCACCTCTTAAGAAAATAATGGAACACAAAATCTTCAGAATATAAAGGCTACATTTTAAAAGTTCCTTTGACTTCTATATATGATGGTTCACAATGATTGAAGCTGCTGATAATAATATAATTCGAAGTCATTTGTATTTAGTTCCTAAGTAGCTTTGAACCCCGTAACAAACTCCTTCCTAGCCAAGCAGCCTTAGTGGGACCCCCAATGACAGCAGAAATCGGCAGAGAGGTCAAACGGCTGGAAACACTCTCATCCAGGCTCACGTCACTCTATTCTCACAGTGTCTGGGACCACTTCATTTGGGGCCTTGGGCATTTTCTCCTTTTGCTTAGTTGCCAGGATGCTTTTGAATCAATACATTTAAAATTGTAATAGTAGTTACCATTTTTATCATGCACTTACCACACACCAGGCATTATACCAGATGCTTTGGAAACGTTCCAATTTTATCCTAACTCCAACCCTAACAGGGAGGTATTATTGTTCCCATTTTATAGATATGGAAACTGATGACTGGAAAGTTAAGCAGTTTATCCGAGGCCGCACAGCCAGCCAGAGGCCACTGGGATACGAACAAGTCTGTCTTACTCTACTGCCTGCCATTTGGGAAGAAAATTACTCCAAATGAGTGTCAGAATCGTAGCTCTGTAATAACCAGTATTTCTCAAAAGGGAGATTAAAATATGAGAAGCAATGAAATATAAAATCAGACCCAGAGGGATCTCGAGGGGGGATGTGTGGGGGTTGGGGGGAATCTGCTGTCCTGGCTTTATCTGCTCAGAGAACTACGCTTGAACGCTTTTCTCCTTTTCTTTAGTTTGTACAGCTGTAGCCATCTTCAAAACCTTATTCTTAAACTTGAAAACATGGTGTCACAGCTGGTAATTTTGGAAGGAGGAGGAGGAGAGAAGGAAGCAGCAGAGACCTAGTGGGAAGAACCCGTGGGAGGGAGGGCGTTGCTTCCAGGCCCGGCCAGCACTTCCTCGGCAGGATGCCAGCTGTCCCTCTGTCCTCCCTCCCCAAACTCCCTCAACTTTTCAACCCAACTGCCCTTCATGACTTAGCCTAGGTCCACACAAAGTCCCTAAGCATCTGGGAATCATTTACTTCTCTCAAAATGCACTAATAATTGAAAATGATACCTTCCCAACCATCTTTCCAAATGGAAGAGAAAAAGGCCGTTAAATAAATATTCAGCAAACACCAGCTTGGCGGTGCCTGAGGTGGACCCAGAGCTACATGCCTGACCGTCCGTGGTGTGTAAGCACTGTGCCAAGCTCTAAACTTTCCATCCACGTGGAAGAGAGTCGTATGTACAAAGTCAAAATCAATCCATGCACCTCTGTAGAACAATATGAAAATAAAGTGAGTCTGTGGGTCTCAGACTCTTCCCCAGGGAGAGACCGCACAAAAGAAACCCAGAGCCAAACCATTTATCAACCCCTGCTTTTCAGAGATGGGTGACCTTCGCATGTGGGGTGGCGGCCGAAAGTAAACAAAGCCACAGGATAACCAGGGCACATCCACCAGCAGGGCCAAATTGCCTTCAAAAGTTGAGAAATATAGTCTACGGCCATGCCACCCTGAACAAGCCTGATCTTGTCTGATCTTGGAAGCTAAGCAGGGTTGGGCCTGGTTAGTACTTGGATAGGAGACCACCTAGGAAGACCAGGTGCTGTAGGTGTAAAAAATTAAAAAATAAAGGATTGTAAGCTGACAAGGTCTTTGCAATCTGTGAGGTCAACCAAGGGTTTGCCTCGTTAGAAACCATTAAAAATAAATAAATAAATAAATAAATTTAAGTTGGTGTTTCTGAAACTTTTTTGACCAAGTCAACCCTTGTCCTCCCCCACAGTACCACATCTTAGAATAGATATTGAATCTGATCAGTGGTATCAGCACTATTCACATCAGCAGATTCTTCAAAATTCAGTAGATTCAACAGAACCGACCAAGGGTGCAGAAAATTTGGTTTTGATTTGCTTCGCTCTTCTCATGGCAGCTCAAAGCATTATTTTTATGTTGAAATACAATACACTACACTCCACAATGAAAGATACACACGAGGTTTTACAATAAAACACAATCTCAGAACGTTTTAAGTTGGAGCAGATCACTGTGGGGTAAGAAAGGGTCCACTCTCCTCTCCCATCAAGATACCTCAGCAGACAAAGGATTCAGTACGGGGAGGGAAAGGTGGCCACGCTGGAAGCTCAGGAGAAAGGGTGGCCAATGAGTTCCGCATGGGCAAAGTCCCCCGCAGAACCGTCATCAGGAACTGGAGCCCCTCTGAGCCCAGAACCTGTGGGCATTGCACTTGAATCAGTTATGTCAGTGAGACCTCGCGGTGACCCAGTGAGGCAGATGCAGTTGTCATTCCCATTCTACCGACGGACAAACGGAGGTTCTGTACGTAACCAGTGAGGAGCCAGGTGGGGTGGGAATCAGAGCCCCTGTTCTGACCTTCATCACCACCCCAGCTCCTGGCAGTGTCTGCTGAAGTGTGGCCACCCACCTTCTTTCAGACTGCTGCTGAATTTCACCTTTCCAAGCGACACCGCTGCTCCCAGGACACACACACCCCTGGCCTTGGCCAGACCTCAGACCCGCCAGGCCCACGGCAGCTCTATCGTGGTAAACCAGTTCACCAGAGGTACCGAGCCTCTCTTCAAGGCAAAAAAGAGTTCTCAGCATTTGTGTTCAACGGATAGGAATGAGGTTACTGGGCAGAGAGACACGAGTCTTCGGGGTCCCCATGGGAAAGCTTGCCCTTCTGGGTCACTGTCCGTAACGGTTACAGCTCTGTGAGGGGCTGGGGTGTCCAACATGGCAGCCACTTGCCACATACAGCTGTTGATGCTTGGAATGTGGCTGGTCCCAACTGAGACGTGCTGTGAGCACAAAACACACACCAGATTTCAAAGACTTACTATGACAACGAGAAAGTAGAATGCCACCTTAATAATTTTTGTATAATTACATGTCGAAATGATAGTATTTGTGATATACTGGTTAAATAAAATATATCATCAAAATTAATTTTATATTTTCATTTTCTGTTTAGTGTTTTTTTTAACATGGCTACTAGAAAATTCCAGGTTACATCTGTGGTTCGTGTCACATTTCTATTGGACAGAGATGGTCCGTATCCTTCTGGAGACCTTTGATTATCTACTAAGTGTAAGCTGGGATCTGTCGTAGCCTACTGGCTCAGATGTTGCCGCCTCTTTAATTCCTCTCAAAGGAAGGGAGGCAGAAGTCATTCCTCCTGGCCAGCCAGAGGGGAGGATCCAATCAGAATCCTTCCCAGAAATCCTTGACCAATGAGAGGGTGGGAAAACTTTTTCCCAAGAGCCCAAAGTGCAGGAAAGGCCAGCCTTCTTCATCCTCATTCCCTTCAAAGACCAGGGCAAAGCAGGTCATGGAGCCAAGTGATCTAAACGGAAACAGACCTCAAGCCACAAATGCAAGCCATGTACACAAAAGCCACATGTGTAATATAAAATTTTTTGGTAGTCACATTAAAAACAGGAAAAAGAAATGTCAAATACATTTCAATAATATACTCCCACCCGATATGTGCAAAATATTATTTTAACCTACAATCAACATAGAAATTATTAATGATGTATGTTATATTCTTTTTTTCCTACTGAATCTTCAACGCATGGTGTGTATTTTAAACTTAGAGCATATCCCCACTCACATGTGACAAGTGGCTGCCTGCTGGGATACCTCAGCTCTGGAGAGTCTACAGTCTGCCACCCGAAGGACCCACGACCAGAGCGAAGCGAACAGGAACACTGGTCGTAACGTGAATGTCCACTGCTAGGTAAACTGATAAGTCACACAACTTGAGCCACTAAGATTTGTTTGCAAAGAGTTCTCATGGCGGGAGCGGGGAAAGACAACTCTGTGACTCTTTAAAGAGGAAAAACAGGAGGTAAAAATACAGAAAAATGATAAATAACAGTAATCGTTAGGTGGTGTGGTCATGAATCTTTCTCTTTTCCTTTATACTTTTCTACATCTTACGAATTCCCTAATATTAATTTAGAAATCATAATTTTAAATTTTAAAGTGATTAAAACAACATGCTATGAAACACTTCTTAAACTACTATATGTCTGGCCTTGAGATTTCCGAGAAGGTGATGAAACATCCAGGGGCATTAAAGGAGCTCATATATCATTCGTGGGGAGAGGGAGGTTCTTCTGGTTAGACAGATATTTTTCCACCCTTCAAGTGGGAATGTCAAAATACATCCCGGCACGGGCTGTAGGGAATTATGTGCTAAGTCAGCAACAGAGACAAGTGTCCAGTGCAGATTAAAACTGCATCTGTCTCAGCAGAATGCGCCTGCCTCTCGCCGGCCCAGACTTAGGAGAGCTGCCTTCCTAGGGCAGGAAAGGCAGCTGGGTGTCAGTGGAAGAGCTCAGACTGGACAGACAGGTGATTGCGCATTCTTTCAGCATATGCGAAACATGAGTCGTCATTTATAAAATGCCTGCAGCTGTTTGGGAGGATACACTGGCCGGCCAGCCACAGGTACCAATTTAAAGTCCAACCCTGCCCTGCTCATACATGCAGCATGTGTGCACACACGCGCGTGTGCACACACACACACACACACAGAGTGCCGGAACAGCCAAAGGTCTAAGGATGCTGCAAAGCCCTTTCACAATGCATCTGTCCACAACATCTCCATTTCTCCAAAAGGACAAAACTTCCAGGCACCGGCTTTTGCATAACCATCGGTGGCATTTCACTTAAGAAAGAACAGGCAGGCACCCTGCAAGTGCAAAGGTCTGAGATTCACAGTTACATCTGTCCTTTGTCCCCCTCTCATTGCGAGATCTCTGTGGAGTGTGACTGCTGTTGGTGATTAGACATTC
>NW_006436672.1:395872-397801 GCF_000325575.1 Pteropus alecto
AACCCATTTGCCTCAAAAGGTAATAAACTACATTAGTGGTTGTCAAGGGCTCAGGAGGCTGGGGAGTTGGGTGTGATATCTAAGGTGTGCAGGATTTCCTTGGGGGATAACAATGTTCTAAAGTTGATTGTAGTGATGGTTGCACAAATCTGTGATTATACCGGAAAGCCATTGAATTGTATACTTTAAACAAGTGTATTATACAGTATATGAATTACATCTCAATAAAGCTGTTCGTTTGCGTTTTTTATAAGCTCAGATAGGAAAGTAACTCCATTCAATGCCTTTTACCACAGTGGAGCCTTCAGTCACCCCAGGCCCTTCTTTACCCATATGAAGAATTGGGAATGGCCATTTGCCACTTTCTCACATAAGGACTGATGTGTGAACAGTACTCTCCTTTGCAAAACATCCAGTGTGTCTCTCTGCTGAGGGAGGCCATCATGGTTCTCCAAAGGCTGTTTACCTTTTCACTTACCTTTCTGCTCCTCCCGCACTTCTGGCCTCATCAGGAATGACCTCACTGGTGACATTTGGAGCCTCCTTCTCAGGAACTAGAGGTAAGGTGGATGGGCCAGGCCCGGAGCACTTTCTGGGAGAATGTAATGAAAGCAATAGATAGTAAGATGGACACTTCTCTTTATATCCTATTTGAAAAGCCCATTTCCCAATTAAAGGTTTACATGACTATTATGCCAAAATCCCTAGGAAAACCTTAGTTTCAGGCAGTCAATGGCTTTGAGATGCTTTTGAATCAGTTAGGTCTCTCTGCATAAATAAATCTGAATTCAAAAGCAGATGTATCTGGACTCCAGAAAAACATAGGATTGACTATAACCTATAACTCAACAGAGTGCTGCCAGCCAGTTAACACTTTGGGTTTTTCAAACAGTTTAAGTAGGATGAATTAAAGAACACAAGAAAAGGCATAAGACATGTTAAACGAGCAGCTCCCACACCTCCACCCATTACTCTCACATTTTTCAGACTCTCAGCACGTCCAGAGATTATAAGCAGGTAGATGTAAACAATCGGATATGGAAAACGTAGCTTCTTAACAACCATCCTTCTGTTCGATCGACTTACAGAAATGGGGGTGAGAATCACTGTTGAAGCTGGCCCCACATTCCCACAGAATTTATTCTTTTAAGTACCTTTCAGCGTGGGGTGCTTCTGCAGCCAGGTTCTGCAGCTTCGGGTCCCGAGCTTCGTCAGGTTCTGGAGGTGAGGAGACACACACCTTCCCGTCCCCAGCAGGAGTGGGTAACTCAGGCGGGGGCTGCTGCTCAGGCTGTTGGTCCCCAGCTGGGCTGTCCCCACACAGGGTGGCTGCAGCCTCCATCCCTGGAGTCCCCTGAGAGCAGCCGGGGTCCCCACAGGTCCCTGGCAGTGCGGAGGAAGGAGCCAGGGCAGAGAACATCTTCGTAGTGCCTGTTTTGGGCAGGTCACCGGATAGATGTGTCCCTGTCTCAGCTGGATTCAAAGTGACGTCACTTTCTATTTCCCCAGTGGCACCTGCCACCAAGCTGGGCTCCAGAGGAGTGTCTGCCACTTCTCCAGCTACTGGCTCAGGGGTGGTCTGGTTGCCCAGGTCATTTTTGGTTTCCAAGATCCCAGAAACACCTCCATGCCTCCCCTCACCCCCAAGTGTATTGGGGGTCCGGGGCTCACTGACGGCCTCGGCCACAATCGGAGCATCCCCATGGGGAGAAGATGCTCCCGGGGCAGAGGTGGACACCAGCACGTCAGCTGGAGCCTCTGGATGACTGTCATTGGTGGATGTTTCCTGGTGCTGTCTTGCAGAAGGAATTCTGTTACCTTGAACCAAGTCCCCTTCCTTGTGGTTCTGGGGAGCCACCTGTAAGCCAGCAGCTTTCTCCACGGGAGTGTCTGGAGAAGCGGCCCGTGAAGAAAGACTGGACGCTGATT
>NW_006436672.1:397843-406201 GCF_000325575.1 Pteropus alecto
CAGCTTCTCCCATCTCCTCTGGCTTCTCACTTTCCTTCAGCATCTGCGGGACACCAGTCATCTCCTTCCCCACGCTGGCACCTGGCAGGTTCTGCTCTACGACCGGCCCCACCAGCCGCGGCAGCGTCTCTGGAGCTGGATCCCGGGGAACCAGATGGGAAATCTCAGCCTCTCCAGCCAACTCTCGGTTCTTCTCCTTGGAGTCCACGCAGAGTCCAGCAGGAGGGGCAGCGAGCGGGGCTGCAGCCACTCCTTGAGTCCCATCTGGAAGCTTCTCTGGGCTTGACAGCACCGTGGGGGCCTTGCCCGCCACACTCCTGCCCGCTCCTGCCTTTTCTCCCGGTGCACGCTGGGGCCGGTCGGCAGTGAGCACTCCGAGCACAGACTTCTCGAAGATCTTGGTGATGTGCTCCCTGAAGTCAGGGAGCCCGGCGAGCACGCTGGCCGGCCGGGTGCTGGCGTCTGCACTGCGCGATGCGCCCTCCCTCAGGTCCTGGGGAGGACCCGCCATCCTCTGCTTGCTGCTTTCCACCTCCTGGGCTGCCTCGCCCGCCGTGCCCTCCTCACCGGCCGGGCACACGGTGATCTCACAGGCCTGGGCATCTGCCCCGGCCACTCTTGCCACCTTCTGCTCCCCTGTTGTCTGCTTACCATTGGCCAGAAGCGGCGTCCTGTCCAGGTAGGGCACGGAGTCCACGAGTCCCTCAAAGATCCCAGCTTTGGGGGTTTCGCTGCTGGCTCGCACCGCAGAGACGTCCCCAGCTGCGGCTCCTGGCTCCAGGGGGCCGCCGGCAGACAGCTTCCCGGAGCCGGCATCTTCCGAGGCAAGCAGGGGCTCCCCCGTGGAGCAAGTGCTTTCAGCAGGTGCCCTGGGGCCTTGAGAGGAAACCGCCTTCACCCCACGGTCTTCTGCCCCTCTCCTGGCAGCACCATCGATATGCAGATAAGGCGTGTCAGAAGCAGCCTCTTCTGGGGGCCCAGACGGCAGGAGCCTCTTTGGGTCAGGGACAACCTGGGCTGCGGAAATATCAGCTGTGCCCCTGGGAATCCCACCCAGCTCTCCTGCCTGCGGCAAGGCATCCTGGCAGCTGGCCGAAGGCTGGTCAGCTTGGCCAGGCTCACCCGGGGCAGAGGCAGGAGCTGGCTCCTCAGGGGAGGGGCACTGATCAGCCTGAAGGAAGCCGCCACTCAAGGCAGCTTCTCCTGGCTCCTCCGGAGCCCGCTGCATCCCCAGGTTGCCTTCATCAGCGTCCCCACCAATGTCAGCAGCCACACCTTCCTCTTCCTGCTTCTTGGCTGATGGGAAACTTCCAAGAAGCTTCTGGGCCTCTACATCCGAGGCGGCCGGGCGCTCCATTTCCTTCTGCGGGGCCGGCACGCGTTGCTGCTCGCCTTCCTGGGTTTCCTCACACGCCTTTCTCTCCGGAGCATCCTGAGTGGGTGTGACGCTGGGGCTGGCAGGCGCTGGGGCTGGCAGGCAGCGAGCTGCATCCAGGAGAGCTACTGAGTCAGGCTGACAAGGTGGGGCCACCGCTGTGTTCCCACTTGCCTTTTTTGTCTTACCCAAGCCCTGGAGTGGGGGCCAGGCGTCAGCTGCTTCAGAGACACCTGCTTCCCCAAGACATGCTTCTTCACGCTGGCTGCCGGCTTTCAGCACAGCGACCGGCTCCTGTCCGGGCTTGTTCAGCCCCCGCCCGGCACAGCCGCCCTCCTTTCTGCCTGAGTCTTGTAAGGTGTCTGCGGCAGGAGGCGAGAGCGCGGAGAGCTGACTGCCAGTGCATGCTCCCTTCCGCCCCTTCTCTTCTAGTGCAGGCGACTCCCGTCTTACTGGTGCTGACAACTCCGACTGCTCTGTCACAGGACTCTCCGGAGCTGTGACCTTGGGAGCTGAACTTGGAGCATCAGACAGACCGCCTTTGCGGCACTCACTCTGAAGTTCTGATCCTGAAGCCTGCTCCTCATCTCCACGAGCGGGCAAGCACGCGTCCTCTCGAGGTTCCACGGGGATGTGGATTTGGGGAGGATCCGTACCTGGGGTCTTAACACCTGGAGCGGCCTCTTCCTCGTTCTCACGTGGTTGGGACTTCTCCCTGAGCGTATCAAGGACCGATGCCTCTGGGTCCAACTGGGAAGGCTCGAGATGGTCCTCGGAAGATATCGAGGGCCCCTCCGGGGCAGCTACTCGTATCCGGCTGTCCCCTGGGCAGGACAGGTTCCCCTGCTGATCTTGCTCTGGGCTGAGTGTCGTGAGCCCACAGTCCACTGCCAAGCTCTCCCCCTCAGGGGGATGTGGCCCCTCGGCTTGGACTTCCTGTCCAGCTGCATCACGCCCCAGCCCACGGGGGTGGGAGGATGTAAGCAAGTCCTCCCCATCACAGCTGCTGGACCTCTCCCCAGACAGGTGGCTCCTCGTCTTTATTTCAGACATGCTCTCCACCTCCTGGGCTTTGGGGACAGCCTCTGCGGCAGGAGTTGACAGGAAGTCTGATTTCTCAGATTCTAAAGCAGGAAGGGAGGCCATTCTTTCCAGTCCCCCCACGTCCTGAACGGCGTCGAGACATGTGGACGGAGGTCCTAGCCCCTCCCAGACAGCTCCTTCAGGAACAGTGAGTTCACCAGCTCCATCTGGCCCAGGGGTCAGGACAGGATCCCGCTCACGGAGCTGATGCAGTGAGCCTGACGCGTGGACCTCGCGGTCTCCCAGCATCCCGCAGGCCACTGAGCTGCGAGCTGCAGCTTCTGACGGAGGCCCAGGCCTGTCGGTCTGCCCGGGAGTCCCGGCTCTGAGAAGCTGTGCTGAGGCCGTGCTTGGAAGGACTTTGCTCCCCACATCGCTGTCATTGGTTACCTCTGACACCTCGTCTTTCGGCATCTCTGGGTTGGGCTTACAGCTGAAGGCCTGGTGTTGCTCTCCCCATGGGTCCCCCATATCTGCACCATCAAGTGGCTCTGGGGCTTCTTCCTGTCGTGCAGGGTCAGCCCCAGGGATTCTGCTTTCCTCCTTGGCCACAGCTGGACTGCCAGGGGCCTTCGCTTCGTCCTTGGGCCCTGGCGACCTTCCGGCACTTTCATCTGATGCACTGGGAGGAGGAGGCAGCCCCCCTTGTTGGACTTCATGGCTTTGCTCCCTGTGCCAGAGCTCTCCCCTCTCCTCCTGGGGCAAACAGGCAGAACTCTCTCTGGGGCTCCCTTCGGCGCCCTGTCCCTCGCCTCCGATATCAGATGCACGCCTCTCCTGTCCCACCAGCCCTGCATCTGCCAGCTCTGTGGCCGGATCTTTAAGAACGGGCATCTCAGCCCCGGAAACCAACTCTCTGGTCAGCCCGCTGGGTTCTTCTGCAGCAACTGAGGCCTGAGCAACTGGCCGTGAAGAGGGGCTGGAATCTGGACGCGGCTCCCCAGCGCTCGCAAGCGAAGCGCCTGCAGGTTGGCTGCCTCCTGCCTTGCAGACAGCTTTACTGTGCTCGGTTCCTCGCGTCCCTGTCTGCGAGTGACACTGAGCATCGCTGGTGTCCAGGGTCTCCGTCCAAAAGCCCCTGCCTCCCAGCACCAGGGCAGGAGGTGGGGGATCCCGGGGCAGCTCTGCATGTGGCAGCTGAGCCCCCATTTGCTCTTGGCAGCTTTCCCAGGAAGCGGCAATTGCCTCAGCTTTGTGGGTAGCCCCTGAATTGCTCCCAGTGGTACAGCAGGCCCCAAGGAATTCTGAGTCAGGGGCCAAATGCTGAATTGGCATTTCTACGGGGCAACTTCCTCTGTCTGAGGCTCCAGGGGCTGTATCTTGTGGGGTCAGGGTCTCTGGCTTTGGGGGGCACTCCTCTAGGCCAGCCGAATGCTCCTTGCCTGACTGGGCTGCAGGAGGGCTCCTAGGGGTCACTTGTACAGAAGCCGCTTCCTGTCCAGACTCTGGCGGGGGGAGGCCATCTGCAGCCTCCTTCTCCTGGGACGTGAAACCAACAGGCGGGCCATCCACCCCACACAGCTGTCCCTTCATCAGCTCTCTGGGAGGTGCTGGAGAAGCTCCTGGCGACTGGTCAGTGGGACTGGAGGAAGCAGACTTCTGTCCCTCTTCCTTCGGGTCTTCCTCTCTTCTGGCACTGGGGACCATGGCAACCGCACTGTCCCCCTGAGGCGCCAACGCTGTCAGGGTGTCCCCCGGGGTTTCTGGAGAAAGTTTCCTCCTGGGATGCTGAGTAGGGGGCTGAACAAGGGGCCAGGTTTCAGGTGCTGCTGCTGGGCTTGCTGAGCAAGCTTCCGGGGGGCCCTCAGCAAAGGGCAGGGAGGCTGAAGGGCACTCTTCCCAGGGCACTGGTGGGCTAGACAGTGGAGAGGCTTCTGGGCCCCCGGCTTTATGTGGGTGCTTCCTTGGCTCAGTCACCTCTGGGGACACGATGCATGGATCCGAGCTGGCGGCGGCGTCAGAAGTGGAGCAGGAGCCGTCGTGCCCGACGCTGCCAACAATGAGAACATCGAATGCGTCATCAGTTCTCATGGACACCAAGGACAGAGCCACATCACAGGCAGAATCACCCCAACCCTCCCCGACAAAGGCCACTAAACACACCATCCCCATGCAGCTCATTTCCCCCATGAAAAGACCCCTCACCCAGTCCAGGCCCATCCTATAACATTACACATCACTTTCTCCAAAAAAATCAAGGCAGGGAATCTTAAACATTCATGCTGGTCAGTACTGAATAGGGAAATATGGAAACTAACTCACAATGGTATAAAACACAAGAAACTCAGAAAGTTTTAAAATAAGTTTAATATAATTATAGAGGGTTTGAACCAGTTCTGTGTAGTTTACAAGGAGGTCCCAAACACTCCTTAGATGTTTGGGAAAAGGCACAAGTGATCCTTTGACGTTTGTGCTTTGAAATAAAGAGGGATTATTGATAATAGTTAACTTGATTCTTCACATTCAACAGGTGGTACCGTGAGAGGCATAACCCAAAGTCAATTCTATTTGGCTGTGGAATTTCTGCATGCAACCTATATACACCTCTCGGGAGCTGAATTATACCCATATTTGTCTTGAATACACTTTAGCTGGACAACATGGGAAGAAAAACTCGGAAGCGTCCAGGAAATGTGAGGGTACTGGGCTCAGAATTATGGACCCGCTACAGATAACAACTATCCAGTTATTGCAAAATAGCTTATCGCATACTCTGTGTGGACCGTATTTCTCAATTCTATATAATTTTAATTAAGTGCATTTTTAAAATTTAAAAATAATCCATTTCCAATACAAAATTTTGAAAATGTAGAAAGGTAACAGAAGTATTGTTTTTTTAAGGGTTTTGACCATTTTCTTTAAAGTTACCGTAGAGAGGAAAACAGCAAAGGAAACTGTGTGGGATCCTCTTCTGACCGTTTGCTACGTGCGTGCACATTCACACATACACAGACCTGTGTGTTTGGGATGTGACCAGTGGAAAAAAATCCCTACATGTTCGGTACCAAGATTATAGCTTTCCATGCAAGGCAATGCATATACATCCATATAGGAGGGATGCATACAGGGGGAAGGTGAAGTACATACCTGTTAAAATGTAGAAATATATGTTATGGACTGAACTGTGTCCCCCCCACTCCCCTAACACCCAATGTGACTGTATCTGGAGACAGGGCCTTTAAGGAGGTAATTAAGATTAAACGAGGCATAGAGAGTCCTAGTTCCATAGGTCAAGTGCGCCTATAAGAGGAAGAGACACAAAATGCCCTTTACCGTGAAAGGACACAGCAGGAAGGTGCTGTCGACAAGCCGAGAAGGAAGGTCTCACCAGAAACCAGCCCTGCTGTACCCTGAGCTTGGAATTCCAGCCTCTGGAACTGTGGGAAAATAAGTTTCCATTGCTGAAGCCACCCAGGCTACGGCATTCTCTCACGGCAGCCAGGCAGACCAATATAATGGGTAGAAGGATGATTATTGCACTATCTTTTCAACGTTTTTGACGTTTCAAATTTCCAAAATGCAAAGCTGGTTAATTAACAATGGATGCAATTCATTGGACATCAAGGCTCTGTGTGTTGCCTCATTTAAATTTGCTGTTGGGGAGTACGCTGCCATTTTACAGATGAGAATGTGGAGAACAGAGAGGTTAAGCTTGGACCTGATGGGCCACGGTCTTCTTATTCACTCTATGCTGCCCCCAAGAACAAAAACTTCGGAAGAGAGATGCTGAATGTTTGTGTCCTCAAATTCATAGGCTGAGCCCTAATCCCCAAAGCAATGGTTTTAGGAGGTGGGGCCTTTGAAAGATGATTTGCTCATGAGGGTGGAGCCCTCAGGAATGGGATTAGTGTCCTTATAAAAGGGACCCCAGAGAGACCCTCCTCCCTTCTACCATGTGAGGACACAGGAGAAGATGGGCATCTATGAACCAGGGAGCTGGCTCTCACCAGACATGGAGCCTGCTGGTGCCTTCATGTTGACCCACCAGCCTCTAGAACTGTGAGAAATATGTGTTGTTTAAGCCCCAGTGGTGTTTTCGTGATAGCAGCCAGAACAGTCAGAGACAGAGGGCAAGGGGCTCTTTCATTCCAGCCTCCCACGAAGCCCCTCACCTATGACGTGCATGTGACATCACGCGACATCCTTGAAGGAGGTGTGTACGCACCATCACCACACCAGTCAGCCATCCTCATTCAGTGCCTGTTCCTGAATATACGACATGAGAATGGCATGCCCGAGGCGCCGAAAAGATTTAAGACGGACCCAAGAGAGAGCTGGCTACTGTCTCAGCCAGATTATCATTTTCTGACCTAAAAGTGCAGCTACCAAGGGCAAAGAAGAGAAGATAAGAGGGTAAGTTACATGAATCCCTCTAATTCCTAAGTGGTCACAAAGGCAGAAGTGCCCACGGAGGGCCCTGGGCCCTGACCCAGCACTGGCTGGCATGTGGGGACCACTTGGGTGCAGTAAGGGGCTGGGCCTGGCCTTCTGGAAAGCACAAAGCTCAGGAGGGATCAAAAGCTGCAAGGATGTTGGCTCAATAGATTGTTTCAGAACCAGCAACTCTGTACTCCACATCTGGCCATTTCCCTTTAAACGAACACTTGACATTTAATTGTGTCCCACCCATAACTAGCGGTCAAACCCTTTAGTAGTTAACGAGATTACTGGTGTGTAATTCTGAAGCGAAGCACTCCTATTTAGGTCGGCTTGCTCTAGGAGCACAGAACACTGCCCCCTTCACGCTCAAACAAACAAAGCCGCTTCCTTGTCCCCACCTCTAGCAGGAGTTGCTAGTTTAAGGGGAGTGTATGTCTTTGCTTCAGGCTGACTGAAGTCATTGTCATCTGGGGACAAGATGATAAATTCATCTTGATTTGGGTCACCTTAAAACCTTGTGGGTCTTATCACAGAGCAATCGAGAACAAACGTCGAACTGAGTGTGAGGCACGCTCTCCCCCCAAAACAGGAATCCAGCCTTTGGTTTATTCAGCATAAGCTGAGCACCAGCAATCGCTTTGATTAGCTATCAGAAGCAATTTTTAAAGCCAGATTAAAGCCACTCACTGGGAGCAGATTGGCCTAAGAGCAGGGAAACTCTTAAGAACTGATTTGTAGAGGGCTCTGCATTAATCGCAGTTTACATAACGTCCTTTTATGCTTCCAGATTTGAGTCGAAGTGTGTGGGATGGAGGTTCTGTTCAGAACTCAAAGGCGAGTTCCCGGGGGCTGGGCTCTGGATGGAAAGCTTTCAGACCCAAGGGGATGATGCTGCCTTTGTGTTGAGCTTGGGAGGCACCAGACTGCAGCCTCCTAGGGGGTGGACCAGATACCCCCAGCACAAGGAAGGGAAATGCATGGGGCATGGACCTGGAAGGAGGGGTGACTAGCTGCAGCGGAGATCTGGGTAGACAATGGAGACAAAAAAGGCTCTCCCCACTCTCCTAGCTGGAAACGATCGCCCAAGAGGGGTTCCTGGACGCATGTTTAAGACACACACCAGCTGACTGGGACGCTCAGAGGAAGGAGACCAGTTGAGGAAACAAGCATGGCTCTGCACCGCCGGGCTTTAAGATGAGCAAAGCTGGAAAGGAAAATTGTCAAGACGGAGAGTTGCCACGTACCAAGCATGTTCTAGGGTCAGGCCCATGCTCAGTACTTTTCGGTGAATTTAATTCAGTTAATTGCATTAAACCCACACAGTTGTCCGACAGAAGATGTTTCCCCCCATCACATACATGAAGAAATATTCTCAGAGAGGTTCAAGACTGAAGCCTGGGTCACAGAGCTCCTGGTACAAAGCAAGCTCAAGCCCCATGCTGCCCGCTCCATGGCCGGCCGCCCCTACTCCACCCCACCCCCACCCCCACCTCACCCCCACTTCCCTGCACTTGGTCCTC
>NW_006436672.1:406316-430653 GCF_000325575.1 Pteropus alecto
CCGGGGGGGGGGGGTGGGGGGGTGGGGGGGGATGGGGGGGAGCAGGGGCAGGGGGCTCTCTGATGGCCTCACTTTGCTATCAGCTGTGGCCCAGCCTACATTTCCTGCCCCCACCATCCCACACGCAGCTCTCCATCCTGCATCTGCCTAGAGCCTCAGGTCCTCCCCCTCCTCCTCAGCCCCAATCTTTACTTCCCTGTGAAGTGTCCCTGACCTGGCTTCTTGGATCAGATCTCTTGTCACGGGCCCACCTAGTGATGGCACTAGTCCCAGCTGCCATCAACACTGACTGATGACCATTTCCCTCACTGGAGCATAATGGAGGCTGCGTCTTGTAGCTTTTCAATGGTCTCTCCCCAGTGCCTGGCACGTAGCAAACACCGACTAGGAAAGCACGAGTGGACGGAGGGCTTGTTGAGGAGCTGCACTGTAGGATGCACCGCCTGTTCCAGAAACTTTGGAAAAGTAATGTACCTTCTAAGTGGTCCGTGCAGACGAAAGAATTCTCATGTTAATACAATGAAAACTGCCTTGCCTTCACAGCCGTGACGTGGCGTTTCACGCAGAAAGGCTCCTCCTGGGAACCGGGGTCCCAGCAGATTAGGTCCCACCCAGACGCACGGCCCTAACCAGTCCCAACAATGCCCCCTGCACAGACGCCCGCTGACCTTGGCAGCCAATCACACTTAGCTTTCTATTTTTACTCCAGTTATAACTCTTTTCTACATTCATTCTAGGATAGAAAAGGCAAAGGCCACGATGCCTGAGCAACCCGAGCAATAGATGAAAGGAAAACGGGTAGCCCCTCAAAAATACTGAGAGAAGGGTGTGTATGTGCGTGTGTGTAGTGGACAAAACCCCAAAGTATCCTTAACGTTCAGTCTGCACTTTGCCACGTGAGCTTTTACATGACTCGAGGGTCAAGGTGTCGGTCCACTCGTGAGAATCCATTATCCAGCAGAGTGGGGGAAGAGAACAGGCACTGGAATCCACAGAAAATTTAAAAACTTAAAAACTGTCTTCTAAAAAGTTGTTCAGCAACCCTCCTGTGGGGTCCTAAAAGGCAGCAGAATGGCCCAGTGTCGCAGTTCCCAGACCGGTTGCTGGAAGGTGCCGCTGGGCTGTGGCTCGCAAATGCTCCCTGCATCTCACCATGTCTCACTCCTGTCTCAGTGTCCTTCGAATGTACGTAGACACTGTCCCAACAGGACACCAACTCAATTAAATGCATGTCTAACATAATTACTTCTGATCATTTGGATGTTTCTTAATGATCAAATACCAAATATAAAACTACTGTTCCATTAGAGAAGACATCCCTCTTTGTTCTAAAGATCTTTAAAACTCTAATAAGACCAAATCAAGGAATTTGATAGAATGTTTACCTGAGTATTAATAGTTCCTTAATTTTAAGTTAAATCCTACTAGTTATCTACGGAAAAATGCAAATGACAGCTTTGCTTGTGTGCTTGAATTATAGAAGCATTTTTCTTTTGTTTTGATGTCAAGAAATAAGAAATAGTGGTAAACATATTTGTTATGTCCTTTTTTAAAAAAATTTTATGGCTCCCTTTTTTTCTGTCTTTATTGAAATATAATAGACAATTTATTGCTCGTATTTATATTATACAATTTAATGCGTTTTTTCAATTACAGTTGACATACTTGTTATATCCTTCTTGATAAGACTCCTAGCCTGTATTAAAATCGTTTTCCTGCCTTAGTCAACACAGTACAATATAGGGAACATGATGGAATCTTCCTTCGATGACTAAAAAATCTTTCAGAAAATTTGGTCCATCCTCTGAACAATAAGACGTCATCAGTGTCACCTATGTGAGACTGAGCGGACGTGTACTGAGCTAGTAAATGTGATTAAGCGTTTCTTTTTAGAATAAGTCCTATTTCACTGAGACATGCCTTTCTTTGATCCCACTGACCTAAAGGGGGGTGGGATGGAGAGGCGGAGTAAATGAGTCCACATGACCAGGGGCCAAGCTGGTTCAACGTTAAAGACATAAAGAACGATCCCAACCTCCCTCCCAGCGCTCACACAGCTGCAGTGATGAGTTGGGGAAGATTAACTGCTGTCAAAGTTGGCATCTGAGCTCATAAAAGACAAGAGACTGCTAGTGTCTGCGATACAAGCTGCTCTCGAAAAGGAAAACAGCTCTTGCCTGTGGCATCTTCTCTCTCTCTTTTTTTCTAGAAGGGTCTTCTCACCTGTCCCCAAATAAATGCCAGGTGTTTTGCTGCATTTGCACTGAAAACCAGCAATAGAAATTTGATAGGCTGGCTTTCCGATGTTTTCAGGAAGTCTGGTTGAAAAGTGTCATCTAAAAAATTATGAACTACAACAGGGGTTGAACTTATGGGGCACTGGCTTCTACAGGGGACCTGGGAAATAAAGGCCAGCGACCCCCGGAGACAGAAAGCAGCAGAGTAGGCCGTGCTACTGCCCATGCAAAGCCTGGAAGAAGTGGCTCAGGGAGGGAGGACCCAGCTGGAACCTGACAGTCCCCTGACTTGAGGAGATGGAGCTGGGCATCTAGGGAGACCCAGGCAGCTCGACCCAAGGAAGAGGAAAGAGAAGAGAAACCGGATGAAGAGAGAACTCCGAAGGGTGCCAAGTACTGGTCGGCATGTGTTCGCATGGAAAACCCCTGAGTCTAGGAGCAAGCCGCCGAAAAAGGTTTATAGGGAAGAATTCTCGAAGCTAACGCAGGGCTAGGAGTAGTTCCCATCCGCACCAGCCAGACCTCATAATTCATGGGACGTTTGTAAGAGAACTAAGAAGCGTCTGGCCTCAAGAGTGGTGAAAATTAACCCTAGACTACGCACTGCTCTGGTTCCGCCTCTCAAAGCTTAAAAGCAAAACCCAAAAGAATTAAGCTGTTCCAAATAACTTAACTGCACCCCAGAACCAAGTTCGAGAATATTTATAGAAATTCAAAAACATCCAGAATCCAGAAGCATAAAGTCCAGTGTCTGGCATGCGAAGAAGCAGGAAAATACAACCCACAATGAGAAGAAAACTCGATTATTCAAAGCCGATCCAGAAATTATGCAGATAATAGAATTAGTACTCAAGGACTGTTAAAAAACTATGCTTAACTGTATGCCACGTGCTCAGGAGGCTGGAGAAAGAAGGGGCATGTTAAGCGCAGACATGGAAGGTATAAAAAAGACCCAAATCAAATGTCTAGAGATGAAAACTTCGACGTCTAAAATGAAAAATACACTAGGTGGGATTAATAATAGATTCGTCATTACTGAGAAAAAAGATTAGTGAACTTAAAGACATAGCAACGGAAACACTCCAAAACGAAACATAGAGAAAAAAAAGACTGGAAAAATAAAAAAGAGCAGAGCATTAGCGGCTGCGGGACAACGTCAAGCAACTGAATACATGTGTCATTACAGTCCCCAGAGGAGGAAGGGATTAAAAAACTATTCGAGGAAATAATGGCTGAAAAATTTCCAAATATGACGTAAACTAGAAACCCACAGATCCAAGAATCTAAATCTAAGCACAAGAAACAAGAAGAAACTTACATCAAGGCCTATCATAAACCAAATGGTTTAAAACCAGTAAGAAAAAAAAAGAAAAATATTAAAAGCAGCCAAAAATAAAAAAGACAGAAGAATGAAAATAAGGGCAATATCAGATTTTTTTTTTTTAAGTTGGAAAAATGCAAGCTAGAAATACAATGGGGCAATATCTTCAAAAGAGGAACAGAAAAACAAAACCTGCCTCTCAAGAACTCTTTTTCCAGTAAAGATATCTTTCCAAACACAGGTGAAATAAAGATTTTTTTCAGATATACACAAAGAATCAATCACCAGCAGACTTATACTTCAAGAAATGTTGAAGGAAACCCTTCAAGCCGAAAGAAAATAATACCAGATGGCAATCAGAACCGATGCAAAAAAATAAAGAACACCAGAAATAGAAATTATGCAGGTAAATATAAAGCTTTTTTCCTTATTATTTAAATCTTTTCAGAGGTAATTGGCTCTATAAAGCAAAAATAACATAAATTGTGAGATTTCTAACACACGTAGAAAAAAAATGTGTGACAACAATTGCACAAAGTCCAAATGGGGAGAAATGTTGGTACGCTGTTGTACGACACTTCTATTATAAATGAGATGATACACTATTGCTTGACAATAGATTGTGATACATTAAAGATGTACATTATTGATTCCAATGTACAACCTAAAATAACACAAAGAGTTGTAGCTAATAAGTCAAAAGGGAGATAAAGTAGAATCATAAATATGATGAATTTTTCCAAAAGGCAAAAAAAAAAAGAGAGAGAAAATAGGGAATAAAAAAGAAGTAGAGAAAACAAATAATAAGTTGTAGACTTAATCCAACCATATTAATAATCACATTAAACGTAGATGTTATAAACAAATGCAGAGATATTCAGAATAGATTGAAAAAGCAACATCCAACCATATGCTATCTGCAAGAAAGGTGCTTCAAATTACGCTTAAAAAGCACAAACCAGTTAAGAGTAAAAGACTGCAGGGTGCGGGGGGTGGGGGGAGGGCAGGGAATAAACCATGAACACACTGATCAAAAGAAAGCTGTTGTGTCATGTTATATTATATCAGAGAAAGTAGATTTCAGGCATAAAGAAGGTCATTATAATGATAAGAGTTTGATTCATCACGAGGACATGAACAGCCTAAAAGTTTATCTAATAACAGGGTCTCAAAATAGATGAAGAAACATGGATAAAAGGAGAAATGAACAAATCCACAATTATAACGGATATAGTTCCACACCCCTTTCTCAATAATCAGCTGGACACATTGATAGACTATCAGTACAGATACAGAAGACTGAAACGCTATCAACCAATGTGACCTAATTGACATTTATTAAACACTATCCAATAGCGGCAGAAGATATGTTCTTTTTAAGTGCAGATGGAACACGTACAAAACAGACCATATTCTACACATAAAAAAGCCTCAATAACTTCAAAAAGATTCAAATTATTCAAAGTAATTATCTGAAAACAATAGAATTAAATTAGATATCAATAATAGATACCTGGAAAATCTCCAACTATTTGGAAACTAGATAATATACTTCTAAATAGCCCATGAGTCAAAGAAGATATTAAAAAGAAAATTAGAAAGTATTTGAACCAAATGAAAATGAAGACACAAATACCAAAATGTGTCAGATGCAGGACTTAGAGTGACTTTTAATAAGCTAAAACATCTATATTAAAAAAGATTTTAAAAGGTCTCAAGTCGATGACCTCAGCTTCTACCTTAAGAAACTATAGAAATATTGGTTGTGCAACAATGTGAATATACTTAACACTACTAAACTGTACTTAGAATTGGTTAAGATGGTATACATTATATTATGTAGTTTTTTACCATAATAAAAAATAATTTAAAAAATCAACAAGGAGCCGTGTATAAAAGAAATCGGATAACAAAGTACATATATTGTTTAATCCCAATTAGATGAAGTTCAGGAACTGACAAAACTACTCCATGGCAGGTGAAGTCAGAATGTTTATTATTCTCGGGCGGGGCTATTGACTGGGAGGGGCATGAGAGAATGTTCTGGGATGATGGAAATGATCCGCGTCTAGATCTGAGTGTGATTACACAGGTGTACAGGAGTGTAAACATTCATCAAGCTCTCAGATTAATAATCTTACAGTCTTTATTTTATAGCAATAAAAAAAGGTAATAGAAAAAAATAGAAACCATGGAGACGGTAAAAAGATCAGAGGTTGCCAGGGGTTGGTAGGGGAGGGCGAGAGGTACCAACAGGTAAAGCACAGGAGAGTTGTAAGACAGTGAAACTACCTGTATGGTATTATAATGGTGGATACCCAGCATTAGGCGTTTGTCAAACCCACGGGACGCACAACACAAAGTGTAAACCTTAATGCAAACTATAACTTTTAGTTAATAATAATGTATCAGTATTGGATCATTAGTTGTAACAAATGCATCACACTGATGTAAAATCTTAATAATACAGGAAACTGTATTTGGAGGAGGGAGGACTATAAGGCAACTCTCTGGACTGTTCATTTTTCTGTAAACCTGAAACTGCTCTAAAAAATAGTCCATTAATTATTTAAAGTCTATTAATTATTTAATAGTCTATTAATTACATACATTTTATATAAAACATAGTACAATATATATTACTGAAATGTTTTATAAAGATATATAATTATATATGTATAGACACAAATCGCTTATCTCACAATCAAGAAAGAACTAGAAAAAAGAAATGTCTGAGGGGAACACATTACTGTTTAAGAACAGTTGTCTGTAGATGGTGGGAGAATTGGTGATCCGTTCCCCCTCTCCTTCCCTCTATTTTCCAAGCTGTTACGATAAGTGGGTATTGTCTCATTTAATGGAAAATTACTCCTCTTCTTAAATGCTTTGTTGAAAGCAGATGGGCAGAAAGCAGACACACACCTCACACCTCATTCAGCACATGACCTTCTTTTCCAGCCCGTGTCAGAGTCTAGGAGCTCACTCCTTCACTCCCTCCTACTCTCCTCTCAGTGTTTACTTCCTGCCAGAGATAAATAATGAGTCAGAAGCAGGACAGGACGGGGAGGCTGCGAGCCCAGCTCTGGGGACACACCCTGCCTTGGCAGGAGCTTGTGAATAGATCCGGGTCTTCACAAAAGTTTCTTTGGGAGGAAGCAAACGCTCGCGCTTAGAACACTCAGGGCTCAGGTCAGTAAGAGCTGGCCCCAGCCGCTCGCTCC
Organism: Pteropus alecto; assembly: GCF_000325575.1. Classification (NCBI taxonomy): domain Eukaryota; kingdom Metazoa; phylum Chordata; class Mammalia; order Chiroptera; family Pteropodidae; genus Pteropus; species Pteropus alecto. Next base: position 413,096 of record NW_006436672.1, read on the forward strand.
TCCTAAAAGGCATCATCAGATCTTTTTGATTTTTCTGTTTTCTGGGTCTGAAATCTGACCTTGTTTCGAGGGGAATTAAATTTTCAGGAATGGGGGTGGTGGTGGCGGGGTGGTGCTTTCTAGTTATGGAGACCATGACACAGGTATTTTCAGACACCTATGAGAGCTCAGGATGCCTCTGAGCCTGGCCTCGGGTGGCATCTTACCAAGCTGGATTCTAGCTGCACTGTGGCATGTCCTGCCTGTGTGACCTGGGGCAGGTTCCTTGACCTCTCTGGGCCTGGGTTCCCTCACATAGCCAGCCCCTCAGGTCACCGTACTCGCCCACACTGAGCGGCTGGGTGAAGGGATGGTTTCTGTCCTGGGTTCGGTGCCCAGCATCAGGCAGATTTAGCCCGCGAATGATGGTGGGAGGCGAGGCACATTAAAAATATGCCTTTCATCTGAAGTTCACGATTTCGTGTGTTTGTTTAACCATCTTACTTCCTTCCCTAATCTGCTGCTACCCAAACACCATGGATTTTTTTGTTCTAAGTAGGTTTGTATTTTTGAAAAAGCCAAGAGGTTGAACTTAATAAATAGACTACATGTCCTATCTCCCAAATTTGAAGGAGTTCTGAAATTTCCTATTTGGGAGGCTGGTAAGTCTAGTCCTTCCTAAATTCTGTTTTCTGCGGATCCATAATTTTTAAAGCTGTTCCCTCTGCCTGGAATCATCTTCTTTCCCCCACAAGCCCTGACTTCTACTCTGTTTTGAAGACACAGCTGCAAAGTTATCTAGTCTGAATAATGGTTCTTCCTTCAGTGGAGCCGGCCACCCTCCTGCCCTGTGCTCCCATAGAGCCTGCCTATAGCATTTAGCTTATTCTAGAATTATTTGTTTACCTGCCTGTCTCTACAACTGGGTCAACGTGTCCCCTTCATCTTTGTACCTCTGGCCTAAAGCTCAGAGCGTGGCCTGTTTTGTTGATGGGTCCATGTTTTTGAAATGGATTAAGACACCTCTCCCCGTCGCCCCCACAAAAAGGATGAGGTACGGTCAGGCGCTCAAGGTGCTGGGTGTTAAGATTCTGTACCAACAACTCCAATGTGTGGGCGTTTTTCTCCCCACACCAAGCAATTCTGTCACCAGCTGGGTGTCCTGTAATTCGACTCTGTTTGACACTATTTACCTAGAGAATAGTGTCAGATCCCACAGGTTAAGGGCTCAGTCCCACAAGATTGTCTCCCCGACACACACACTTCAGATGTCAATTGCAAGTTCAGGTTGTCACCTGTACTGTTGACCAACTGGCTAAAAATCAGAGGTTCCCGCAGACCCCTCCTTGGGTTCAGTAAATTTGCTAGAGTGGCTCACAGAACTCAGGGAAATGTTTTACTTCCTAGATTGCCAGCTTATTATACAATGATATAACAAAACAACAGCCAGATGGAAGAGATGCTCAGGGCAAGGTATGGAAAAAGGGCACAGAGCCTCACGCCTTTTCTGAAGCCACCCCCTTCTGGCATCTCCACCTGCTCAGCAACCCAGAAGCTCTCCAAACTCTCCCCTTTAGGGTTTTTATGGAGGTTTCATTACATAGGCTTGATTAAAATCATTGGCCATTGGTAATCAATTCAACCTCCAAACCCCTATTCTCAGCCCAGAGGTCTGGGGATAGGGCTGTAGGTTCCAGCCCTCCAAATCACAAGATTGGCTGCCCTGGCAACCAGCCTTAGGTGATTCCCAAGAGTCAGCTCATTAACATCACAAAAGATACCTTTACTGCTCTCATCCGTTGGATAATTCCAAGGGTTTTAAGAGCTCTGTGCCAGGAACAGGGACAAAGACCAAATACTTATTTCTTACGAATCACAATATCACAGGTGTATAGCAGGAAACGAGCTGTCCCCTCTACTTTGAGAGAACCCGCTTTTCTCTCAAAGATGGCAGCTACCCTAAGTTTCCCACAGTGAGACAGGCTTTGTGATATTCGACACAGTCTTGCCACATCCACCTGGTACCAATAGGATTTCCTCCTGGACCCTGGAACTCAGCAAATATACCTGACTAGTTTTTCATATCTCAGCAAATGGCCCATTTACTCAATTGCTGAAGCCAAAATTTTCCGGAATCTTTCTCGATTCTTCTTTCCTTCCTTCTAAATCCATCAGCAAGTCCTGGCACCTCTAGCTCTAAAAATATCCAAAATATTGAAAGCTGAGCGTGTCTCTCCATTTCACTGTTATCACCTCGGTCCGTGCATCCTCACGGGCCAGTGTCATCCCCGGGTGGGGTCGGGGGGACTGAAAATCAGCTCCTGGGAAGTGGAAAACCTGAGCTATTAAGACGGTTTGTGGTCCTCGGAAGACAACAAAACGTAAAACAGATACAATACATCTGTGGCACCGGATTTCTTGGGGAGGGGTAGGCGATTAGGAATAAATTGTCTACAAACCCTCAGTCTGGTGGGGTGGGGACAGGAAGATAATGAAGTCAAGTTGAGAAAGCCCTAGTTCCAGGCACCCTACGTCCTGCCCGCATCCTGCAGTGGCCTCTTCTCTGGCCTCCTGGCCCCCAGCCTCACCCCGCCGCATTCTCCACACAGGGACCAGATGTGCTCTTAGAACAAAAGTCACCTCAAGTCACCTAAATTTGAATTTCTCTCCACGGCCTTTTTTTTTGGCCAAAAAAAAAAAGACTTTTATTGCAGTAAGTTAATCCAGTGGATAGGTCCTAGCCTGGCAGATCTTGTCCCTGCCTTGCTCCCCGCCTCTCCCCCCACTCCCCCACCCCCTTTTCTTGCTACCTCATCATTCTCCTGTTTCTCTGACACACCAAATTCATTCCCACCTTTGGCCCTGGGCACTACGTGTTCCCAGTCTGGCGCTTCTTGCTCTGGCTCATTATCGTCATTCAACACTCCGTTCTAATACCACCTCGTTCCGACCATCAGTGCTTCTCAAATGGAGGTAGACCTTACAAAAAGTCACCATGTCACAGATCTCCCTGTTCGTGAGAATCCCCCAGGGTACTTATTAAACACACAGATATCAGGCTCCACACCTAGTGATTCCGATTCAGAAAGACTAGGATGGGGCCTAGCAATCTGTATATTTAACCGAGAGCCGGGTACATCTTACGACCCGGGAGACTGGAAAACACTGCCAGTCTGGGTTCATTTATGATCCTGCGCCCCCACCCCGATCTGTTCTCATGCTCTTAAACAGAGTCCTGAAGTCACAGATGCAGGAGCATGACCACGAACTGACCTGTCTGAGAACAGCCTGGGGACTGCTTCCTGGCCACCACCCCTCGACTGCAAGGCCATCCCTTACTGCCCTTCCAGCCTCCCCCCTCCACTGCACTAGTGAGCCCCTAAATTCATCTCTGCGCTCTTTCCTTGCATGCCTAAACCTTTGTTTAAGTACAAACAACCCAGCCACAAAGCATCTCCCCACTTCCTGTTACCCGCGGGATAATTCTCAACCTCTCACCTGACCTCCAAGTTCTCAAACGGGCCCCACTTCTCCAAGCTTGTTTTCAGTGAACGTCCACCACGTGGTCTTGGCTCACTTCCTGCTTAGCCATAGAGAAATCCAGTTCAGGAATTCTGCCCCTACCTGGAATGGCCTCTAGAACGGTCCCCTTTAGTTTAAGTCCCCCCATCCTTGCCAAGAGACTCTCATCTCCTTGTACCATCCAGCCATCAGAGAAGGCTTCTTCTAAACGCCAACAGCACTAAGCCTGTGTCCCTCCCCTAGCTGTGTGGCATAACACAGCAGTTCTCAAGCATGGTCCCTGGACCGGTGGCATCTGTGTCACCTGGGACCGTGTTAGAAATGCTAACTCTCAGGCCTTGCCCTCGGCCTGCCCATTCAGAATCTCTGGAGAGGCCCAGTGATCTGTGTTTTAACCAGCCTGGTAGGTGGTCCTGATGCCTGTGGCTGGTGAGCACCGATGGATTTCATCAAGACTCTGCTCCCTCGCTTCAGTGACAAAGCTGCCAGAAATGCACATAGGAGTCACTTAGGGTCATTCCCTGAGAAAAGTCAGTCATCTCTGAAATATTGCCTGTAGCCTTCCTTGGAAGAATGAGCAAGTGCTAAGTTCAAGCACAGGAATCACTACTATCCCACAACTGTTTACCTACAGAAATGGTAATTTCCTCTGGTGCAACCTAATAGCTCCATCGTCTAGGGAAAGGTCGCAGGATAAGATCCATTGGGTTTGGGAGGTTTTTCAAAGGAAAAGGCTGCCCGGTTGTCAGTACCCCTGTAAGAAAAGGGGGTTCCCACGGGCGGTGGACCTGGAACCAGTCCAGACGCAGGTATCCAGGGCCGCTGTGCCCGGGGGTGCACGATGCTCAGCAGTTGGAGGTGCATTCTGGGGGGTAAGCTTCGTCCCAGGAGGGCGGGATCATGAGCACAGATAGGCGTCTGGGAGGCACCGCCCAGCCTCTACCGGGATTTGGCCAATGCAGGGCTAAGTTACAACAGCGACACCGTGTGGCAAACAGAAAGCAAGGCAGTTAAACTGATGGGACGCCCTATTCGGATGAAGAATTTACACCCCTTTGAGGAGACGTAAACAAACCCCATTCTTGTGCAGTTCAGAAGGAGGAGCCTCCGAGGGGGAAACAATGGACTTTCAACCAGTAGGGCATAGGTGAAGGCACCCCAAGCCTGGGTATCCCCATCTGTAGAGGGGCGAACTCCTGTGCAGAGGGACCGCATTGGCAATATTGACGCATGCCTTTCCGCCTAGAGTCTCCCCCTGACTCCGGGTTCAGCGGGACCCTCTGCAGTCCTTTCTGTGTTTTCTCTCTCGAGTTTTTACAAGTAAAAACAGAAACATTTTGAGGTCAATGGCTCCTCCCATCTTTTGTAAAAACCTATAATATATTCTTTGAAAAGAAAATGCTGGTTTACGGTGAGGCAAGAGGAGAATGCAAATGTATTTGAGGATGAGAAGAGAGCAGGAAAAAGTCTTAGAAAGTGGGGAACGGCTGAGAGTCCCTCCTGCTTCCTGACCGAGTCCCCTCCAGCGGGGCTGGGGGCCGGGCGCGGGAAATGAGCACAGAGGGGGAGTGAGCACCCGGTAGCCAAGGGAATGGCCATAGGGTTCCTGGTCCTACCTAAGAGTCCCATGTGCTACGTGTGGCATGAAAGCAGCACAGTCACAGGACCCGATGGACAGAGTGGCCTGGACCAGTGGGCATCTCCGTGGTGACAGGGAGGAGATGGTTAATGGCCCTAACATACCACAACCAGGTCAAGAGATGAGGGCTCAAGGATGGCTGATATGGGCATTCCTACTAGCCTGGCAGAGCAAGGACTCAGAATCCGAAGTGAACTGATTGAACGAAAAGAATATTTTATTTTGAGCATATAGCGCATTTGGCATAGTATCTGGTGCCCATCTGCAAAATAAACGTTAAATGCTATTGTTGTCATGATCGTGGATGCTAGGGTGGCATGTGCCACTGAAATAGCTCACGGGGGGAACCCCGTGTTCCTTCTCTCTTCCTATAAACCTCCTGACTCCCCAACAGACGCATCGTAACCCTGGAGAGCTGGAGCCCCGACACCTCTTCACAGTTTCTGAGTTAGTTAGCCCAGGGCCAGGCACAATAGACATTCTTACATTTGTGGAGGAGAATCACGTTTTTAATTGTGAACAGGAAGTTGCTCCTTTGGGCTCACTCTAGGAAGGCACCTCTTTTATGCTTAATTTGCATGCCGGCAAGAGGCCATTCTTCAAGGGAAAAATAATAATTGACTAAAGCTGAGGAACAAGAAACGAAAGACCTTTGAGCTGCCCTTACTCTTCAGGCCAGCTGTGACACAGGCCCAAACAACTTCCGAGCCTCTTAAAAGACCCCGGAACCTCACAAAGACGAGGAGGGAATAGCTAGACCTCGGGTCTCGGCCAGCAGTGACTTCCCTTGCGTAGAATTCCAGAAAAGATGAATCCACCCATCAGTTTCATGATCAATTCGGACCAGTCATCTGGTCTCGTCAGAACTAAATATTAAAACCTCTGTCCAGTTACCCGATATAAAGTTTGTGAAAGTCGAACAGAGGTCGAAAGTGCTGCTCAAGGCACACCCTGTGATCCTTCCCCATCCGATTCCCAGTTTCCCTAAAGAAATCTTAACGTTCATTCCAAGAGGTTCAAAGTGTCTCCTCTGGAACTGGCACAGCTGGGGCCACCTAGAAAATGCCAGCCAGGCATGGAAATTCTTGCCACAAGGGGTAGCTCTTACTCACCCATGACCTTCCATAGTTAAAAGTCGAAGCAGCAAATGTTGCTTAAACTCTTAAGATGAAAAGCTTATTGCAAAGCACTGGGGACTCAAAGTTTCACGGTCTGTTGTTCCTTTGAGCTCCTAGTCATTCATCCCTTTAAGGCCTGTAACTATACCCTCCCGGAGGCTGGGCTGCAATAGTTTGGGAGGGTTTGTCCAACCAGAGCATGTGCTCAACCCACTGGCAATTATTAATTGCCTCCAGTGTTCCTGGCCCATGTCCTTTCTGGGGACTAGATGTTCACATCTGCTGGCCCTCAGCTGTGAATGCCCCCAGACCTGTGGGTGCTGAACACAGGGGAAGAATCTATGGGGCATCTTCCCAACAGCCACAGTGGGAAAAGCCAGACCTGACTGTGGGTCAGTGCGGAGCCACTGACCGGTTCTACTGTGACAGTGTGGCCTCATTGATTTCTGGAATTCATCCACCAGCCTCCCTGGGACTAAGGGCGTTGGTCACTTCAGTAAGTTTTGTGAATTCTCTATCTGATCATCTGGTGCCTACAGTGAAGGGGTTCAGAACAGGCCTCCCCAAGATAAGCCGGTCTGGCATGCGGATTATTTTGAGCTAAAGGTGATCAAGACCCTTCGGGCTAAAGAGAAACGTCTGCCCTCCCTTACCACATCCCCCTCAACAACCTAGAAGAATTTAAATTGAGGGCTTTGCCCATAACAAGAGTTATTACCAGGGATAACTTTTTACTACCGAACTAGAGGGCAGAGCAAACATCTAATTACCAAACATCTGCTCTTCTTATCATCCTGCAATGACCTTCCTCCCCTCGGAAGCCCAGGCCTCTCGCCTCATTCCTTAGCTCAGGATGCCATATACAGAACTCATTTTACCCTTCCGTCTTTGAACCTCTCATGTATGGGGGGGTCTCTGATGCTCTCACGTGTGTGGGGTTTCTGCGTGTACATCTGTAATTAAATTTGGTTATTTTCTCTTGTGCATCTGTCTCACGTTGGTTTCATTGTTAGACCAGCCGAAAGAACCTAGAAGGGGAGAGGAAGGTGTCTTCCTTCCCCACAACAGACCCCACCGTAGCCACAGAGGAGATGCCCCCCAGGGGCCCCTTGGTAGCCTTGATCATTTATAAAGTTCTGACGATGAAGATACACAACCTGGCGTGATGCCGGAATGGAAGTCTATAATTATGAATTTCATCTTTGGGCAGAAACACGTTCATTTTCCAACCATGCAGATCTGGGCAAAAGGTCTACGAACCACTGAAGAACATGTCACAGGTTTTCGAGTAAATTTTTCAAAGCAAATGGAGCAAAGCAAACACTAAGCAGGCAGTGAGCCAGCCACGCTGTGGGCCGTGTCAGTCTTCTGAACTTGGCGCCTACCTGGGCAAGTCCCCACGGTCAGTGCTTCCAGCCTTCTCCGGCTCCTTTTTTATGTTCTGACTGTTCCCGAGTGGTGGCAGGGATCCTGGACTCTGAGCTGACGACGTCCTCTGAGTCGGAAGAAAGAGAAATTGGAAAGACAATCAAATAGGAGTCTCCGAAAACACAAAAATATTTATCAACGGGCCACTGACCGCAGCATTTCAAGGAGTCAGATGTTCGTTTGCTTTACCATCCAACTGAGCACATGCCACGTGCTGGCACGGAGCTACGCCTGGAGGCGAAGTGATGAGCAAAGCAAGCGTGACCCCCGCTCTCATGTAATGGAGAAGAAACACAGTTACCCTGGTGATTCCAGCGGCGTGGGATTACTGTGACAGTAAGAAACCAGGACTGGGGACACCACACCACACTTTGGGGTCATCTGCTCCCTGGTGAAAGTGAGGACAGTTGATCCAAGATCTCAAAGTATCCAATTTGTTTGTGGCACCACCTAGAGGAAAACACATTTTCCTCCCCCTGCCCCTGATTGTGGTTTTCACACCAGAATTCAGCTGGAAACTTGACCGAAAAAAAAAAAAAAAGAAAGAAAGAAAAAGGAAGAAAAAAAGAAAAAAAAAAAAGAGAGAAAGAAAGGAAATCGAAGGAAGAAGATGGTGGGCCGTTGGAGACTTAGGGCCACCCATCGGAGGTCCTAACTACTCCGAGAGTTGGGGACCTACTTTTTTAACTCCCACAAGGAGCTTGTCTGCTGTTTAGCTGATTTTTAAAACCGAGATGCAGAAAATGCTAAAGTACAGTGAAAACTTCAGATCGCAGGACGGAACGAGATGTTTCAAAAGCTAAACTTACATGACGCTCATTTAAATGTGATACACAAATTGGAAATGAAGAAAAGGGCTTTATAAACTGCAAGCGTGTTTTCCAAAGCAGTGGTTGTCTTTTATTTTGTCTTCCCAAAGGGGCTGACCCCTAACCAGAAACAGATCCCTCCCAGAAACAGCACACGCTTCCTTTGGGGGCGGATCTGTCTTATTCTAAAGAATTCTTCCACCCAAATCTTCATCCCTGAGGTTCTCATGGAAATGCCAGTCATGGTACCCTATACTCCTGCTCATCAAGGTTCGCGCAAGACGCAGGTCAAGCCAGGTCTTTCTACAGGACTCCCCAGAAAACCAGAGGGTTCCGTAGCATATGGATGCAGAGTTACTGGCAGCCTGTTTCTAGCTATCGTGGAAGAGCGCAGCCAGCAGGTAGAAAAAAGCCCAGATGAGATCTTTCTCCATTTGGTGCATTTCTCTGAGTGGTTGGTTGGCTGATCTTTTCATTCAATTGTGCCCAAAGGTAAAATATAAAAGATGCCTCCACTCTCAGCGGCCCATACATCTCAGTGCTAGCACAATCCTGCCATTAGAAAATCACTCACTTTTGCTAGGACAGAATGTGGGGGTAAATAACAACAACAGCATAATAATAATAGCTCCTGTTTACTGAGCACTTACTAAGTGCCAGGCATAAACTGTATCACCGAATCTTCACAACAACCTTATTTATGCCCTTGCCTAGAGCTGAGGCTTGGAGAGGTTAAGTATTTTGGTCAAGATCGCACAGCAGTAGAGTCTGGAGGGACCCAGGGCCAGGAAAAGGCACCTCTGTTCGACCCCTTCAATGTGGAGCTGTTGAAGGAGGCAGAGAGAGCTGGGGCTGAGCCTCACCTAGGAGGGACTGCGAGCCGGGCTGGCTCGACCTCCCTGCTGTCAACCACGCCGTGTAACGAGAGTCCCCACCCTGTCCCCTGGGCCTCAGCCTCCTGATCTGTGAATCCAGGATGACAATCACCCACACAGGACACTACCGAGACAGTACAAACTTCAAATCACCGTAACTTCAAACTCCGAAGTGTTCCTGACTGACTGAGGAAGGTTCTTCATCTATATAAAATCACTACTTTTGACTGAAAATGTTTGCTGTGGTAACTCAAGAATCACATACAGAGTGAGTGACAGTTTCATATCCGGGTCTTGAGTTTTTAAATCATAACCCAATTCCTGCGTGTCTGACTGTCTTGCAAGTGTCAGCTCCAAATACCTCTACAGCCGGGTTTCCCTTTCAATCACCACGCTATCTGCAGTGAATTATTCTGCAAATAATTTAACAGATAAATCCCCAGCCCTTTATTCTATGATCAAGGTTAAAGTAATTCTGAAAAGACATCGACAGGTCTCACAACCCAGACAGATGCAGACAAGATGGAGCGAGGAGACAGATCTCTGCTTACCTAAAGAGGGGGGAAGGGACCACATGCCAAACTCCCTTAGTCAAAGGAAACGTGACGAGGGCTGGGATACATCTCTGAAGAAGAAAAAAGGGTAGACCTTTCTCCCCTTTTAGCTCCTCTTTAGCCCCACCCCTTCTCCTAATCTGCAAGAACACCAGCCCCCTCCAACACGGACATATGTGGATGAGTTAGAACAGAGCATAAAGCCAGAGCACTATTCAGCAGGGGCGGGGATGGGGGCCAGGGGTGACACACTGCACTCTTCAAAGCGCCCTGATGTCCACCCTATTCATACCAAACCCCTGTGAGCTGAACAGGCAGGTAAAATAACATTTCCCATTTTCCAGATGAGGAACAGAGGGCAAAGTGGCTCGGCTGGGTCGTCTGCCTCGAAGTCCAGCGCTCTTTCCACAATAACAACAACATTCACACCTACATAGCACTTTTCCTGCTGTGACCATAACAGCAAACATGACTACAAATAATTCCTGGTTGCCAAGTGCTGTGCTTTACATATTTAAACTCATTCAATCCTTACAACAACCCTGCTTTGCGTATATATACGATCGCTTAGCACAGAGAGCTTAAGCCACTTGCCCAAGGTCACACAGTGTGGAGCTTATGCTTTGGACGTCTATCTATGCTGCCTCGCCAGACAGTGGAAATAGCTGCCCGTGATCCCTGCCATCTTCCTGGCGTGCTCCAAATAACTAAAACAACTGGACAGTTATGAATAATGTGCAACGGAAGCCTAGAGTCGATGCCGAGAATAGCACTTGGCGGAGAGAGGCGCTTCATAAATATTTGTTGAATGTATGAAAAATAGATTATTCCCCCATTCGTGTGGTAGCCATGTCTGCAAATCGGGAGACGCGCACTCAGCCCTTGCAGCTCTCGCGTTGGCCATATTTCCTACAGTGTTTTTTTGTCCCCTCTTCCAGCTTCCCCATCCTAGCGACAGTACTGAGTCCTGTTGCTTACAAGAGTCCTCGGGGTCCGTTGCGTCAACAGGCATCTCTGCGAAACAGCATGCATTTCTAAAATTACCCCTTTCACTCCCAAAGAGCAGGCTGGAAGAAAAAAATTGGCAATCCTCCATAGGACAAGCCGACTTGTCAAGCTGCTTCTTCAAATCTTCCCTTTGCTGTCATTGCGTGAGTAAACAAACAGCCTTTCTTTGGCTCTGGAATACTCTGAGCCCTGTGTCTATGTGAAAGCAATCTTCAAACAGACACAGCGACTTGCCAGTTCGGAAAAAGATACTTTATCAAAAGCTAAAGTGTTTCACCACTAAAAAAAAAAAAAATTCCTGACATTACCTCTTAAATGTACTGCATCTCTCTAGACAGGCCATGCCAATAGGGAGGCTTAATTAACAGAGTTAAATCATGGCCAGAGCATCTTGCCCACTCCTTTGAACGAGATGCTTGGTAGCTGCGTGACTGCAGGTGAACGGCTGGGAAGTAGACCAAAGGTCATCCCCATGGCGTCAGGAATCGGATTTCACAAGCAATTGCCAGGCCTCCAAATATGGAAGAGGAGCACATGTCCTGTGCGGGCGCCCATCTTCCCTGTCACGGGAAGGCAAATATTCAGAGCAGTTCTGCTAGATTGTCCCAACCATTTCTTCACCTCCAATGTGGAAATGAAAGATCGAAGCGGTTCATCATCCTGGCAGGCCAGCAAGGGGTAGGGAGCCACAGGGTAACATGTTAGGCTTCCCCCAATGGGACGTTTTCTGATGTGATATGGTTGAAAAATGAACAAGCTTTGGAGTCGGAGAGAGCTGGGTTTGAATCGCCACTCTTCCGTTTGAAAATGGAAGAACTGAGATGGCAGTGGGGTTTTGAAGATTCTGCGTCAAGTCTAGGAAGGGCTGAGTCTGGGTTCTGGGTGGCACGGAAGATTAAAAAGACGTCGTGGAAGATGTTGGCTTTGGGGGAAGCTGGGGGAAGAGTAGGTACTATCTTTGCAAGTTCTCTGTAAACCTGAAAACATTCCCAAATAAAAATTAAATTAGAAAAATAAGACATGATTGCCATCCTCATGTGACTTACAGTACAGCGAATGCACGAGAGACACACAGTCAGTAAATGATCTCTCTCCCCCTTCCCCATAAGCGTCTGGGTCGGACGGTAGGAGTCGCCCTAAAAGGACGCAGGACCCTCGCCGAGGCCAGAGTGGACGTGGTCTGATGTCCTCAGTCTGCGTGGAAAGGGAAACCTCTGAGACTTCGAAAACGCCGCTTGAGGTTAATGTTTGTGTTTAATGTTTTAGAAGAATGTAATTTACAGAGGGTTGGACCAGTTCAGAAAACCCAAGTCATTTCGCCTTTTGGAGACTGTTTCTCCATCGATAAAACAGGGACCACAATCCCTGGCCCGCCTGCCTCGACGGGTGACAGGATCACCTTTTGTCAGTACGGCAAAAAACAAAAACAAAAAACGAAAAAGCTGTATAAATAGAGGAATCCCTTTATTCAAAGAGTCGGGTTTATCAGGATGGCCTGTAATGTCCTGTGATTTTTACAGGATCATACCTGAAATGCGTGAGGATTGACTCAAGAATTAGGGTACAGGAACCATGTGTATTGGTTAAGAGTCAAGCTTTACCACTTATTTAGCTATAAGACTTCGGGCTCTACCCCTCCAGTACCATATCTGGAAAATAAGGGTCATAATTACAGTATTGCTCGTAAAGTGAAATAAAATAATACACGAGAAGCACGTGGCACAAGGAAAGACCGTGGTAGATGCTCGTATCTGCTAGTTATTATTAAAGCAAAGAAGAAACAGATTCAAAATTTTTTAACTAACAGCCCCAATGGCTATCTCAAATGAAAGCCAGAGAAGTTAATCAGATTCTTCAGAAGACGCATCTGGCCAAAACCTGGAGCCACATAGTACACAAACTTTATAATCATTCTAGTGAAAATTAGCACCAACCCTTTGGGCTGGGAGATCAGACATCACAATAAAGGAGCCCTCCATTCTTACAAACAACGAGTTCCTGTTGTTTAATTGTTTCTTCCCTCTATTTCTTCCTCATTAAATGCGGTTAAATCATCCCAGATGCCCACCTACTGCCAGTAGAATATTAAAAGATGCTGTATTTGGCGGCACTAGTCGTAATGCTGTCGTAATGTTGGGTTCCTCAGAAACTAGAGAAACGACCCCATGTCAAAGTTGGCGCCCCAAGCGTGTAAGCAGCACATGCACATACTTATGAGTGTCATCGAAATACTGATCACACAGTGCCGGAGCCACAACCAGCCTCAGCCTGCGGAAACGTGCTCAGTCACACTTCTGAGTGATCTACACCCCAGAGACAGCTCAGGTAGCATAGGGTCTCCTGTCCTTGGCACTCTGTTCCTTGGATGTCAACCAACTCCACAACCTGAGGCCACCCGTTCTGAGGTCACCGTCAGGAACGAACCTCAGCCTCGGGCTGCTTCTCACACACTGAGCCAGGATCAGGGAGGCCGCCCCTATGAGGCCTGGGCTGGGGGAGGTGTGCACAATGACAATGACCTGCTCGTTCCTCCTGACCCCGTTCATGTCCTGCTCAGCCTGCAGCTCCTGGGGACAGCCTTCCCTGACACCCAGGGCCAGGTCAGGCGTCTCTGCACCTGTCTTCTTGCTTTATAGCACTGACCATAGTTTCTAACATTGAAAATGGGTTTTTTGTTTTTTTTTTTTTCTGGGAATCTAAGTACAGAAACATCTGGATAATGGATTCCTTCTCAGAAGTTTTTTTTTTTTTTTTTAAATGATCATATATGTATATATAACTTAAACTTAGAATAACCACAAAGGGCTCCATAACTCTTCACCAAGTACATGAAACACCACAGCCACCTCAGGACGTGGAAGTCTGTCACTGAGACCTTGAGCTCTTCTGCAAAGTGCTGTGAAAAGCCCCAAGTTGGACGAAAGAACCCGGTTTGAAAACCACTGGCCGGGCCACTCTTGGTGACCCTCCAGACACCAAGGTCATCATGCTCGCTCCTCCAAATGACCTGTGATTAATCTTCCAAGCCTATTTCTTGTTTAGAAAACCAGAGCAAGGAGCCTGGGCCCGCCCACCCCCCGGGAGAATGATGAGAATCGGATGGAATCACCTGGGTAAAAGGCTTCCCGGGCCCTGCTCAGCTGTTTCACAGCCTCAAACATCACCGCTTGGTGTGATATGCAGAGACACAAGCCCCAAGCAAACCTACCTGGCAGCCACCCTTGGGGACAAAGTGGCTCTTTTTTTTTTTTCAATTACAGCTGACATTCAGTATTATTTTATGTTAGTTTCAGGCGTACAGCACCGTGGTTAGACACTTAGATAATTTATGACGTGATCCCCCGATGAGTCTCGTCCCCACCTGGCACGACAAACAGTTATGAGAAACTAGTTTGAGCCTGGGCCTGCCCCCCTCCCGGGAGACAGAGAAACTAGTTGAGAGGAGTTTGCCATGATCCGGGTGTGAGTGGCTCTTTTCACAAAGCGAGGAGCGTGGCACTGCGTGACTAACGCTGAGGCTGGCTGGGTGCGACAGGATTTCAGGGCAGGCAGCGTTTCCCTGCCTCGCCCTGACCCCTCCACGAGCACACACTGACCTCGGTGACCTCTTCAGGATGGAGGGGGTGCACAGCCCCCAATGCCGTCCTCCCCGGTCGACGGTGAACACTTCGGGCAGAGCTAAAACTATGGGACTCTGCCAGCTGCGCTAGTCCGTAACGACATTCACAATCGATCCCGAATTCAATCTTTTTTACCACAAATCGGTTTGCCCGCCGGCAAAGATGGGGCCACCACCCCGTACCCAGGCTCACTCCAGGACAAAGGAAACCAAAACAGCAGAGTTCGGAAGGGTTAGTTTAGCGCTGGCTCCCGCGTCCGCCTTTCATTGAAAAAAGCCTCATTCAGCATCTCGCAGCGTATCAATCTGGCCGGTTCTTAGGCAGGCACAGCGAAATGTTATTTTCGTAAACCTGAAGGTGTATTGCAGATTCAACTGCGTTTTTCAACTTATTTAAGGTGGACGGGAGGAAGCAATGAAAGGAGGAGGAGGGGAAGCCTAAAAACGCAAACAAACACGCCACACCAAAAGTCTGCCACCGTCTCGGCGTTGGGAACGGGGCCGAAAAGCAGACCATGCAGAGCAGAGCACACTTCCCAGTACCTGCGGAGGCCCAGGGTTTGGAGGCCACAGGATGACGTTGTGCAAGCTGGAGTCCTCTTGCTGAAAGCAAAGGGGTCTCGTCGTTAGGACAGGCCACAGTGAACAGGATCCTAGGAACACGGTGACAGTTTTGGCAGACTCTATTCCCAAGCCTAACCTGCTGGCCCTGCCCAAGGCCACCAGGGGAAATTAGACAACAGAGGGGGTGCACAAAGAAGGCCAGAGCCCAGTCTAGACAGGCCTGTCCCTCATCCTTTGCCCTGGTGACATGCTGGCCCTCGGGGCCTGGTCCTCAGTCTGTGAAAATATGAGTCTTTTGGACTCATATTTCTAAGAGGTGACTTGTAAGCAGCATGCAGAGCCCCCCGGAAGTGTGTCTTCACAGAGAAAGAGCTTCAGAGAGAGGACTAGGGGTTCGGATGGGGTGTGGAGACAGAGAAACTAGTTTGGAGGAGTTTGCCACGATCCGGGTGTGAGGTGATAGGGTTGCGACAGTAAGGACGGAGAGGAGAGAAACTATCAGACAACAACAACGTGATGAATACGTGCCACATTTTTGTCTTTTGAGAAAGTGTTTCGTGATATTATTGATGGGCAGTTATCAGTCCGGGCCCCTTTCTCCTGCACGGGTGGGTGCACGACTCAGACTGGCTGATCTCTGTGTCCCATATTCCAGGACACAGCGACTGATGCCAGGGAAGGCACAGGACACCATCGCTGCCAGTCCGATTCCCTAGAGGAGGCTGACCGGGAGGCCGGATCGGCGGCTGGAAGGAGCACGGAAGGCAGGTGCTGCCGGCAGGGCTGGGGGCACCTCTCAGAGCACTAAGGCATTGTGGAGGAAGCAGGACACGTTCTAGAGAAGAGAAATCTCCAGCGTCATCTTTGGAACCTCTGGACTCCGACTATTGTAGCTTGAACCTCTCTGTGGGCTTCTTAATTCTACAAGCCAAACAAGGCTTTTCCGCTTACTGTCATTGGAGATGGGCTTCTGTCTCTCCCAATCAAAACATAGTCCTAATTAAAGTCAGAAGGCTAAATGGCTACGCCATTCATCAACTTATTAATTACTAAATCCTAGAGTGAGTTATGCACTCTATGAATGGGAGTCGGTGGAGTCAGAGGTAAGCCCAGATTTCTGTCTTGGATGGCGGGGCAGATCATGGTTCCCCAGGAGGAGGGACACAAGAGGAGGAGAGGGTCAGGAAACGAAGCTGAGTTCAGGTTTGAGGAACTTGGGATGACTGTGGGTCATCAAGGTAGAGATCCATGAGATCTCTACAGCTCCAGCCCCTTGGGGCAGCCCTCAGTCCTTAGCCAAACATACCTGTGCTTCATTCCACTCATTTCTCTGTGGAAGGCAGACTCTGTTCTGAACCTGGGATCCTAAAGGCAACCCCATAATGCCCAGTAAGTCATGTCTGCTGAGGCTGGGGATATGAAAACGTGGAGTGCTGAGTAAACCTCTCTTGTCTGCTCCAGGAGGGCAGAGACTAGGAGGGTGAATAGGGTTGGGAGCTAGCAGGAGGTAAGAAGTGGGGAAATAGGTAAAAAGTGAGGGTTTTTAAGGCTTTGAGCATTTTTACCTTTCTAATCAACAAAGATTAGAGACACTAAAATATTCATTGCTTGCAAGGATATAAGGAGAAGGGCCCTTGTACCCTCATGAAATTAGCAGCACCTTTTTGAAAAGCATTTGGGGTATCGGTATCGGTATAGGTATCGGTATAGGTATCGGTATCGGTACAGGTATAGGTATAGGTATAGGTATAGAGCAAGAGCCTTTCAAAAATATTTACCCTTCATTTGATGCAGCAATTCCATTTCTATGAGTCTATCCTAAATAAACCAGCCTTCGATGCTGAACAGCATGATTTAATAAATATAATAGAGAGAAAAATGTAAGCTACTTTAAACTTTGTCTATATTCAGTAGAAATTCATCTTAGGTTAGAGAAATTTACCCGCTGCCCCTAGGAGTTCTGAAGCAGGTAAGAAAAACGTTCCTCTATTCTGGGGTTTCTCAATCTCAGCACCTTTGACATTTTGGGATGGATAAGTCTTTATTGTGCAGTGAGAACATTTAGCAGCACCTCTGACTTCTACCAACTAGGTACCAGTGACATCTCTACCCTGGAGCTATGACACAAAAATGTCTTCAGAAATTGCCAAATGTTCTCTGGGAGGGCAAAATCAGTGCTCTCTCCTGTTTGTAGCCAACAGTGGGGCCTGCAGAGGGTTTGAGGCCCAAACATATCTGTAAGTCCTTAGGGAAGGTGTCGAACTTGAGCTGCTTGGTTTGTTAATGAGCAGGAATAAAGGCCAGAATGAGTCTAGCGTCCTGTACTGTGTCTGCACATGGAAGGCACTCAACCAATGGCCATGCCCATCTCCACTCTAAAACACAAGATGGAACATTCCTGTACGTAGAAGTTACAAAGAAGCAGGACATGAGCTAACCCCAT
>NW_006436672.1:430697-450782 GCF_000325575.1 Pteropus alecto
TATTTAAATTGCTGACATTTTAAAAAGTTGTAAGATTTCTTTATACAATCTCTTCTAGAAAATAGGAGAGAGCATTTCCCAACTCATTTCATGAGACCAGTATCACCCTGATGCCAACATCAGACGAGAAAATCAAACCACAGAGCAACGTTTCTCATGAATTTAAACACAAAAATTCTCAACCAATTCTTAACAAATCAAATCCACCGATGTTTAAAAATAATTTTGCACCAAGTGAGATTTTTTCCAGGTATGCAAGGCTAGTTTACATTCAAAAATTAATCAGTGTAATCTATCGTATCGACAGTCCAAAGAAGAATTGTATGATTACGTCAATTGATACAGAAAAAGCATTTGAAAATACCTAGTACACATTCATGATAAAGCTCCTGGGCAAGCCAGAAATAGAAACTTCCTCAACTTGATAAAGAGAATTCACAAAAAACCTGCAGCTGATATCTTACTTAACAGTGAAAAAGTGAATGTGTTCTCCCCAAGACTGGGAACAAGGCAAGCATGCTTACTCTGACGACTCTTAATTAACATAGTACCAGAATTCCTAGCCACTGTGATTAGGCAAGAAAAATAAATAGAAGGCATACAGAATTGAAGAGAAGAAATATAACTCTCCCTATTTGCAAATACCATGATTGTCTATGTAGAAAATCCCAAGGAATCTACTTTTCAAGAAATGTTTGTAACTAACAAGTGAGTTCAGCGAGGTCATAGGATACACCATCGACACACAAAAATCAATACATTAACAATGAACATGTGGAAACCAAAATTAAAAACATAATACCGTTTATAACCACTGCAGAGAAAAAAACACTGAAGCGTAAACTTAAAACATACGCAGGATATATATACTAAAAATTATGAAATGATGACAAAAGAAATCAAAGAGTACCTAAATAAATGGAGAGATACACTATGTGTTCATGGACCGGATGATTCAACATAGTAAAGACATCAGGTCTCTCCAAATTGATCTATAGGTTTAGTACAATTCCTATCAAAATCCCTGGAATTTTGTAGACATAGACAAGCTTCTTCTGAAATTTCTATGTACAGCCGGCCATAGTTCCCAGAATAGCTAAAGCAATTTTGAAAAATAATAATGTGGAAGGAAATCAACCTACCTGATTTTAAGACTTATTATATAGCAGCAGTAATCAAGACTGCATGGTGTCAGCAGAAGAATAGACACATAGATCAGTGGAATAAGAAAAAGAGAATCCAGAAATAGACTCACATAAATGTAACCAACTAATTTTTGACAAAGGTAGAAAAGCAGTTCAATGGAAGAAGGATAGTGTTTTCAACACGTGATCTGGAGAGATGGACATTCATAGGCAAAGCAAAACAAAACACAAACACGAAAAAATGGACCTCAACCTAAATCTCACACCTTACACAAAAAATGAACTCAAAATGGATTATGGATTTAAATATAAAATGTAAAACTATAAAATTTTTAGGAAAAAACACAGGAGAAAAATTTTAGGAGGTAGGGCTAGACAAAGAACTCTCAGATTTGACACCAAAAGCACTATCTATCAAATGAAAAACTGATAAACTGTACCTCATAAAAATTTTTGTCCTGTAAAAGACCCTTTTATGAGGATGCAAAGACAAGCGAGGATGGAAGAATCAGAGAATCTGACAAGGGAGAAGTATCTAGACTATATCGAGAACTCTAAAAACTCGATAGTAAAAAAAAAATCCAATTAGAAAGTGGGGTTAAAAAAAGAAAACGGGCAAAAAATGAACAGATATTTCACCAAAGAGAATAAGAGGATGAAAAAATATACATATGCGGATGGCAATAAGCACATTAAAGATGTTCAACATCATCTCTTATCAGGAAATGCAAATTAAAATAACCACAATGAGCTGTCATGACACACATATCAGGATGGCAGTACCAAGTAGTGACAGCACCAAACGAAGGCCAGAGAGAAATTGGATCACTCATACACTGATGGTGGGAATGTAAAACGGTACAGTGATTCTAGAAAACAGTTTGGCAGTTCCTTATAAAACTAAACAGGCAACTACCATATGACCCAGCAATGGCACTCTTGGGCATTTATCCCAGAGAAATGAAAACACATGTTCATAAAACAACAACAACAACGACAAAACAACAACAAACCCTATATATGAATGTTCATCGCTACTTTGTTTGTAATAGCCCCAAACTGGAAACAACCCAGATGTCCCTCGATGAGATGCACGTACAGTGCATCTCTAGCATGAATATCACTCAGTATTAAAAAGGGATGAACTATTGACACACGCAGCAATCTGGATGGATCTCAAGGAAATTATGCTGAGTTAAAAAAGCCAATTCCCAAAGGTCACATACCATATGATTCCAGTTATATGACATTCTCAGAATGTTAACAGTATAGAGATAAAGAACAAATTAGAAGTCGCTGGGGGGTTAGGAATGGGGGATAAGAGGGAGGTGGGCGTGGCTAAGAGGACAACGGGAGGACCCCTCCCAGTGATGGAGATGCTCCATGTCGTAACTTCGTTAATGTCAGTATCTGGGTTATGGTACTATAGTTTACAAGATGTCACCCTTGGGGGAAATAGGTAAGGGCGGACATGTACATCTACCATTACCTCAAAATAAAAAGTTTAATTATCAAAACTTAGAGGTTTCATAGAAAAAATACGGGTTTCTGACTTCCCTTGAAGAATTGGAAAGATCCTGTGACAGTGGACCCACATTCCCACCTGGCAGCAGCTGGAGTGGATGGTGGCTGCTTCTTTTAAACAGGAACCCTCCTGTCTGCCACGTTGCCCACCTCGCCCTACTGTGTCACACCCATTTAACACGATTACTGTCCCTCCCCTGCCCCTAAGGACTGGAGTTTGCCAACTTTTCTTTTAATGCTCCCGTTTTCCTGCTTGAGAAAAGGTTGTACGGAAGACAAAGGCAGAGGAAGAACGAACTGCATTATGCTGGATTTTACATCCGATTTTCTCATTCAAAGAACTCAATACCATTAATCCACAATTTCTACCGTATGCGACATAAATGGGAAAGTGTCTCCTGGATTTTGTTCATCAGGACATTGGATTAAAATTCTCAAACTTAAAATGGATAATGATACAATTTAAATATATGTTAATATCCCAGCCTTATGCACTATTAAGCAGTTAAAAGTCCGCTCCTCGATTGTGAAAACCTTACCTAGCATGAAAACGATAGTTCACATGGTGCTCAACACCGATAGATTTCAAAATCGCTTTTAAAAGCGCCATAATTCGTTTTGGGGAGGAGTGTGGAAAGGGTTTTATTTTAATCTCCTGTGCTGCATCCATGTAAGTTGACGGTGGGGCAGGGGGCCCAGGAAAGTGTGCCAGACTCTCAAAATTATGTCAATTTTGAAAGCACGGAATAAAAATAAAAAACAGGTTCTACGTTTTCTAAAATTAGGGCTAGCTTTACTAAGGTCATCCTGAAAATGAAATTTAAAATGCCTACACAGATACCCATATGCCCGCAGGTCTGGAGACACGATCTGTGTTTTAGCTTCCTCTCCTGGTTGGAGGGGAGATACTGGAAAGTCTAGATTGCCCAGTATGTTGAGAGAGAAGCTCCCTGACACCCACCTGGTTGTCCGAGGTGCTGTTCTCGTTGCCCATGGCGATTCGGAGTGCCCAGCGTCCCTTGGGATTTTACCAGAGGCAACTAGAAGAAACAGAAGGGTATTCACATCTGTAAAACTGACGATCTGAGGCTTTTTCTGTCTGCTCGGCTCCCCAGACTCAACAGCCAGATGATGGGAAATGTTTATCTCGGCAGTCACATCATGGAAAATTGCTTTTGAAGGGTTTTCTTTTGCGATGTGCCGCCCAGCCTCTTTCCCAGTTACAGGCTGGTGTTTTTATTCCCACCCCGGGGTTGGCAGACACTTCTGAAAAACGAGTTTGTTACGGCGTCTCTGGGTCCACGCCAAGGTACACAGACACGTGTATACACAAACGAGTGACAAGGGGGTCCTTTCGCCCAAGAGCGCTGGTGGAGGGCCACTGTTGGGACTTTTTCTGCTTCTGATTGTGCACAGTTAGGAAGAGCAGGGTGGCTGGTGTCCCACCGTCGGTGACAGCAGGGCTCGGTGTCGAACGTTAGGAGGCGTGAAATCCACTTCTCTTCAACAACATATGGTTTTTATATTTTTTACTCTAAACACTTGTTTCATCAAATCAGCTTCACTTCTGTACATATTTTTATGGAGGCGAGATGGTTTCTCACTGGGGAAGATGGGGAGTGGGGGCCAGACAAGGAATAGGTTGTCATGTGAAGCGGCGTGCTGCCGGGAACTAGAATTGTTTCACTGGGCTCAGTTAGTGACAGTGTTTATTTACCGTCATCATCATGAGGATGCTTCGTACACAATTCAGAGAAACGCGGGACATCCGCTAGCATTATCCAGTGACTTCCATGAGACCCCATAACATAAGGGGGGACTGAAACTATTATTACCGTCACTTCTTTTAGATGGAGAAACGAAGTCACAGAAAACTTTAAAAACTATAGACTTTTAGACCTTAGAGATTACCAGTCTAATCTACCGGGGAAGCAGGCTGGAGAAGGCAGGGGCTGGCCCACGGCCAGTTTAAGAGGACCAAAAGGGACACAGAACTCTCCTGCCTTCTAATTCGAGGTTTCTCCTAGATCGTTTCACTGCCATCACCGTATTTCCTCAGAAAACGTCAGTGACTGACTGACCTAGAATAAAACATCTACGATAGTTGATTAGCTAAAGAAGCTGTGGTACATATATACAGTGGAATATTACTCAGCCATGAGAAGAGATGAAATACTGCCTTTTGTGACAACATGGATGGACCTTGAAATAATCATACTAAGCTAAATAAGCCAGACAGAAAAAGTTGAAAATCACATGATATCACTTATATGTGAGATATAAGTGAGATATAAACCTAAAAGCAACAAACTAACAGGACAAACAGAGACTCATGGACATGGACAATAGACGAGTGGGGAGTCGGGGGGAAGTAGACAGGGGGAAAAAAATTAAATCATTTCTTCAATTAAAAAATAGATAGAATAGCATCCTCGAAAAATAAAATAAAATAAATATGTCCATTGATTTGCTTATCCATTCAACTTACATTAATGGAGTAGCTGCCATGTGCTATGTCAATAAAAAAAAAACCCAAAATATAAGTATTTTGATTGGGGAAACTTAAAATGTCCCCAAGCTGGGAAAATAGAGTGACATCACTGTAGTGACCAATTCTCTCACTTCAAACCCTTTAATCAAAAGGACACACACGATTCCTTAATCTCTTCTTGCCATTTGCTTTTTATAAGATGAACAGAAAAAATTATATGCTCACTGATAGAATGTCAAAATCTTCATTTGTGTTCATTTGGAAAATTATGCCTCATTAGGAAATAATATTGAATGTTGCAATCATTACACCCTCATCAATTATTTTAACTTCCTTGTACCAACCAGGTTAAACCACAAGCGGTTGGAAATTTGTATGTTCAATGTAATATTAATTTTTGAAACTCATTCACCAAATTGAATTGAATAATTTTATTGACAATCAGAACATCTGAACTACCTTTTAAAACAGGTCAATAGACCAAAGAATACAGCGAAACGACTCCTGGTTCAATGTAAATTTCAGAACCACAGAAGGAAGGCCTGGCTGTGTCTATAACTCTCTCCTGGTGACCTCGAGAACTGCCACCCCCTTGGGCTGTCCCAGCAGCAGAAGGCAAGGACAGCTCTGCCGTCTACTTACGTCTGGGAAGATCTGTGAGTTTGGAGGCTGCGGCCCACGGAGAAGTCTGCTTTTCGGCAGGTGGACTTTCGCTGCCTCCATTCAGAAGCAGGTGAGGTCCGAGCAGAGGCGCTGACCCACCTCCACCCACTGAGTGAGCAGCTTTCTCCACCCCCGACACTGACACAAACCAGCTGTGCTTCATACCTGGGCAGCGGCCAGCTGTGCAGAGCCGTTGTGATTACACAAACAAGCCATCAGCATTTCCCGGCCCACTGCATCCAGGGCCTTTCACAAAGAGGATTTTCTCTATTATTACATGAGCAGGCTCCTTTCAGAGAGGGCTTACCCCAACTAAAACCGGCCCCATGATCTGATTGGCCGCACCTAAGGGAGCAGGACTGTCCCGCACTGGGAGCAGGGTACAGTAGAGCAGGGGACAAATCTTTCTTTCTAGAAAGGACCCAAATGCTCAGAGGGTTTCCATTGGCACCTGGGAAAATTCCACTGTAAAGAATGTGGAAAGACAAAGAAAACTTGTGGAGGTGACGCCAGCAGTCTGGCACCTGTTTATGGCATGGAGCGTGCAGAATGTACTTACGGAGGCGTGGCTGCAGTTTCAGCAAGTGAAGTCATAAAAGCAGTAGGCTTGGTCTCATTGCCGATGAGCAGACCTGCCCGCCCGCCTGGAGGACGCCCTGAGGCCCTTGGGTGGGACCCAAGGGCAGCGGCTCAAAGATCCTCTGCCCAGCAGCCTCCCGCCTCCCAGGATTCCTATTAAGTCAGACACTCTTTTGCATGAATGCAGTTTATTCCTTTCCTTTTCTCTTTTTGTAGTGGCACTGCCTTTCTTTTAAATGGAAGCTTCGACAAGCCCCTTACCCTGCCACAAGGTGCGACCCCTCCCAGGAACCAAATTAGCATTTCATCAAAGGGTTTCTCACCAAGCTCAGGGGAGTGTCAGGAGCTCTTTGGGGGGCGGGGGGGGCGGGGGAAGCAGGGTGTGAAGCGGGAGCTCAGTGTCCGTTTCTGGTTTTGAACAGAGCAGAAATGTGTATGTTTCAACAGATAAATGGATAAACAAATTGTGTCTAACCGCACCGTGGAATATTATTCAGCCCTAAAAAGGAATAAAGCTCTGACACGTGCTACAACTCACGTGGACCTCAAAAATGTCATGCTAAGTGAAAGAAACCAGACACAAAAGGTCAGCTAGTGTGTAACTCCATCTATATGAAATGTCCAGAATAGGCAAATCCAGAGACAGAAACCAGACCGATGGCTGCCGAGGGCTGGGGAAATGGGGAGCGACTTCATGATGGGCTCGGGTTTTATTTACAGGTGGCGGCTGCATGACATTGTGAGTCTATTAAATGCCACTGAATTGCTCGCTTCAAGATAGTTAATTTTACATTCCGTGAATTTCATTTCAATTTTTAAAGTTTAAAAATGTTTCCCACCTTGGGGATCTGCATGGAGATTTTTTTTTGAAAAAAGAGTTCTACTAGCAAAGAAAAACGTTTGAAAACCGTTGCTTTTGTGTTTATTCACACCACATTTCCGTACAATTAAGGATGGGAAGGAGGAGAAACAAGAGCATTTGCTCCTCCTCCCCACCCCCAGCCTCACTCCACCTTCCTCCCCCCACAAATGACAGGAGAACTTTTCTAGAGAAGAGAATCTTTAAGCAGAATATCTTGGATGAGAATGGAAAGAGGCCCCAGGCAAGTCTGTAACAGGTGGGCGAACATAGCGAAGGCCCCAACAGAAAGACAGGCAGTATTGGGGGCTCGCTCCTGAGGGGAGAGGAGAAGGAGGGAGAGAGAGGGGGGCGGCCAGCCAAAGTGGCAGAGTCCTACAGGACTTCGAAGGTGGGAAATGTTCAATATTCAGTTTTCCCTCACGGACGTTTTGGCAGAGTGAATTCCCTCCGGGAACCACCCTGTCAACTCACAGCCACTGCTAGCCCCTGGCCCACAACCGTGATGCTGGAGGCTGTGGGCGTCACTGCTGACACCTGTCCTGCCACTGCTGCCCTGGCCGCCACTGGCCACCAGAGAAGCTGTCACTTCCGCTGGAGGAGACAGCAAATGAATATTTGGGCTTTTCAGCCCCCATTTCAGGAGCTAGTGCTCTGTCTCTCATCATCGTAGGTTGCCGGGCACAGGGGACAGGTCCAGGTGCTGGGCACTATATTCACAGCACCCACCTTCCTTAGCCATGGCCTCCTCTCTGCGAGGCCCCAACACTCGCCTCCAGGACTTACTGCTGTCGACATGTGTCCGCGGCCGACCAACTTCCCTGTCTTCGTGCTGCCTTCCTCCCAGCCCGACACCGAGCGACTGACCAGGCTTCTATTGCCCTCCCCCCACAGGTGGCAAAGCGCACCTGTATGTGGCTCACCTGTACGTGTCCTTCAGAGGACAGGGCTGTGATTATGCACCAGACCCCAGGGCCAGACTGCCACAGTGCAGGCGCTGACTCCACTTGCCCGATGTATATAACCTGGCAATTTATTTAACTTCTCTGTGCTCAGTTTTGTTATCTCTTAAATGAGAATCACGTGGCTGTGGTGAGTTAACTTCTGTAAAGCTCTTGGAAGAGATTAAGCACTAGATAAACTGTTGACTATTATAGTATTATTGGCAGTGGGTTTTCTAGGGAAATGAAACTGGTCTTCTTCAAAAATGATTCATGCTTTAGGCTTCTAATTAATTCAAGCTACCTTGCCACAAACAAGACTAAATTCACCAAGATTTCTTCTACCCACTTTTCTATGTACCGAGTCTAAACAGCCAGCTAAACTTCAACCTCGTCTCTTGTAGATTAAAATATAAAATTCACTCTAAAAGACAGTTGTTTGAGAGAATTTTTATTTTCAGCTGGTGTATTGGTGTCACATCATCATAGCCGCAAAAGGTCCTGAATATAAACCAGGACGGTCCTTGACTGATTAATTCACATATTTATCCATTCCATAAATTCAAGCTCTTTTTTTATGTTCTTTTTAATACTTACAGCAAAGCTATGGCGTGGATAGTTTCTTTTTTTATGAATGAACAACTGAAGCCCAGAGAGAGGAGGTAGCGTGGCCGGAGACCAGCAGAGAAGCAGAGGAGAGACAGAGCCAGGTGCACCCCAGACCCTGCATGGGATGAATGATGCAACGTGGCCGCCTTGGAAGGTGTGTGTAAAGGGTTCAGAGATAACCGACTGCCTTTGTCTCTTGTGCATTTAGAGCTGTCATAGAGCATGGGTTTTCTAGCTGTTGGCAAGTAAAGATGGTTTAGAGGGTACCAGATGACAGGCTCCCCCTCACACAGATGGGAATCAGTAGCGGGTCTATTTTGGGACGGGTGATTAACCGTCGTGGCTGAGGCAGCCCAGTCGACTTGGGCAGCCAGAAGCATGGCTGAAAGGAGCTAAGGGCATAACTGAGGAAATGGGGCCTAGGACCAAGTCTGAAAGTGTTGGGGACATGGAAACGTGACCACCAGCTAAACTGTACAGAAGCTGCACGTGGGTGGAGGACATGGCTCAGAACCGACTTTGCTATCCAGACCAGGCTAATGCCCTGTTTTACATGCTGGGTGTCGGGGTGGGGGCAGGGGTGCAGGGAGCTGGGGAAGCAGAGGCAAGATCGCACAGGCCCTGTTTCATCGATAACACGGAGCCTCAGAGAGGTTTTGCAACTAAGCTCCCACCGTCCCGTGAGAACAGCCTCCTGGGATTTGCTGATATATCAGTCACACCAAGTTTTCTATTCAGGATTTTCTTTTCTCGACTGTAAAAACTTTCTTGTGTATGATAGAAACGTATCTGTGTTAAAGACTTAATAAATTTTGATTTTTCTCCTGCGTTGAGTAATTTGGATCATTAGTGCTCGGGGGATCTCGGAGATCATCTTTCTAACACCCCCTTTCGCAGATGAGGAACCTCCAAGATCCCCCGAGGCCTAGAGGGTGGAAATGATTTACCCATCATCTCACAGTGACCAAGGGCTGCAACCAGAACTAGACTCAGACGGGCTTGCTTCCAGCGGTCAGGCTCCCCCGACCAGGCCTCTACGGGCTCCAGAGTGGCCTCCAAACAAGACCAGACCAGCAGGGTCAGATGACAGAGACCCAGCTGTCCTGTGGTGGCATTGCCCTCCGGCCACAGCAGGGGCCAGCCAGTCAGGTCCTGCATCAGCCAAGGATGTGGGAGGCACTGAGCAGAGGAGTCCAGATAATGATTGCTCACTGAGGGTGAGCTCAGGGTCACCTGAGCCTGCTGCTCCTTTGGGTCCTTGACAAACTCAGTGACCTAAGTCAGTTGCTGTTCTGAAGATGGCCCCAGTCCTCGCCCTGGGCGGGCAGAGACCTCAGCTTCTCCCTCCAGTGGCCGATTCAGTTCTCGGTACTTCGCACAGCTGAGCACAGAGCTACTTATAGCTCTGTTATCATGTTCTTGTTTTTAACACAAACAAACAGTGGTAGCCTGGGAAAGGGATTAATTAAGAGACGTTGGCTGCTTTCTGCTCTGACGGGGCATCCGTGAGGGCCAAGGACCCGGCTGCGTTTGAGTGAAATGACAGCTCTTCCTTCTCACTCACTCTCCTTGGCCGCCTGTCTTCTTCCCTCCCCCACCTCTGAGGCCACCGAGAAATGCTGATGTGACACATCCAGTCTGGTCGAATGTGAAGAACTCAGAAGAAACTTCGAGGTCACCTGCTCTCATCAGAGGCAAGACTGGCCTGCCCGGCCCCTCTGCTGGTGCGAGGCTGGGCCGGCTTCGGTTTCCCAGCCCCTTGCCCACGACAGTCGGCTGCCGGGGCACTCTGCGGCCCAGTCCTGCTTTGTCTGCTGTTCCTCGTGAGGTTGTGCCCGGAGGGACAGAGGCCGGAGGAAGAAGCAGGAAGGACAGCACATCCCTTCCCATCCGTTTCCTGTTTCCGGGAGCATCTCCCCCTGACCCTGTCCCCGCTTCAGCTGGGCAGCAGCAATGGAATCCAGGTGGCAGTTTTCCCATCTCTTACGGAGCTAGCCCCGGGGACACCGGCCCCGGGGACACCGGCCCCAGGAAGCCCCTCCTACAGAGGTCCGAGGATTCCTTCTGTGAGGCTCCCCTTCCAAGCCTCTCAGTTTTAATAATTCCAACATCTTTTCTGTGCCCTCCCCCAACCCGCCTTAAGGGTAGTAGCTGCCTCCTGCAGTTGTTACCTTATCACTTTACATTAAATTCTCTTTGTTGAAATAACTGGGATGTTCCTATCTCTGCCCCTGACTGCCACACTGGCCGAGCTGGGATCCAAACCCCAATTCTTTCCCCTGGTTCAGGACTCTCTGCATTGGGACCCAATAAGTGTCCAAATAAACGAGTAAAGTGAGCTCACGCCATCAGTTCTAACTTTAATAAGATGTTGTTTAGGATTCATCACCCCCACCAATAACAAATTTTCACCTACTCAGAAACTAGGCTTCCTGTCACTCAAGTGTCAATCTCTATCACGGGGCTGTCACAACTGGGAGGGATTGTAGCTCTCGTTCTAGCACGGCCTCCCACGCTTTTCACATCTCGGCACACACGTGATCACATTTACACAGCCTCTGACTTGGGACGTGGACAAGGCTGCTGTGGGCTCATTCCCTGCCCCGGCCCCACCTGGCCACCTCAAGAGTCGAGGGAATCAAAAGCCTGGCACACCTGTGGCCGGTCTGGACACCAGGGAGCCACTGGCCTACTGTGGAGGAGCAGAGCTAATCTAACAGCCTCGTTTCACAGATGATGAGCGTAATGCCAGAGGGCCTGAATAACCTGCCCACGCTGAGAGCTCTGGCCGTTGGCTGGAGCATCCCTGCAATCCTTCATCCTCCCTCAGACAAGCCCGGGCTTATTCATGAGACTGGCACCAGGATTCCTTTGGGGAAGGAACGGTCCTTGCTTGGGCAAAGGACTTGGTATAATCGGTGTAGGTGGCGAGTGCTGGCAGGAGCTGAAGCTCAGTGAAGTGAGATGTCACATTGCTCCCCACGTGACATGAGCGTCATCACAGTTTGGTTTTTGTGGCAGAAGGTCAGAGCAGAGAAAGGAACGGGGTGGGGAGGGGTCAGGGGATGAACCTGGGCACTGCCATGGGACAGATACCGACAGCGGTGAAGGGTCAGTGGGACCTCCCCCTGAAACGGGTGAGCGGCGACATTCGAGTAACGAGAATGTCTAATGTCATTTCAAAGTTGTTTTCTTCTGTTTTTGCGTAAAGCCTACTCCCCCCACCCCCAACCCTGCTCCACATCTTCACACCACGTTGGCAAATGCTTTGTGAGCATTCGTTTTCAGCAGGGGTTGGGGGATTGGGACTTGGGGAAGGAGCTGTGCTTTATTCATATCTGGGTCACTACGAAATGGAACGGAGACGGCAGGAAGGAGAAGCCTGAGGGCAGAGGAGCCCAGACATATAAGCCCTGGGGAATTCACAGAAACCTTGGGGTAGACTTTGGAGACCCACTAGGCATGGACTTTGGCTTGAGTCTAAAGGGGCAGGGAGACCCCAGTTGACATCTGGGTAAGCATCTTTATGATCTTAAGTAAAACCCACAGAAACAAAATTGGGGATCATACATACTCTGTCCTTTTTCTGAAACTGCTTTTCGTTTTCATTCAATAGTAATTTACCAAGAACATTTCCCCATGTTTACAACATATTTAACAGCTGCAGTGGATTCTAAATTGTTTCCAAGTTTTAGCTGTTTAAAAACATGCATCTCATTTTTTATAGCTTGTCTGTCTGGGATGGTGAAGACGGTTGCAGAGTGAGGTGGGCGAGGACCAGGCTAGACCTGCCCTAGGTTACATCAAGCAGGACGTACTGAAACCAATACGGGGGATGTACTTAGGGGCATGGTCAGGTTGGCAGGATCAGAAGTGGGTTCAGGGACTGTGCCAGCACAAGCAGTCAGAGTGGAGAGCAGGCAGAGGGCTGGGTGAGCAAGGACACGGTGTGGTAGGGGGTGGCGGGAGGGCTGGAGGAAGCACTGAGGCTTCCTGTGTCAGGAGAGCGTTTCAGTTCTGTGTCCCTTTCATTGGGAGAAAATCTGGCATCTCCACCATCAGTCACGTCCTCGGATGATTGAGACAGGTCTTAAAGGGTCTAGTTCATCAGCTGGAATCTAGTTCTTTGGGAACAGAGTCCAGATGCCTTTGGTGGTGATGCTTTCCTTGTTTTGAACCTCTGCTAGAACCTGGGGACAATCATGGGATCTCTGGGTCTGCTCGAATACTTTTAGTGATGGGAAACTCACTACTTACCAAGGCTTCTCCTCTGGAGAGCGCTGTATTGGCTCATTGGAAAGTTATTTCTACGGCTCCATAATCAGACCCACCCCTGAGTCTGTGAGGCACTACCCCAGGGCTCTGGACAACGATGACACCACTAGGCACAGGCTGGGCAATGGTCAGTGGTGAGGCCCAAGGTCTAACAGGGATGATCTAACTGACTTTATGAGCCATCATTTTAGACTGGGCCATAGACCTTTACTCAAGGCCCAGCCTAAATTTGCCTTGTTCTGGGACTACACTGAATCAGTGTGCTTCCTCATTTACATGGCTGATGAGTGGTAGCCATCAGCTAGCCAGCCCGCAGTGGACCACAGACACAGGAGGGATCCCGCTGAGACCATGAGACCATCCAGAGGAGCAGCTGAGCCCAGCCCAACTGCCAATCCACAGAGTCAAAAGCTAAATAAAGGGTTGTTGCTTTAAACCACCAAGTTTTGAAGTGGTTCGTTATATGGCAAAAGCTAATTGATAAGAGTCTCCCCAGAGGGTCCATTTAATTTTCCTTCCTACCAGCCTGCACCCCACTCTGACCGGCCATCTTGAAGATCTGTTCATTGAACCATAAAAGATGCCACATGAGGGAGGACTGATGGATGGATCACATCCCTCTCTGGTGGTGGAATGACAATTTACAGGCACGACTCCTTGACTGGTGTCATCTTGGTCTATGCCAGACTGAGTGCCACTGCCCTATAGCTCTCTGAGAACGAGGCTCTGAGCATCCCATGTTATAGCCTCTTAGCGCAAAATGGGACCATAAAGCTGCATGTTGATTTGCAACGAAGGGTCTCTTTTTCTCCTGCTAAAACAGATACTTGATGACATATTCAAATATGAGGTTCCCCTTACTCACAATTTCCATAAAGTGCTTCTCCACAGACTGGAGATTAGCAAAACCATATTCCTTATGAAAACAAGCTGCTGAAACCCACAAAAATGCAGACATCAGATTGAATCCAAAAGTTGAACTGTGCTGTCATTTTTGGAAATCAAATACAGTATCAATATAATTGGGAACTGTGGGCTGAGGGGAGGTCAAAGGGAGGATGTAAATGAGGGGTGGGGAAGCTATTTCAATGAAAACAACATGACAGAGATCTTGAGTGTAGATGGGCTCTCGGTGCCAATTACACCAGAGTCAAAGATATCAATGCAGATGAGCCATATGCCAGAGCTGAACAGAGAAACTAAAGATATTCGCCTTCTATGTGACATAATAAGACTTTACAAATGCAATTATTAGGCCTTAGGGAAAGTTTCGGCTAACATCAGGCAATTTTATTATGTGGAATAGAAAACAGCTTTTTAAAACCTCTGTTCTTCAGACAAGTTTATTTTAAATTTATCTTTTAAAAATTAAGGAAGTGGGAGGGGAAATCTCATAAAGAACCACAAAGGGGGAGCCCAAAGTCTGTGCACAGTTCCTCTCAAGTCTCTGGCTGATTCTAAACATGCACCCACTCAGGGTGAGCAACAAGGACCCCAGGGAAATGCAACAGCTAGAAGCTGAAATATCTGAAGAGCAGTTTCCAAGAATGCAGTTCAGAGCTCAAGTCCAATCAAGTTAGAGGGCTTGGTAAATACCCCAAGCTTCTCATTGAAACCGTAAGAATAAGGACTAAATCCCAGGACTAAGGATTATGCTCTAGGAATTGGGCTAAATCAAAACAGACCTACTTCAGCAAGTTCTAACACGAAGCTTTCACAGGATCAAGGCAATCCTCCAGTAACTTAACTGCTTGATAGAAGAAAATACAATACTATTCAAAGGAAGAGAGCCGAATCCAGTATCTACAATGTATCACTACAACATCCAAGATACAATAACAACTAGATATGTAAAGAAGCAGGAAAGTATGACCAGTAGTCAAGAGAGAGAATAATCAATATAAACAGATATGCAGATGACCCAGAAGTTGGAATTAGCAGACAAGGACTTAAAAAATGACTCTTATAACCACGACAAAAAGAATTTACAGGAAAAGTAGATAGGTATATGGTGGAAGACATAGGAAATTTCTGAAGGGTATATATATGTATAGATAGATAGATAGATGGATAGATAGATAGACAGACATAGATATAGATATAGATATAGATATAGATATAGATATAGATATAGATATAGATATAGATATAGATGATATAGATATAGATATATATATAGAGAGAAACTCTGGTGGGGGGATTGGAAAAGTGCCTTAATAGATACATCAACTCAAAGCAACTTGTGTTTTTTGTTTGGATGCTGATTGAAATAAACCAACTTAAAAATATATGTATATAAGACAATTAGGAATACTTGAACACTGACAGGATTTTTAATATTAAGGAATTATTGTGTGGGGTTTTTTTTTTTTTAGGTATGATCATAACATGATGATTATACGCATAGAAAGAGTCCTCACTTTTTTGGAGATATATCCAATATTACTGACTGAATGATAAAATGATTTGCTTTAAAACCATATGGCAGTTGGGGGAGGGGCAGACATTAATGGAAAGCGAAGCAATAAGTGAAATAAGATTGGCTGTATGTAAATAATTGTTAAAACCAGTACGGGCATATAAAGAATGTTGCAGTATTCTACCTGTGTGCATGCTTGAAAATTCCATAATGGAAAGTTAAGGAAGGAAAGGAAGGAGACTGACAAGGAGGAAAAGAGGTCTCCGTCCCTCATTTGTGACTGGGCGCCCTCCAGTTCCCTAGCTAACCCTGGCTGAGCCAATCTCTGCCTGTCAGTGGTGTGTTTGGAATTAGGCCATCTCTTCCGAACATGTATCAAGGCAATAATTTAGACTCTGTTTGATTTGCATTTTCCAAACTGAACATCCTTGTTCAAGTTCAGGTGTGGGCCCCAGTGCCTCCAATGGACCTCTGAAGTCCAAGTGTTGCTTCCCAGGTCCTAGTTCAGCCCTTCTTTCTCATCTGTCTTGGTTTTGGTTCCTAGTACTATGTGTCTGACCACTACTACCTGGCTTCCAGAAAGTCGACCTGAGGACTAATCTCACCATGTATGAACACATCTCCCAAAGGATAACTTCTGGGTCGGCTTTAGCTCGAGCGGTTACTTCATCATGGCAGACTATTAATCTAAAGGATAACTTCCCGAATTCGCTACTACTAGGATCTGCCCATCTGACAAGAAGCTCTGGTACGCAGGACTGATTGCCTGTGGGCATTGTTTCTTCTCCACCTAGTTGCTTCTCCAAGGATGGCATCTATAATTGGATCTTTTCCCCCGACACCTGTTGACCGATATAAGTCAACACGAATCTTTTTCTTTATGCTAAATGAGGAGGAAGCATTTGTAAAAGCACTGCAGTGCTGGGCAGGAAAGCAGGCGGGCGCTGGGGGAAAGGAAAGCACCCCCAGCAAATGCCAAAAGTGCAACTTCCACCAGGCAAAGCAAACAATATCACCAAGTGCTCTTCAAAGAACTGGAACTCATGAGAGGATGATCTTGTGACCGGCCGGGATTCAAGGCTTGGTTGTCTCATCTGTTTGCTATGAAATATGAGACGCAGAATAACTTTGTCAGATCCTGACTTGAACCTCATGATGAGTTTCAGCAGAAGCATATTCACAGGACTGGTTTTTTGTGTGACCAAAAGTAAATACGGAACCATGCTTTTTAAGCTCAAGGAGTCACCTTAGAAAATATGTCCCTTCGAAATGAAAACTTGGCCCCACTTAGAAATGATCACTCCAGCTTCACGGTCCTTTCCCACGTAACAAACACAACCAGAAAGGAAGACTCTTTCGTCGCCAAAATCTTGCAACTCATGATTGAATAAGAATCACAGGCAGCTACTCTGAGGAAGGCCAGTCCTTGGAAGAGGCTGGCTCTTTCTTTGGAGCCCCAGAACACCGAGAAACAACTAATTCTAGCCATTCCTGAACTTTATTCAGACGTAAGCAGCTTGACTACATAGAGTTAGCTAGGTCTCTTTGCTTGAACAACATCAGCTGTTGTTGCTGGGTTTAATCTCTTTATAATTCTTTTGGCACCGATTCTGGCACTGGGCTCTGCCCGGGCTGTTGCCCGACTGGAGTGTGGAGCAGAATTTCCCCTTTTTAGGTCACAAACTCAGAACACTCACTCATCACTGTGACTCTCTCCACCACGTCAATTTCAAACACTCTCGATCACAACATTTATGAAACGTTGGCAAGGTGGTGACTGTCTCGAGCTGCTCCTGTCATACACAGCATTTCACAAGGTTGAAACACACGCAGAACTTGCCACAGCAGGCTGGGATTATAAAACACGTCAATATGCACCTCTTCCAAATACAGCTAAATTAAGAACCCTGGGACAAGGCAAACCCACCAGGAGTAGTCTTCCTATGCTGGTTTCTTGGGCAGTGTTGGGCTGTTCCCTTGCTGGCTTACCAAAGAGCGGGAAATTCTACGGAAGAGTGTCTTTTTCCCAGCCTTTGGGTTGGGACTTCCTGCAGTGAGATGGCTAAATCTCACCTGGGCTTGTGGTCTCCTTAAAAGTCAGAGCATTGGACCATGGTCAGCATCACAGTGAGTTTGGTTTTCAACTGGCCACTACTCCACAGTCTAGTCAATTGCACTTGTTCTGGCTCTCTCGCTTCCTTATTAGCCACCCAGTGCTGTCCTCTACCCCCCAGCCCCACCCCAGGGCATCGATGGCTAATTAAATACACACCCTTGCATGAGTTAGTAGCACCCATTATTGTAGCCCAGCTTTCACTTCCCCTCCCCCATAAAATCACACACTTGAGCAGGTGACTTCCGAGGGCCTGAAAACTGTCCATCCTTTATTCTCTCCCCACCACCCACTGTCCCGACTGGGAGGTCTTGGCTCACCACACCAACCCACCTCCTAGACCCTGCTAATTGGATTAGGGGTGGACTCTGGCTTAAATTGGGCCAATCGGATTCCCTCTCTTGATATTTGATTGAGGCCCTGGAAGTCAATCAAGGGAGGCCACAAGGCAAAGCGGAATGGGGTCCGGGATCAGTGCCAGAGAAACCGGAGCCTGTGCATGCCCACCTGAGGGAGGAGCGGGACTAGGAGCCCAGCTGAGGAGACTGGCCCACCCTCAGACCAGAACGATGCAGGAGGGAGCTGAGAAGCAGGGCGAGGAGTTGCTGCAGCCCAGGGCTATGTCTTCTCTTTTGAGTGGGTTCCTGTTTCTTATAATAAAACATTCCCTGACAGAGAACACTCTCAAAAGTCGCGCCAGACTCTGGCCTTTTCTCAGTCCTCATCCTCCTTCAGCATCTGACACTGTCGCCCCCACTTTCCCGCAAACTGTGATCTGCTTAATGAGGGGCTGCAAAATCCTGTTCTCTTTTTCCTTCTCCAGTTGCTCCTCCCACCCTCCAAGGCCATTTAATGAGATCCAGGATTTGGTCTTCCAGTCTGGTCTCCTAAGAAGATTCCATCAGTTCTCATAACTTTCTCTGACAAGTCCAGGCAGAAGGCTGTAAACCTAAGGGCCAGCCCCGACTTCTCCCTCCAAACCCAACTGCATTTCGAACTCTCTGATGGATATGTTTACTTAGATAACTCACAGCCACTCAGCCTCTTGAAATGGAAATTTGTGATCTCTCCTCCTCAGGCCAACCCCTCTCTTGACTTTCCCATTTCTTTAGAGTGGGGCTGTGTTCTCTCAGTCATATACCCTGGGACCCTCAGGGTAATTCTGCACGGCTTGCTGCTGGCTTGCGTGGTAGCCCCAGCTTAACTCCCCATTGGCCGGGAGCTCCATGAGGACCCGGATTCCGAGAGTGTGCTGTACAGCTAAGCTTTCATTCCCAGGGTCTGGTACACAGGGCTGCTCAAATGTTTGCTGAGTGAACTGAAGGAATGGACAGTTATCTTCCCCCAGCGCTCTGTTTCGCTCCTCTTGTCTCTCCAATATACGCTCACCAAGCCCTCTGGATTCTTCCTTCCTAGTGTCTCCTTCATTGTCTCCTTCCTCCCCATTCCCTTTGCTTCTGGGCCAGTCCCTGATCACTGCCCATGAGAGCTATGCAGAGGGGAACTGGTTTTCCTGATTGCAATGAAAAACCTGACAAATGGAATTCTGGGAAGATGGCGGTAGCGGAGTTCTTACATCCCCCCAAATCCCCTCATGTAAACAGACAGAGCGACCAGATAGAAAAACCGAAAACCTATGCACATTTACGACAGGACTAGATAATATGATTTCCCCTGAAGCTCAACCACCAACAGCCATAGATCCATCTGGTATTGGCTTCTGTGCAGGAAGCAACAGGTACTCTCATCTGGTTCCAAGAGCAGGAAAACCCCAAATAACCAACAGGTATTCACGAGGAAGGGCTCCGGGCTAATTTGGAAGCTGCGGCTAAAACTGGGTGGAGTTTTTGCCTCCAATACACACACAGACGCAGACGTTACACACTGGATTGTAAGGGCTGTACGTGGGACAAAGAATTTCAGTCTGTGCATTTCTGTTTCATAGAACATGCTATGAAATAGGACACACACACAGAAACACTCACACTCCAGTGCATGTAACGGAGCTGCAGGATCCTCTCGGGAGACATAGGATTCGGCCTTCCTTCACTGAGACCTGATGATTCGGCTATAACCGACACCAAGTCAAACTCAGAAACACACGGTTTTTGTTGCGCTGCCATGGCCACTCAAGCTGGCAGCCACGGTTTCGGAAACAGACTGAAAAGGTCCCTGTGTGACTCTGGAGAAATGCTGTGCAAACATGTCAAAGTCAACACCATCGGGAGTTCAAATATAACTGTGTTCCATAAAGTCTTGATGAATTAGGGTCTTAGGGGGCGGTCTTAAATCAGCGTTTCACAGAATCACAAATACTTGAAAATCTAATTTGCGATGAGCAGAATCATAACAGAGACTAGAGAAATGTCAATAATCATCTAGCCAAACCCTTATTTTATAAACGAATGGACCAAGGTCTAGATTGATGGGGCCATATCCTACCAAAAGTAGCCGGTAACTTACTGGA
>NW_006436672.1:450849-451899 GCF_000325575.1 Pteropus alecto
TAGTTAATTTAGGAGGCACTGTGGGGGATTATGAAGCACAGACAGGCCTTTAATTTCCCTTTATAAGGAAAAAAAGAAAGAAATGCATTTATCCCTCCATTCTCGGTAGCCAAACCAGTTTAAAGCCACGCGTAGCTCAAAGGGAAAAAGCCACCAATCTGAGACCGACTTACCCAGTATCCTGTGAGCGTGGGGAGCAGAGAGGGGGGAAAGGCCCTCTCCTCCCGATGTTTCGACTTTCGGCTCTGCCCTCTGCCCGCGGCCTGCCTTCCCCCGGGATCACATGGAAGTGTTCTATAAATGTGCACTGGCTTAAGGTTGGGAACACTGGCCTGGGAGGCAGCAGCGTGTAAGCAATCTGACCCAGGCCAGGCGGCAGCTTTCCAGAAGGCTCTGCAGCCCAGAGGGAGGATTACAGAGGGCAGAGAGCTTGCAGGTACTGAGAGCCTGCAGCTCTGTTTTTTCAGAGTTTATTTGGGATACGAAGCCGGTTTCAGCTGCCTTGGGCTGCAATTTACTAGGGGAAAGTTCTAAATTTCGACTCGGACCAGTCACTTTTCAAAACAAAGCAGCCTTAAAAAAATTGAAAAGCTGTAAAATTAGAAGTGCTTCTGATAAACAGAGACAGGTCATTGTCAGCTTCGACCAACCTCTGAGAATCAAGTTGTCCTTTTTGAAAATGTCACTATGTTCCCTTGAGAAAGGGAGAATGAGCAATTATTGTTAGGCTAATTCTAAATGGCAAAGCTACCTAAAATTCCATCGGTATTTAATGAATTAAATGTGAAACCATAAAATTGAAAACTAAGCAACTATTTGAAAGGACGTCAGGATCTTTATGTGCCAACACTGAAAACTCTCCAAGATACATCATTAAGTGAAAAAAAATTAAGGTACAGAACAGCGTGTATAATATGCTACCATTTTGTGTAAGAAAAAAAGGTATAAATTCCCGTGTGTGTACTACATTATGTATAATATGTGAATCTTATGCTCTAAAAAGTCATATTATAATATATAAATTAATGACTCTTACTGGAAATGTACATA
>NW_006436672.1:452079-462141 GCF_000325575.1 Pteropus alecto
GGAAAGAGGGAGATTGTCTTCTCACGAATTTTCTTTTTTTGTTCTAGAAGTTTCATCTCATGTGAATAGTAATTGTTCCAAGAAAACTTAAAAGGTAATCTATTTTCAAAATTAGTTTTCAGAGCACTGAAGTCCATTCATCACAACTTATTATTATTATTATTATTTTGCATATTTAAGATTTTTAACTGGGTTGGGAAAGAGATTCTTTAAGAAGTCAGAGTTTTGCAATAGCTGAAATGCTGTGATAGCAAAGGACCTGCCAGCGAGTTTGAAATGAGAAGTCTGGATTTTCAGTCCTGATTCACCTCCTTGCCAGCCGTGACTTGAGACAATTGCCCAAATGCTTTGCGCCTCGATTTCATCCGGTAAAATAGTGCCCCCCCCCCCCCCACAGACCCAGCATGGCCTAAACAAGACGATATCCATAAAGACCCTTTAAAAGCAGAAAACCCTTATTCGCAAATAGAATTGTTCAAGGCGATCACATTTTATAATGTTTTCCTGAAGTTCTTGCATAGTTCAATGCTCAGATCATTTACGTCAAATTCCCTCATGGGAACAAGCATGGAAGCGGAGAGAACACTTGCAGAGGGCCTGGGCCTGCGGCCATTGCGGCTCATTCCCCCTTAGCGCTATCTTTCACTTTCTGGGTGTCACCTCTGTATTGCACAGTGTGTCTCCTTCCAGATTAACCATCTGGCATGTCATGGTGCTCCGTTTGGGTCCCCTTCATGGCTTTCTACCACATCTAACGTCTGTTCTCGGTTTATTAATCCAGAAGTTTTTTGTTTTTTTTTTTTCCATTGTCCTCGCATTCCCCTCCATACCTAATGCTTGGGTAGAATTGCCTTGAGATATGAAAATCTTTTGACACCGCAATCGCAGGCCAAAATTCCAATGCCTATCAACGGCGTGGTTCCCACAATCCTGACCCAAACTGCTGACGTGGGTTTATCAGCCGAAGGGGCGTCACCATGTGACAACGGTGAGTGCAGCTTTTATCATGCATTCGTCCAGTCAGCCTTGAAAGGAGTCTTGACCAACACGCTGACTAATGAACAAGAGCAATTTGTTTTTCATTTGAGAAGATTTGAAATATTTCGAAATTTGCTCCTGAGGTGAAGTTTTATTAATACTTCTATTCCACATGACTTATTTGCCCGATTCGAATTCACATAAATTGAACCTCGCTGAAAATTACTAGCATACGGCAGAGAACACAAAGAAAACAAAACATATGCCAGGTAATGCTTAGAACTGATGAGTATGTAAAACTTCTGAGAGGGAAATAGTAATGTTTAGTATGCTTCAAAGTAATGTTTAATACGACAGTAAACAGGTAGATTTCTAAAAAGAAAAAGAAAACGTTTTGGGTTATTTCTGTACACAGTGAAAAAGAAACTCCCATTAAGGAGGCTAACAAAATACAAATTTAATGCCTTGTTTAAAGAGACTTCATTAAAATGCTAGCGAGAGGAAGTTGTTTTTTTGTCGTTTTTGTTGTTGTTGTTTTGGTTTTTAAGTTTATTGGGACAATAACAAAGCAAACTCAGGGTACCACATCATCTGACAAAAGACCGATGCAGTTTCGTTGGAAAACGGGCAGTGGATGGAGGTCTGGTCATGAGGGAGTCAGAGCAAAGGAGCCTCGGCCCAGGGCTGGGGTGGGAGGGGGCGGGTGGCCTTCAGCCCGAGGGAGGCTTCATGTCCCCTGCAGACCCAGGACAGGCTCTGAAACACCCCAGCAGCGGAGGGAGCAGAACTGGGGCTGAAAATTAAAACTCGGTATAAGCAGAGCCTAAC
The DNA here is from genome assembly GCF_000325575.1 of Pteropus alecto. Taxonomy (NCBI): domain Eukaryota; kingdom Metazoa; phylum Chordata; class Mammalia; order Chiroptera; family Pteropodidae; genus Pteropus; species Pteropus alecto. Next base: position 453,886 of record NW_006436672.1, read on the forward strand.
CCTTCACCTCGTCCCACCCCACCCCCATGCCTACCAACCAGAGAAAAAGCAAAATCACAAACAAAAACCAAACCTCCTATATATTCTGAAATTAAAAATTCAATAGAAGTTTGAAGGCAAACAATAAAATATCTCAAAAACAAAATAGAATTGAAAGAAGATTTAAAATATGGAAAAATATTTATAGAGGCTTAGAGAATTAATCTACGAGATCCCACATCTGATTAACAGGAAATGCAGACATGGAACCAAAAAGTGGAAGGAAGAAGTAACAGAAGAATATTTCCCAAAGTTCAAGGAGGTGAATCTCCAGATTGAAAAGGCCCAGTGGGTACCTGGCACATTAACTTAAAAATCCCTCTCACAGTTCTATGGGTGAGCCAGGCTCAACGAGGCTATTTCATTTGGGGGAGGGCCCTCATGTGGCTGTGGTCAGACAAACGCTAAACCCGGAGTCATGTGAAGGCTCAGTGGGGAGGCTGAATGAGGCTGGGCTCTGGGGGCTGGCTGGTGACACAGACTTTGGCTGGAAGCTCATCTGTGGCCTCCACATGGCCTCTCTATGTGTCTTGGAGCGTCCTTACAGCATGGCGAATGGGTTCCAAGAGGAAATGTTTCGACAGATAGGAAGTAGAATACGCCAATCTCTTCAGGTCTGTGTGTAAAAACGGGCACAATGTCACCTCCTCTGCATTCTATTGGTCAGACAGTCACTGGGCCCAGATCAAAGAGGAGACATAGATCCCCCACTTCAGCGGGAAGAGTGTCAAAGAATTCATGGCCCTCTTCAATCCACCACCGTTCCCAAATGTTTCTAGAAACAGAACATAGTAACGAGACTCAGAGTCCAGCACTCTCCCTCGTGTACCACACTCCAACTACCCGTGCCTTCCGGAAGGTTCTCGAATGTGCCAGACTCATCATATCCTCAAAGGCTTTTCTTGGTCATTGCCTCTGACTGGAATACCATCTCCCTGTATCCTTGCATGACTCATTACTTCTCGTGATTCAAGTCTCATCTCGAATGTCACCTCCTCAGAGGAAGTGTCCCCGCCCCTCATATCCGAAATAGCACTTCCCAGTCAGCATTTCTACCCTTAGCCTTATTTAAATTCTTCACAGCGCTCATCGCTACCAAGTCCTATTCCTTGTTTTTGTTTCTGTTTAGTATCTGCCTCCCCCATGAGAGCGGAGGCCTGGTCTTATTTAACATTGTATTTTCCGTGTCTAGCAGGACCTGAAATGTTGGTCCAGTGACTGTTGAATCAGAATCCATTTCAAGCAGACCATGGAACAACGCTTTTTAATTCCCGATGAGAAAATTATTTTCAACTTAAAATTCTATATTCAACTTCTCCCTCTGCAGTCCTACTTCCTTCCCTTCAGCTGGTGACATCTGAATGGAGTGTGAGGCCTGGGAGACAGTGTAGTATAGTGTTCATTTCCTGTTAGGGACGCTGTGCTGCGGCGATGTAGGAAGGAGTCCTTGGGGTGGGTGGGCATGTTGAGGAAAGATGGGCATCGTGTCTGCGACTTGATCTCACATAAAGGATAGTAACGAAGATCGATAGCCAGAGCGGGAGGGGGGCCAAATAGAACATTAACCGCTGGGGATATGGGAGCTGTTTGTGTTCGTCTTGCCACTTCTCTAAGTTTAAAATTCTTTTAAAATAAATAGATTTTTTTTTTTTAAGGTGATAGTAATGTTGTCAGACCACCTGACCGAACTGTAAACTAAATATGGTGAGGAGTCAGAAATTGGCATTGGGAAAACATGTAACTAAAGGCCGGTGGCTTCGCTGGGCAGACGCAGCCACTTCCCAGACACCACCGCCCTTCCCTTCCCAGTCCGGACTCAGGGTGGGATCTGCCCCAGCACAGCTCTCAACTCTGCCAAAAGCAAACATTGCGGACTAGGGCCCAGTAACTCCCCCCTGGATGAACAAGTGATTGTGACACGCGATGAGGGACCCCTTTGCACTCCTGAAAAATGCCAAGGTATCATTCATGATGGCAAAGAAGTGGAAGCAACTCAAATGTTCACCAATCGATGAATGGATAAACATAATGTGGTATATCTATAAATGGAATATTATTTAGTCATAAAAAGGAAAGAAGTACCAACACCTGCTACAGCATGGGAGAACCTCGAGAACATTATGCTAGGTGTAAGGAGCCAGACACAAAAGACAACATATCGCATGATTCCATTTATAGAAAATGTATAGAATAGTCAAATCTGTAGAAACAAAATAAGTTCGTGGTTGCCAGGGGCTGCGGGGAGAGTTGGGGTAACAGGGAGCGACTGCTAATAGAGTAAGGTTTTTTTTTCCTGGGGCGATGAAAATGTTCTAAAATCGATTGTGGCAATGGCTGCACAGATCTGTGAGTAAAACAAAACCACGGACTGGCACACTTTAAAAGTGTGAATTTTATGGTATGTGAATTATATCTCAATAATAATAGTAAAAAAAGATCCCATTCTGGCCTTCAAAGGTGAGTAAACACACTTAAATTGACCTGCGACTCCCAAGTGCAGTTCAAAGCATCGACCACGGTCAGCGCACGGCATCCCCTGGGAGTTAGGAATGAATGATTAGAGGTCCCCTCCCAGAATCAGAATCTGTAATTTTAACACCCTCCCCACCCCAGGTGATTCAAAGGCACATTAAAGTTCGAGAAGCACTGGCCTAAAGCATTATTGAGGCCAGACGGTCTAGTGTTGGGTGACAAACGCATAGCAGGTGTGATCATATTAACACATTCTGTGATATGAGATTAGAAAAAAAAAAATTTTAATTTGTGGCTCTTTTTATTTCTTTATTTATAAATTCTCTTTAATGTTTTTAAAAAAAATGGAAGAAAAGCAAACGAGAGAAAGTTTGGGAGGATGGCGTGAAGCACAGGGCTTAAGCGTGGTACAAAGTATCCCCAAGCTGACGCCATTTTTTTTTGTTCGTTTTCTGCCAGCCGGAAATCACTTCAAGTGCCGAACTCTCACTGGCCAGCTGCTGTTTCTGATATGAGTGCCGTTTACTAAAGTGGCTGTAGTCTTTTCCAAAAAAAAAACCAGGGACACACCAGTGTGTGTGTGGCAGAGGGGTAGGACTTAAGACACTTATGTCTTGAAACTATTTGTCCTTTTTGATTAATCATTTGTACTTAGCATTTGGCAGTGCAGACTAAAAGTTAACACGTCACTGAAGCCGTACAGATTTAACAATCTCTCGCTCTCTCTTCGCCCCATGCTCGCCGCAGGTGAGCGGCACACGTGCCTTCCTCTGGGTTTATGTCGCGTATCTGAATATAAGCAGCCCCCCTGCTCTCTGGCCAAACTGCCTCAAAGCAAGTGCTTCCTTTGCTGTCTGTGCCCAGGAGGGAGGAGCTGTCCCTCTTGCATTATCCTGTGTCTTGGGCACCCTAACCCAGAGGCCTTGACCATAAAGGTAGCCACGTCCCAGTCCTGGGCTCAGTGTCCTCTCAAAAGCTTTTGGATCAGTGTCTAGATTTGAAGTAGAGGCTTGGGAAAAAGAGAAATCTCTAGATCTGGAAAGTTCTTCCCCGCAGAACAGTGTATGGTTGGCTCCTTCTCATTATTTGGTTCTTCACTGAAATGTTAGCTTTCCAACAGGGCTCCCCTGACCACCCCAGCCAAAGTAACCCCAAATAATTCCTTACCATGGTACGCTTTTTAATTTTTTTCATATTCCCACGATCTGAAATTATTTACCTGTTCCTTGTTTATTGTCTCTTTTGCTGTCTCGTGTCACCTGTGACAGCAGGGATCTTGCCTGTCTTGCTCACTCTGCAGAGCCTGGCACCTAATGGACACATGATGCCTTCGCACTGAAGAGTCTGTATAGCGGACCTGCTGATGCTCAGCCCCACGCCCCCGGCCACCTCTGAGCTCCCTCGCAGAGGCAGTGGGTGCTCGTCCACATGGCATGTCAACAGCTCCCCACCTGGAGTTCCCAGCATTTCCCCTTTTATCAGTTTAAGCTTCCTTTTATGTTCCTGCAGGATTCCTTTATTTTCTGAGTCCAGCAGGGCCGTACACGTTGTGGCATGTACGGTATCTGTTTGTTTTGTAGCAGGAGACTCTTCAGAGTGTCTAGTCTGATAGATTTGCGATGATTTTTCATCTTTGAGTGAAGCAGTTTCTAAACATGGAGCGCTGGGCTTTGGGCTCTGATGTCCCCAGCGACCTCGCCCGACCCCAGACTCTCATCCTGCGCTCCTTCCCATCTGAACGGCCTGACCCTGCCATCTAGGTCACAATTTTTGCCTCGTTGCCAATCATTTCCTTCCGAGCTCTTAACACAGTGGCCATTATGTAGCCATCTTTGTTTTCATTAGCTTCATGTCTAACTTTCTCCCCAAACTGTAATCTCCGTGAGTGCAGGGCCTTGTCTGTTGTCTTTCATACTTAGTATCTCCAGGACCTAGCATGTGGCTTAGCACGTAGTAGGAACGGGATGAGCATTTATTAATAAATGAAGGACCCAGTAAAGAGGCAGATTTCCAACACGGATTTATGTCATCACTAGCACAGCAGTAGCTACCAGAGAAGTAGGGTGTTGAAAGTTTTTACTAACTTTCCGCCTTTCCCGGAAGCCTGGCAGATTAAGAGTACTGAGATCTAACTGAGAGACATTATCGAATATCAAATTACACCAAGGGACATATCTGTGATGCTAGCCCATAATAAATGCGTTGTTGATGCTCTAACTCAGACATGATTGGACATACGTAGCCCCCTCAAGTCCAGAATTCCTAGCACTGAATCAGATCTCACCAGAAGGATCCCACCTGTAGTTGACTGTCTTCCCTAGAGGTGATGATGTCAGAGCTACTACAAACTTTGTTTCCCATTTGATATTTTACATGTTTTCCCATTCGATTTGCAAGAGCTGGTAACCAGCTACAGCCTGGCTTAAACTCCATGACACCAGAAGACCCATGCTCTACCTCAGACTCATCTCCTGTATCTCTCCTCTCTGCTTGGTGTTCATTAAGTCCTGGTGACCAGATATCCCCCTTCGGGTTATGCCTCGCTTTGCAGTTCCTCATTGTCATGTTATGTTCATTAGGAGGGTGTTCCAGAGGCTTCAGCTCCCAGGAAAAGGGTCTACTCATCATCAGCTCCTCTCAACACTCTGTTCTCACTCCGCTTCATCATCCTGCAACAACACTCTGTTCCTGATTACTGTGCGTGACCACCCTTGTTAATCAGTCTTTTCCTGTTATGGGTACACTGCCTACTTTCTGGATCCATCTGGTTGCATGAGTTAAAATTCTTTCTTTCTTTCTTTCTTTTTTAGTACTAGAAAATCTAAGCCAAGTCAGCTTGAATAGGACAGAAATGCATTATTTGTTTTTCTACAAATAACAGAGCATCTGATGAAAAGCAGTCTAAGCAATGACAGTCATTACCACCCCTAACAAGATGCCCAGAGGAAGGGTAGTGGCAGTGCTGGTTAAGCAGCTTGGCTATGTCATCAAGGACTTGGGTTCTTTTTACCTTGTAATGTCAATTTGTTCATTTGTCCTCACATGGTCACAAGATGGCTGCCATATTCTGAGCAACATATGTGGACATGACAATATTTGATTAAAGAGGAGCATTTCCTTTATTTTTATTGTGTCTATTTTTATTGTGGAGAAAATGTTTCTTAGAAGACCCTAATAAACTTCTCTTTAGGGCCACGGTCAAGATAGGGCCACATTCCATGGCACAGATACAGGGAAAGGAGGGAAATAAAGGTGAGTAGCTGGGGCTTTTGTTTATTTTGTTTTGTTTTCTGGCCTCCATGGTAGAAAGTGGGCTCCAACAGTAAAGAAGAAGGAATGGGAAACAGAAACAGAAAATATGTTTCCCAGACTGTCTTGGGGTTAGGTTGAGGCCATGGGACCAGCTCTGGCCAATAGACTATGAGCAGCAGTGACATGTGCCACGTCTATGTTGAGGCAATTAAGCCAATGCACCAATCCCAACTGCCTACTTCTAGACTTCCAGTTTCACAAGAAACATTGTAACTATTTTGGTTAAGGCACTGTAGTGGGGTTTCTATTATACCTAGCTAAATAGACCCTGAAACACCCTTTACCAGCTGCTGGTTATGCACCATTCGTCCCCATACCTACCTCAAACCCATCTGGATGTTTCATGGCCCTGCTCTGCCCAGAGACTGATCTATGGACTGCATCACACAGGTTCTCTTGCCCTCTGGCTTCCTGTTGGCCTCACCTAATGGGAGGTAAAAGCAGAGAAGGAGATGAAGAAAGAGGGACCAGGGGATTTCAGCCCCCACTTCTCTTCTCTTAGTGCGTCCTCTTTTCCTGGTATGGCTGCAGCGCTCTAGGACCTCACCTCTTGTCTGGTGGCCTTTCTCTACTGCTTCAGCCTTCATGGGACTCTGGTAACACTGCCTTTTCCCTCTGATCTTTCAGGTCCAGGAGCACTGATGTCTTCTTACTGTGGCTCATCCTGAGTACCTGTGATAGTTTCCTATGGCTGCTATGACAAAGTGCCATGAACCTGACCTCTAATTTATTCTTTTTTTCAGTAGCTTGCGCTTGCTTTTGATGTCATATCTAAGAAACCATCAGGTAATCCAAGGTCACACAGAGTTTTTCTTATGTTTTGTTTTAAGAGTTTCATAGTATTAGCTCTTACGTTTAGGTCTAAACAATTTTGAGTTAATTTTTGTATATAGTGTGAGGGAGGGGTCCAATTTCATTTTTCTTCATGTCAATATTCAATCGTCGCACCGCCATTTGTTGCAACGACTATTGTTTCCTCATTGAATTGTCTCGGAATCTTTGTAGAAAACCAATGACCATAGATGTATGGGTTTATTTCTGAACTTTAATTCTGTTCCATTGATCTATATGTCTCCTTATGCTAAAGAGGAGGCAGTGTCACACAGTCTTAATTACTACAGCTCTGTAGTAAGTTTTGGAATTGAGAAGTGTGTGTCCTGCAAACTTTGTCCTTTTTCAAGGTTGTTTTGGCTATTCTGGGCCCTTTGTATTTTTATATGAATTTTAGGATCAGTTACATGTTTGTCTCCTGGTGAGAACCTGGAAGGCAAAGGCAAGTCTCTGAGCCATCTTTGGGACCTGCTGCGCTTTGCAGGGTGTCTGTGTACACGTCAAGAGCTCGTTGAATTAAATGAAATGTTCCAGGTCTTTTTGTCTGGAGCTTGGAATAATTTTCACCTAGAAGAATGTTAAGATTTTGTTTCAGTTCCAATGCATTGAGCTGCAAGTAGCAACTACAGAGCAATTCGTAGTGGCTTAAAGCACAGGGTATTTATGGCTTACTTACCAAGGACTTGGGAGGTAGGCAGTTCATTCAGCAGTTCAGCCATGCCCATCCTTCCTCTCTACTGTCTTCAGCATTCTGGTCTTTCCTCATGCTTGTCACCTCACCAACAGCAGATGGCTGCCATCACGCCAGATACTATGTCCTCATGGTGGCATCTCAAAGAAGATTAGGGGTGAGGACAGAGACTTTCTTTTCTGGAGACTTGAGTTTCATCCAGATAGGAAGCCCCCTCACACCTCACTGAGCAGACCTGGATCACGTGCCTATCCCTAGCCCGGTCACCAGGGAAGGGAGATCAGAGTACCATGACTCATTTAGGCCAATCACACTACATTCATCCAACCAAGCAGGCACCAGGGCATAACTTTCCTGAAATCCAAGTAGGTAGGGGTGGGGTGAGGTATCCGCCGTTGGCAGCAGTGAATAGTATAGATGATGCACAAAATGACATTTGTATAAGCTTGTGTAGTAACTCAACTTATAATATTGTTCCTTTGAGGAAACGTGTTTTCAGCACCAAGGAGAACTTCGGGAAAACATTTATAATATAATCCAAAATACATGGAATGAAGTTCATACATTTATCGTTAAAGCTATACTGAATATCGTGCCATCTTTCTTGGCCCCTGACTAAGGTATTTTAGACTCTTTTAGCTTGAGAGCCAACCACAGCCATAAACTGTCACGGAGCAGACGTATTTGGAAGAGATGGTTAACAGAGAGTTTAACATGCGCTGCGTGCCCAGCACGTTGCCAGCCTGTGTGCTCGGGCGCCAAAGAGACCCTGGGAAGGTTAAGGTCTAGTGGGGTGGGCACGGGGGGGCCAGACACCCAAGGTCCTAGCCAGTGTAGGTGGGGTCTTGGGACATCAGCGTGAGGGCGGCGGCAGGCTCGGGTCGGGCACCTGCGGGGCCTCCGGCGCCGCG
>NW_006436672.1:462677-580010 GCF_000325575.1 Pteropus alecto
GCCAAGGGCTCCCACATCCGTCGTGCCGATCGAGCGGCACGACCTTGGCGGGGGCACGCAGGTCCCCGCTGGGCAGGACGGCACAGCTGGAGGCCAGGCGCCGGCCGTCACTCGCCTGAGCCCAGACAGCCAAGAAGAGGGGAGACACGGGGCGCAGACCCCAGGCTCCTTTTCTTGCACTGGGGCGGTTCCCCGGTGTGATCGCCAGCCCAGCAGCGGTAGCGTCACCTGAGGACTGTCACAAATGCGAATCCAATCTGAAACCGGGGGTTGCCCGCCCATCTGTTGTGTGGCGCCGCAGGGGCTTGCGTGCCCCTTGCAAAGTTGGAGAAGCACTGTGAGGAGCGCTCCTCACGGGCTGCAGAGTCGAGCCTTTTGGGTGAAGGTTAGATGGAGACGGTCGCCTTTTAAAATTCATGTTATTTAAAGGGGACCGTCACCTTTCTCTTAACCTGCCTTTTAGGTTAAAACGATAAAGATGTTTGAAGTAATTCCCCAGGGGCTGGGCGTGGCTTTACTGCTGGTGACCCCTTTTTAACCACTTGTTAGTGAATATGAGCACATTTCCCCAAGCTTGTGTTTTTTTAAAATAGAAAACCGGGAGGATATACTGAATGCCAGCGACAAATTAACAGAGGTCCTTGAAGAGGCCAACACTCTGTTTAACGAAGGTAATTTATTATTTTAAAAATGGAAGCTTTTTGTTATACGTTTTAGGGTCATTTTAATTAGTTTTATATATGTATGAGCCAAATTTTTGACATCAAACAATTCCCACATTTATAGTAGCGCTTCACTGGTTTGGGAACCTTTTTCACTGTCGCAGTAATACCGTTTTTATGGTGCTCTTTCCATTCCTTAAGCATGTCCCCAGGGTGTCACAGGAAGTCCTGGCAGCAGGCCAGCAACCTTTTCACAAGTCGCTCAGGTGGTTCTGTTGCTTGAGAACTTTCCATGTGTTACCTTCGATCTTTCTGTTGTATTTACCGCTGTGTCCGTCCCCAGGATACACACATGCGTTTACTGAATGGATGAATTAAAGGACTGAGCTGGCGTCTGACATCCTGTTTCTTTTCCTGTCTTCCTCCTGAGGGCCTCTCCTCAGCATCTTGCTGTTGGTCCACCTGTAACCTGGTGGGGGTGGCCGTGTCTACACATGGCCCTGTTGGTCTCTAGGGGGTGTGTGTGTGTGTGTTTATGAGAGAGAGAGAGAGAGATCGATCTCCGAGCACTGAGCTCTAGACCATGGGGTGAGGACGCTTTGAAAAATAGTCATTGCTTGACTTAAAGGCAGCAGCAATGTAGTGGTAGCAGCAATCTGTTCCAAGAGAGGACAGGATGCTGTGCTCCCTGATGTGGCGCTGGGTCTCAGCGTCCTAGGACGAGTTCCCAGTCCCCTTTCCCTCCAGGCCCTTCTCTTCTATGGCAGGAAGGATGTGGACACAGGCAGTGGTGAAGAAGAGTCAACAGAACTTGGGCCGCGTGATCCCACAGTTCGGCCTGTTCTTTGGAGACCGGAATATTTATTTCTGGTCGGTTCCTAGTTTGGTTAATGATGTAAATGTTGTGCCCTTTTAGCTTTTTTGTCTTTATGCTCTCAGATGTGTGTCTGTCTTGCTCTGACCACCTCCTCGCCGGGCCCCGCCCTGATCTGCCAGTTTGCTTAATCGTCACAACCTTCAGGAACCAGCCTCTCTCCTGGTCCCTCCTCCACCCTCTTTCGCTTTTTCTTCTCTCCCAAGGCTGGACCCACAGTCAGTCTCCTCAAGGTTGCTCTTGACTCATTCGCTCCCTTGATACTTACTGTGCATCTTACTAGTTCCTGATCCTCACATCATCGCCTCGCCTGTTTCCACTTTGCCATCTGGGTCCCCTCTTTAAGGCAAGATGATCCACTCACCTGGGCCTACGGAGTCAGTCAGCAAACACAGAATTCCTTAGCATCCACGGGTTCGATGGTCTCGGTTTGATCTCCTCGGAGGCCTTAAAGCCATCCCCCGCAGAGATGAGCACTTTACTCCCATGCTGGGAGGCTAATGGGTGAGGGAGACCCAGACAGCCCGGGAACTCGCATCCACCTTTGCTTCGTTCCCTCACTCACTGCCACTTTTGCAGTGACTCTTCTGAAATAAAACCGAGGGGGCAAAATGACTTATAAAACCAAGAGCTGGAGTCCACAAGTTCACCAGCCTGAGGGGTATTCAGAAAATCGGTGAGCCAAGTGAAATGGCCTGGGAATAAACTTTGCTGCATTTCTCTCTTCCTGGCTTCCTTTTCATTCGGCCTTTGCAAGTGTCCCAGACACTGCCTGTTTCCGAAAGGGTCCGATGGCCATACACCCCAGCAAGCACTGCTGGTTCCGCCAGTGGACCTTTCCCCGTCTTCTTGCCTCCTTTTATTTAAATCTTATCTTAAATCCCGTGTCCTGTGTCAAACCTTTTGGGATCCCCCGTCCTCCAAGGTCACTGCCCTGCTCCCTCCAGACTGTTCGCGTGGTGCTTAGGGACCTCCCGCTGCCTGCCCAGCACCTACCCATCATTTCAGCCGAGGCTCCTTGACAGCATACCTGTTTGTTGCTGGTCAGCAAACCGCGCCAAGCCCAGTGCCTTACACATAGTGAGTGCTCGGTTTGACTTGGATCAGCACAGGTGATAATAATGGCTAGGATGGGTTACTGGAGTCAAAGAGAAAAGTCAGTGACAGAGATTACAGAGGTTAAACAGGGGTTTTTAAGAGATTGTGGTTCAATTCCCAGGAGCAGGAGAACTGGAGGCAGAGCTGGCTTTTAGGAAGACCGGTCAGCTTTGATTCCAGATCTTGATCTTGGGCAGGGGAGCCAGCTTTTAGAGAGACGTGGGTATGTTTTTCGTCTAGTGGGAAATGCTGAGTAGCTAGTTGGAAATTTAGGGGAAATACCTGTGGATAATGTGTATTTTGTAATTTGTGGATTTTTCTTTTTTTGAATAGTGTCTCGAGCAAGAGAAGCAGTCCTGGATGCCCACTTTCTTGTTTTGGCTTCAGATTTGGGCAAAGAAAAAGCAAAACAACTGCGTTCTGATCTGAACTCATTCGATATGTTAAGATATGTTGAAACTCTAGTAAGTTCAAAGCTACAGAATCTTAATAAAAAAAAATGTTTCTTCTGTCATATGTTGTATAATTATCTACTTTGCTTATATCCGTATGCAAATGGTTTTCACTTCGTTTTTACTTTTTAAAAATTTTCTGTCTCAGATTTCTTCAAAGAGATCTTACCAAATTAAACAGATGCCACTAGAGCTATGTGGTGGGAATCTAGGTCAGGGGCTTGGAGCAATCTGCAAATCTCTAGCATTCTCAGACTCTGGGGCCTTGTTTATTTATAAATGGCTGCTTTTTTCCTTAGTTACCTATCAGTTCATAAGTGTTCTAGCTCATTCTCAGTGACCAGGGACCTTTGCCCAGGGGACGGCAGAAACCCACACTGCAGGTAGCAGCTCAGCTGGAGCTGAATCCTTCCGGTGGAGAGGCGTGTTTTGGTTTGTCTTTGAGAATGTTTCAGACCCATATAAATATGATTGAGATTTTGCTTTTTGGGGGTTTTGATTGTTGTTTTAGTCACTTTTCTTTGCCTCTTAATAAGTTTGAATGGTTGTTACCTGAAATTTTGAAACTTTTCCTTGATTGATTTACCCAAAAAAGCACAGGGAGACTGACCTTGTATCTTACGCTGTCGTCTGTTTTTCTTGACTACCCTGAGCCAACCTCTGTCCTAGCATTTCTGCTAGGACATTGAATTTCTGACTGGATGTTTGTTATATGGTTATTAAAATGACTTAGTATCATTATGAGATCCGACGAGATAAATTATTTTGTAAAGGTCTGAGGTTTCTGTTGTTTTTAAAACCTTATTTTCTTTTTAAATTTAAAATTTAACTGACTTAAATTTCAAACCTTTTTAAACTTTTTTTATTTTGAAGTATAATGCATTTTTAAAAATGCACAGTAATGTGTGGCCCAATAAAGTGGCCCTATATTGGGTTATCTTTTTAAAAATTACTTCTGTTTATTAGGGTAAGCTCTGTACTTTAACATAGCAAAATAAATTCCAGAAGTCTGAAAGCATTCTTTATAAAATCTTAAATTAATAGCTGTCTGGTGTCTGTGTGGAAAAGAACTTTACAAGTATAATATATAAATATATATAGATATAAATATATAAATATAGAGGCGGTAAAGACAAGATAGGTAGATTTGACTGGACAAAAATTGAGACGTCCTCCTGCAAGCAAGTGGTGGTGGACGGGGCAGAGGAGCGTGGAGGGGAGCTGACCGTAGCTCTCTGGTCGGCCTCTCGCAGCCTCTTTTCTAAAAAATATGGATTGCCTTTGATAGGGTTAAGCTCTCTTGAGGGCTTTTTGATTATCGTTTCTATACAATATTACTATTTTAATTTGATAACTTCTAGGCATTTTATAATTTTATAATAATAAAAGTACTTTCATAAAAGCCAATTGAATATAATACATTTTCTGTAAGGTGGTCTGAGATAGGAGAATTAGTAGGCTTCTGCCAGCTCTTTCCACGAAGGCAGTTTTTAGATGAGCGGTCCTCTCGCTGGCTCTAGCCACTGCTCTGGATATGCCGACACACATGCTGAATAGAGGTTCATGGGAGCTTGTAAAAATGAAAATCCGAATGCCAGCTAAACTTTCTTATTTTGTTTTGGAGATTTTGATTTGGGATGCGATTTCATATTTTTATGCTAGTACAGCTTTACTGATATTTTGCAAACGAACTCCCTGTGATCCAGAAATTCGTAGCAGGCTTAGTTCTTTTGGCATACCCAAACCCTGCAGCTTGCCATGGGCTAGAACTGGTTCCGCAGCCTTGGCACTGTGGACATTTGGGGCTGGGTAAGTCTTTGTTGGGGAGGGCTGTACTGTGTACTGTAGGATGTAGAGCAGCATCCTGGCCTCCACCCACTAGATGGCTAGGAGCACCCTCCCAAAAATGTCTCCAGATAATGCCAAAAGACCCCTGGGGAACCGTTTCACTGTTTGACAACCACTGGCCTACATTGTCTTTCTCACCGAAGGTTCTAAATGCATTGAGGACTGTCCTCTGCCAAAAGAAGGTACCTTTTAAAATAGTAATTTATATATAAGATTATAGTAAGAAATTTAGCCAACGTGTTCGGACACAGAAGCTGCCTCTAGCCTCTTAAAGTTTGGCAGAACAGATCGTGGCATGGGGTGAATGATGGCTCGTGGCCTAACTGGGGTCTTCTGTTTCCCTTCATTTTTGCAGCTGACACACATGGGTGTAAATCCGCTCGAAGCTGAAGAACTCATCCATGATGAAGATGGTTCTGATTTTGAATTCATAGTCTATGACTCCTGGAAAATATCAGGCAAAACAGCAGAAAACACCTTTAATAAAACCCATACATTCCACTTTCTGTAAGATTATTTTAAAAATCCGACAGACCAGCCATTTGTAAACCTTGTTTTTTATTGTAGGGACAAAAGTTATTTGATATTGTAGAGGTGACGATCATGATGCCATTGTCTGGAGACTCTGAACTTTATGTGGATGGGACCTGGTCCTGCTTAATCTCATCAGGACCGGCTCTGGGCCGGAGCCTCCTTGCCGGAGCGCTCTGCTGGCCCCTTCGCTTTATCGTATGCGAGACTTCGGTTCTGTGGCACAGTGTCTAGCTGTGTTTTTTCATCTTAAAGTCATTATGGAAGGATGATCGTGCCTATGACGGGTATCTTAGGATTCTAACAATATGTGTAAAGTGCCATTTATTATATAATTCCCTGTTGGATAATCCCTAGCCTGTATTTGAAGACTGTTTGAGTCTCGGTCACATAAACCGCCCAGTTCCTTTTTTGGAAACAACTCCAATTTTCCTTTATTCTCAAAATGAAATTGTCTTCTGTCTTTAATTTCCTAGCTCAGTCCTGTGGAGAAACTTAAGCACAGCTCTTCCTGGTTCTTTTGTGTTCAAATACATTGCTTTTGTTCCCCAGGAGATACTTTTTCTAGGGCAGGGGCTTCCAACTCCTGGGCCATGGACTGGTACTGGTCCGTGGCCTGTTAGGAACCAGGCTGCACAGTCGGAGGTGGGTGGCGGGCGAGGGAGTGAAGCTTCATCTGTGTCTGCAGCCGCTCCCCAGCGCTAGCATCGCCGCCTCAGCTCCGCCTCAGAGCATGAGGCATTAGATTCTCATAGGAGCACTGGCCCCTGGTAGCAGAGAGGTTGGGGACTGCTGCTCTGGGGTCACCACCCAAGTTGCATCTTCCTTAGGTGGTATAGCTCTTGGGCATTTGTCTCTTCTGATTCGCCCTTCTGAACCTCCTGAGACTGGTCGTGTCTCAGGGATCTGTACGTGCAGGTGTACTAGGCACCTGTTTTTAACAAGCCTTGGGGTAACTCAGGTGCCCAGAACCACTGTATTATAGCTTAAAGATCAAACTTCGTTATAGATAAACTCCCAATCTGTTGAGTTCTAGGTTCTGTCATAAATCTAGACCCTAAGGCTAGCCTTTGGTGGTGTGACCTACACTTCATCTCATTGTCCGGCCCGGATTCCAGCTGCAGTGAATTACTTACACCTTTGTGCCCCTGCACTTGATGTTCCTTTGGCCCGCAATGTCCTCTCCCCCATCTTTCCATCTGGTAAGGTTTATTTATCCCACTTGGAAGCCTCCGTAACTTCTCCAGACAGAAGTATCAGTGTAGGATCATATTCCCCAACTGGATTACTTGCATGTCTGGGTAGATAGCTCTGCCCAAATGCCCTCACACCATGCGCGTAGCACTCTGATAGAGCACGATAGGGTCTCCCATGTTATGTTGGAATCTCTCGTGTGTGAATATGTCTGTCTTGTCTATGCTGTATACTTTGCTCTCTTCAAGCAGAGAGACCACATGGGTCTAAGTTCTTAGTGCCTTGGTCTCTAAATGATACAGCTATTACTGAAGTTTAAGTCTGCAGGAGGGCTTTTTTTGGGGGGTAGAGGAAGTTCAATAGGAAAAGGAGTCCCATGGCCTCTGCCAGTCCTGTTCTCCTAAGACAGGTGTGTTCTGGGGTTGCAGGCTGTGAGCCTCCACATGGCACACCTCATCCAAAGGCTTTTAACCTCCCCCTCGCCAAGTGTTTGTCCTTCCTCTGATTTCTGAAGTTGGCTTTCAGAAATATAAACAGTAGGGTAGCTGGAAAACCAGAAGCATATTTACCGGCTTACTGTTCAGAGCAAAATATGATGGTATTTGAGTAAAGCTCCTAAGACTTATTCTAGAAACAAAAGGAGCAGAAAGGATGTCACAAACCTGGCAAGAGGCTTGGTCTGATGTCGGCTAGAATATCACTGATGTCCGAATTTGACTGTACCATGGGAACAGCTTTCACTTATTGAAATTAGTTTGTTTAGAAAACAAAAAAAGACATGAAAGTGTATTTTTCATCAGGTTGGGTTCAATACAAGGAGAATTTCCTGTGCCAAAGCCACGAACTGATCGTCCAAGAAAAGTTCGTACGATAGAAGAGCGGCGGGAGATGCCTGCCCAGGTTCGTTTTTATAAATGTCGCCTTTCAAAACACCTGAAGTTGAAGCAGCCACTAATCCAACATACGTGCAATGTGGCCATCTTTTCTAAGCTTCAGGGCCTCGAGTCAGGTTCGGTCACTTAACTAACCATTTCATTTAAGCCTTTAAACTTTTCATTGGATTGGCCATTTGTCTTGATTTTAACTCATTTCTGTAGTTTGGATCAGTTCTAAACCAGGGATTCTCAACCTCAGCACCATCAGCATTTGGAGCTGGAGGATTCTTTGTTGCTAGAGGCTGCCTTGTATATTATAGGATGTTCAGCAGCATCCTCGGCCTCTTTCCCCTGGATGCCAAGAGCATCTTTCCTTTCCAGTCCTTGTGTGACAACCAAATACTGGCATATGTCCCCAGGGTGGGGGTGGGGGTGGGGGTGGGGTGAAATCACTTCCCATTGAGAACTGTTCTAAAGGGCCCTTTTTGTATTTTGCTATTTTATGTTCAACATGAAAATGGTTGATTTGGTAATGTTACTCCTCTGTAAAAAATAACAAAAGTATTACTGAAAGTAGAATTTTTTTTAACTACAGATTTTAAGGTGGGGATTGGGGGCTAGCAATCCCTAATAGCAAGACGTTTAGAGGAGTTTGGATGTGCAAGAGAGCAGAAAAGGTCACTGGGCAGGCAAACAGGTCAGTCAGCTTGATGATGACTTTATATTTTCAGTTAAAAAGAATGGAAGAATCTCATCAAGAAGCAACAGAAAAAGAAGTAGAAAGAATCTTGGGATTACTGCAAACCTATTTTCGAGAAGATCGTAAGTGTGATACCAAGTTCAAAATAGAGCGATTTATAGTGGCACCAGTTCGACATGTGCCACTTTCAATGAGAAGGTAGTTTTATTTAAAAAGCATTTTCAGGGCGTGGTTCCATAGTGTAGCGGTTAGCACGTCTGCTTTACATGCAGAAGGGCCTGGGTTCACGCCCCCGTAGAGCTATGGTCCGTGGTCTATGGCCATGCCACCCTGAACAAGCCCGATGTCTGATCTCGGAAGCTAAGTAGTGTCGGGCTTGGTTAGTACTTGGGTGGGAGACCACCTAAGAAGACCAGGTGCTGTAGACATAAATAATAATAAAAAAAATAAAAAGGTATTTTCAGGTAAATGTATTGAATCTTTTTGATTCTTTTGGCATATATATTTCATGAGACTGCGCCCCTTTAGAAGTTTCATGTGAGAACATTGGTGAAATAACTTTATTGTTAAAAAATAAAACATAAAAGTAAGAAAAGTAAGACGTCAAGCACCTATCCTACCTTTCCTCACCCCCCAGAGGTAGCCACCTATAAAACATGATGTGTATATTTTCAGATTATCTTACATTTTTGTCACTCATTTAAATATGCATATAAGTAGTTAGGATTTTTTTTCAAGGCTAATCATAATAAACACATTCTTCTGCAACATGACTTTTCCATGCATTTTTCCATATCAGTACATATAGATTCCCCCTTATTCTTTTCGGTGATCCCCACTGTGTGCCTATATCATAAACAAACATTTAACAAATTTTCTGTAAGTGGATGAGTAAGTTCTTTATAACATTTTACTCATAAACCACAGAAGTGAAAAGTCTCGGCATGCAGCTTGGTGCGTGTATGCTAATATTTCTGTAGGACAGCTTGTTAGAGGAGGGCTGCCGGGTTCTGGGCATTCGTATTTTTAATAGCTATGCCAGACTGCCCTCCAGAAGGGTTGTATCGATTTATACTCCCACAGCCAGTGCCTGTTTCTTTTCTCTGGCTAACGCTAGAGAGTGTTGGTCTTACTGATAAGCAAAACTCATTTTCTTGCCTTAAAGAATTTTTTCCTCTTGTCTCTATAGCTGATACTCCTATGTCCTTCTTTGACTTTGTGGTTGATCCACACTCTTTTCCCCGGACGGTGGAAAACATCTTTCATGTCTCCTTCATTATCAGGGTAAGATTTACTTCTCTAATTGCGTTATATTTTTTTAAAAGGATAAATAATAAAAGCTATAGATGGAAGCTGGCAATGATTTTTGTATTAACTAGTATGCATGTTAGACCCATTGTAGCAAAATATTAAACTGACCTGCAGGCAGAGGAAACTATCTAATACAAGAAACAAGTTCAAAATTTGTGTTTTCTGTTTTTACACTTTATAAATTATTTAGCGAAAGAATTGGCAAAATTTGAACATGAAATTATAGCTCAGATAACAGTATGGTATAAATGTTAAATTTGCTGAATTTGATACTTATTGTGTAAGAAGATATCTTTGTTTTCAAGAAATACACACTGAAGTATCATGGACAAGGGTCAAGTTGTCTATCACTCATAAAAGTTAATAATATAATATATATAGTGATAAAGTAAATGTGGCAAAACTTGAACAATTGGTGATGTTGGATAAAGGATATATAGGAGTTTTTACTGTAATCTTGTAACTCTTTAAGTCTGAAGTTATTTCAGAATACAAGATCGGTCATGCCACCCTGAATAAGCCCGATCCCGTCTGATCTCGGAAGCTAAGCAGGGTCGGGCCTGGTTAGTACGTGGATGGGAGACCACCTAGGAAGACCAGGTGCTGTAGGCGAGTAAAAGGAAATGTACTATGGAAATTTGCTTTAGATTGTCTTAAGTCTTATATCAGGTTGCTTTCCTGCACCTGTAAGATGAGTTTAATCCTAACTTCAGACAAAAATATTGTATTGATCAAAGTTATTTTTCTAGAAATGATAACAGGCATATTTTGTTGATGGTAAATGACAGAATTATGCATAATAAAATGTGGAATATTCACAAATATGTATAAATCAGTTAAAGAGGCAAGACAGTTACAGTTTTATTTAAGAGGCCCTCTGGATGGAGGCTGTGTCTGGGCACACAAGCTGATTGGAAGCCTGGGAGCCCATGTAAAGAAAGATGTCAAAGTCTTGTCAATGTAATCTCTTCGTTATTGTTATGACGTACTTTCATTGTCAGACTGAATTTTCTAATTAATTTTTTTCATCCAACGATTATAGGCTTGGGATTTAAGTTTTAGTCTTCTTCTAATGTCATTTTTGTGTTTTAGGATGGTTTTGCAAGGATAAAACTTGACCAAGATCGACTGCCAATTATAGGTAATGATACTATGTTCAGAAAAATCAGTTTTAGAGAAAAATCTGTTTGGTACTAGAGTTTATGAAATGTATTTTACTAAATGTAAAAGAGTTTTCATTTAGGTAACAAACTTTTATAATGCTCTATCTTGCTCAACTGAAAATATGGCCTTAGTTTAAAACTGATGGATTCATCTATGTATCATTGATTCGATATGTGTTGTAAATTTAATAAGAAATGATATAATTTCTCTCAGATTTTAATTTAGAATGTTTGTAATTAGTTTTTTGTGCTTTCCTTCTATTTTTCTCCTGATGAGAGAATGTTTAATTCTTAGTCGAATAATTTCACACTCTCCACTGCTCTCTTCCTTTCAAGGTTTCCTGTAGAGAATGAAGTACTTTTATTGCACTTGTATGTTACTCAGTTTTATATGGACTTACCAGGGCTTAGTTCTGTGGTTGGTACATAGATATGCAGAGGTTTTCAAATGATTGGAATGTGTTACTCTACTTTTTTTTTTAATGGAAATAAATGTGTTTCTTTGCTACTGTAATAATACTGCAACTCACCGATGCACGAAATCCTAATATGTGTGTAATACGATAAGTGTCTTCTCAATACTGGTTTCATTCTTATTCGTCAGTTTTTGTTCAGATAACCTCTTCTGTTTGGATGACCTTTGAAAACTTTGTTTTTCAAACAGAGCCTATTGATATTAATGAAGAAAGCGAGGGCATCGACCAGAACACCCAAGTTAGAAATCAAGGAATCATAGCTTTGAGTTACCGCGACTGGGAGGTAAAGCTCTGCACGCTGCGGCTGAGTGTTCTGGGTAGTTCGGCCACACCGCTGTACACCCAGTGCCCATATGTGCTTTGTTCTCTGCCAGGAGATTGTGAAGACCTTCGAGATCTCAGAGCCTGTGATTACGTCGGGCCAGAGCCAGCAGAGGCTAAGTGTTTGACGCCAGCTGCAGGTAACGTTTCCTACGCGAGGGCTGCACGTTTTTATTAACTTGACTTGGCTTTCCAAACCATCCCTTTTGTCACATCCCAGTAGACTTTGGGTTCTGCCTCCCCCTAGTGCCCGTTCTTGGAACTGTGCGCGCTGGTGAGAGACAGCGGGGCCTGGTGGCTGCAAGCTCCCTCCTTTGGACACATTACTTTGCTGTTCTTATGACGCACAGTTGATAGAGGCGGAGCGGGAGTTTGTTCTTGGTTTGGCTCCCCGCCCCCAACAAAGCCAACTGATAAATAGGATGATTGGAATATCGAATCCTCCCATCAGTTTTGTTCACTGTCCCATTAGATTCCCCTATTTTATATGTACAGAGCAGAAAAGGAAGATTACATGCGAATGAAGTTAGTAAGTGGGCATCTCTGGAATTTGAGTTGGTTATGAAGTAATTCTTCACTTTACGAAGGAGAACATAGCTAGAAGGAAGTCTGGGTCTGACCTGGCATCCTGCTGCAGGCAGCTGCGGGTGGGAATCGGGAGGTCTGGATTCGGCTGCTCTGCCCCTTACTTTAAGATGTTGGGCCAGTCTCTTAATCTCACCCAGGTTCATTTTCCTCCTCTATAAATCTGCCTGTAAAATGGGAATTTTAAATTAGATAATTGCTAAAGTTTTTTTCCTAGCTCAATTCTCTGATTTCAAAAGTTAAAATTCGCTTTTTAGTACTTACTGTAACCTTTTCCTAATGTGCCTCATTTAATTGAGCTGCTTTTGTTCCAGGACGACTGAGGGAGAGGGGAGGGTGGACATAAGACACATAATGTGGGTTAACGTGGGCCCCCCCCACTGAGGAGAGGCTAGTTGTTAGATTTCATTTATGTATAGTGAATGAACTTTTGATTTATAAACTGTTAACCTATTTTTTCCCTTTTTTTAGGACTCAAGTGGATAGTGAAATCCCAAAAGAAGAGCAGCATGTATTGTATATATTGTATGATTAAACATTTTTAAAGACAGATTGCTTTTAGTAAAATGTAGCTTTTGATAGTGAATGAATTTGTCATGGTTGTCTTTGATTAAAGGAAATTCACTGCCATATTCACAAATAATCGTAGTTACTCTTTATTTTCTGTTATTGGGATGGTTTCTTTCTCCAGTCCTGTCTCATTGAAAGTTTTAGTCAGGTTGTTAATGGCCTGTAGATCATTATGGTTCTTCAGCTGTAAAGTTAGCTACTCAACAAATAAGAGGTTGTACCATATGAAATTGTTTTTATAGGTAAAACATGGTCAGATATCAGTAATGTCCTATGATTCAGCCTGTGATTTACACACAAGAAACTATTCGGTCAGGCCAGGCTGGACTACTTCCCGAGCAAACCAACCCTGATCCCACCCACCAGCCGCCCTGTTTGTTTGCAAGGGCTGCTCGCCGCTCCCGAGGACCCCGCTCCACGGAGCGATGTCGCCCTCGTGCTTCTGGTCTTCGGGGGCATTCAGGTCCGTCCTTGGTGTTTTCTGAGTCCCCAGTTGGTTTCTTTCCCCATTCTCCAGCTTTCTACATCTCTCCTTTCTCATTCCTGCCCTCAGGTCTCTTCTTTAAATAAGAACCACTTGCTGTCTCCCCTTCTGTCAGTCCTTAAACCATGGCACTGTAGCACCTCCTTTCCGACCGTCAGTCTGCCGAGGCTGTTTCATGCCAGGTTTAGTGACAATGCCTTTCCCAGTTGTTAAATCCAATGGATAAATGCTGTGCATTTGACACTTGAGAATTTACTTCTTGAAAACCATACATCTTTACATCTGATGCTTTCCCTGCTTCCCTTTCCACCGTCTTACTATCCTGGTTTATACTACATCTATATCCTGAACGTTCCCAAAATTTTATTTGACTAAACTTCTCTAAAAAGCTACAGATACATGGAACTAATGGCTTCTTGGACAGCATCTGGGCTGTTTTAAACACGTATAAAACAGCTCCCCAATTTTTTCTCCCTATAGTCCCTGTATTGGTACTTTTACTCTTTATTTCCTCAGAAACAAAGCTTTGAAATTATTTTCTTTACTCCCCACAATCCCCACCTTAATCGGTCACAAATTCTCATCTTGTCTCTTGCTTCTCCATCTTGCCCAGGTTTCTGCCACAGATTCCCATCAGGTGTCCCCTGCTTCCCATATATCTTTCAAATTTCTCCCACTTGTTCAAAAAAACATGTCAGTTTCTCAGTGACTCCCCAGTGCCTTTAAGATTGAAAAAACCTGAGCTCTACAGTGATGTTGAAAACCTTGCATGATCAGTCTCTTTGGCTACTTTTCTAGGCTTTCTCCCTCCTATCTAAACTCTAGCTATCTCTTTCATTTTTGTTAATCAGCTTTGTTGAAATATAATTTACATACCATACAATTCACCCATCTAAAGTGTATTTCTTTTTCTTTCTTTTTTTTTTTTTTGGGGTCTACTTACCGGGTTGTGAATCACTGCAACCATTACCACAATCTAATTTTAGAACATTCTTGTTCCTATGACCCCTCCCCATTAGCAGTCACTCAACCTTCCTCACCCACCCTTCACCCCTCAGCCTTAACCAACCACTAACCTACTTTGTCTATAAATTTGCCTATTTCTATCCCCACAAATTTGCTAATTTGGATGTTTCCCATAAATGGAATCACACATGTGGTCTTAACATAATTTTTCAAGTGTGTGTGTTTGGGTGTTGCCTTCCTCTTCCCCTTTCTTCTACTTGTTTCAAACACTATTTATGTAAGACATTTAAAAGCGGTTACCTTTTTTAAACCAAGGAGGAAAAGCTGGTACCTTTCTGGAACTATTGGGTTTTCTAACTGTGGACTTTTTCATTATTTTAAAAAATTATCACCAGATGTTATCTAGACAGGCTGATTATGGGCTACTTTTTCCTCTTTCAAGTTCTGAATTGAAAAAAAACAAGGACATTGTTCCATAGTGTAGCGGTTAGCACGTCTGCTTTACATGCAGAAAATAATAATAATAATAATAATAATAATAATAAAAACCAAGACTACTGCATATTATCTTTAACTCGAGTTCAAGCTCAAAATCAAACTCATGTCATATCCCCAACACCTTTCTTTCCCCCCAGAACTTGGTGTTTTAGGAGCACCTTGTTCTTGCCTGTGTTCCGCACGTGGTTTATTTGCACGTCTTTTCGTGTGGAGTTACCCTGCAGCCAGGGCTGCGCCTTCTGTGCTGCTGGTGGCCGGCAGGAGGTAGGCACCGGTGTTGAATACGAGCCAGGCTTTCCTCCTAACTGCTCTGCCTACCTAAGGAGCTGCCATCCGGGGTACGTTCTTAGATTCCACATTCCCCATAAATTGCTACCCTATTCTCTAGTCCATATTCTCAATAGAGCTCTTCATACTAGAGAATGGGACGTGTCCTGTTTTATTTCTTCTATGTTCTCTTCCCCCTTGAGGGGCTACATCCTGGAGACTGGATCTCTAGCAAGGATAGGGCTTAGGCCTAGGGTCATGATATGCCATTCGATTTCAGGTGAATTGGAGAATGCAAGACAATATGTTGTCTGCATAATAATTTTAACAGGCTTTTACATCCTCTTCTATATTTACCTTTGCAAGGGGGGAAGGGGGTAGGCCTCTTTAGTCAAGATCAACTCAAAACTGAAATCACAGTATTCTTTGTTTATATAAAGATACTTGTTGAGTTTTTAGAGTATAACTAAGTGTAGAGGTGTGTGATAGACTTCAGAGTTTTGGAGAGGCTGTAGATTTTTTTTAAGAGGAAGTCTGTTTCCTCTTCCCTTTGATTTTGGGCTGGTCTTGGTGACTTCTTTGAGCAGTAGAATATGGCAGAAGTGATGTTCTGGGGTTTCTGAGGCTAGTTCATAAAAAGCCTTGTAGTGTTTGCAGGCCTCTCAGAATCCTCAGTCACCATGTAATAAATTCAACTACTACATGACCTGAAACTACATGGGGAGGAGAGAAAGAGGAAGGGACCAGCCAAGCGAAGCCTAGCCTTCTAGCCCGTCCTGCAAAGGCATGTAGGGGAAGCAGTCTTGGACCCTCCAGACTAGCCCAGCCATCACCTGAGTGTCCCCGAGTGGCTCCAGTGGTACCATATGGGGCAGAAAACTTGCTCTGCTGAGCTCTGCCTGAATTCCTGATACACAACTGTGAGATATAACAAAATGGTGCTTAACTTTTTTTTAGTTTGATGGACTTAGAAACAATTAGGGTATAGGATTTTACTGTACTAATAGCTATGAAAGTATGCTAGCGTAAAAAATATAATCTAGAAAATATTTTTAACTTTATTTTTCTCCAGTTGACTTTTCAAAAACGGTGGTATACACAAGAGCTCCCTTCGAAGTGGTTTTTTAATTTTACTCTCTTCTTTTGACTTTTCCCTGAGGATTGTCACTTCTATAAGTGCTTCTGGGTGAGGCTGGACAATTGGATAGGCTGTGACCTGTTCAAATTCTTTTACTTCCTCTTTCTGCACTTGAGATTTTAGGAGAGGAGGAGCCTGGGTATCGAGTTTCTGAGCACCTTGCTGATCATTTCTTTGCTTTGTGAGTTCTCTCCCTCGAATCATCCGGTCTTGATGTTTCTTTATCTGTTCCTTTGTCCACTCTACCTTGTGCATTTTGGTTTTAGCTTGGGGTGTTTTGTGGATATTTTCAACCTTCTCATCCTTCTCCAGTGTGGATGGATTGGTGAAAAGTACTTCCCTTGGAATTCTTTGAGGAACTAGTCGATACTCGTGGTCTCTGAGGCCTCTAGCTTGTTCCGCTCGGTGTATGTGTTTCTCGATCTGCTTCAGCTCTCTCTCAGAAACTAGATAGTCCCATTTTTTAGCATCTTGTGTTTTTTCACTTTGTGGTCTTGTTTCCTCTTCCTTTATTTTCATATCCCATCTGGGAACCATTTCGTCTTCCCATTCCTCTTCCTGCATCATTTCTTGATGTCGCTGACTGTAGTATTCTTCTGTTTTAGCAAACCAGAAGTCAAAAGATGTGGCCTTAAGTTTATGAAGCGTTTCATTCTCCTGTTGAAACTTTTGGACTAACAGTCTCCTCACTTCTGAAGAATGGACACCACCTAAACTCTTGTCGAAGGAAGTATTAGAACTTTTTAAGTTGGATGTCCTTTATTACAGTCCTGGCACAGCTCTCAATTGACTGTTAGCCCTGCCGGCCTCCTACACCATGTGCCATTAGGGTCTCTTAACTGTGTTTCACGTCCTTTTCAGATCTACACTCCCTGCCCCAGTGTTCCCTCCTAGTTGAAGATTTGCCTTAAACTTCTTCTAGGAAACAGAAGCAGTCACTTAGGAGCACCTCCTCTTCCCACTGTCAGGCATCCATCCCGGACTCTGCCTACCTGCCTTTATGATGAAAACAGTGCCCCTTTATCAAAAGCCAGTTCTGTCACCCATGCTTGTTGAGCTTTAAGAACTTCAGTGTGCAATTATCAAATTCCCTTTCCTACTTCATCGAAATTTTCCTGCTACTGGATCACGCCATCAGCATAAAAATATGCTTCAGGATATAGTCTTCAGAAGAGGAAAACTTTGTTTACTGCATCTCTCTCTAGCTTCTGCTGCCTTTTTTGCTCCCTTCACGGTGTAACTCGAAGCAGTTACCTATAACCCCTCTCCACGTCCTCACCTCACATTCTCCCCTCAGTCCTCTTCCACTGGGTTTCCGACCCCACCGCCTCTCTGAGTCTGCCCTCGTCTGGGTCACGAGGGATCGCCACACTGACAAATTCAGTGCTCCCATCTCTGTGCCTGCCACACTTGACCTGTCAGCAGCATGCAACAGAAGTGACCACTCTGTCCTCCTTGAAATACTTTAATTTCTTCTGGTTTCCAGGCTATTGCCAAGGGCATGTGGCTGGGGCTATCTTGGACTCCCTAGACTTATCCAGCTGTTAGCTGAATATCCCCAAGTGACTGACCAGCCCCTCATTTTCCTACTTTATGGCCACTCCCACCACCTGCTTTGCTGGTTCTATCTTTTAAATGTAACGTAGGAAAACATAGCAGAGAAATTGTCACTTAAGAGAGAGCAGAGTCACGTTTAGGCCTCCTTGGACACAGACAGCCTCAGTCATTCAACCAGGTGACCTTCCACGAGTCAGGCGCTGCTCCAGAGAGTGGGAATAAGGGGCGAGCAAGACAGTCAAGGCATGAGGCCTGCGCTGGGCTCGCCTGTCGGCTTCAGACCGAGGTACTGTCCTTGACGTCTCCTGACTCTTCCTCTGAAGCGCTCTCTTCAATTTCCCCCTTCTCAGTCCTGTCATTTCTAACTTCAAAATGCCCACACTTTAGGGGAGCAGCCTCGCTGGCTGCCCTGAATCCATACTCCTTTCCTTCTGCCCTCGGCCCCCTCAGACCAGTCACACGGGAGCCAGAATGCTCTGTGAATTACATAAATCTGAGCCCATCACTTTCCTGCAGAGAAGCCTGCGATGGGGTCCTGTTGCTTTTAGAAAATCCCAGATCCCAGTATGGCACAACGACCTGGTAGCTGATGCCTCTCCAAACGGTCTTGTCAGCCCGACTGCTTGCTCACGCTGCTGCACTCACACTGACTTTTCTGTTCCTCAAAAACCATATTCTCTTTCCCATTTATTTTCACATGCTCTTCCTCCAGAAACATACACTATAGTAGCTCTGACTGTGGTACTTATGTATGTAGCTTCTAGGTTTCAGCTTTAATGTCACTTCCTCAGACCTTTCACATACTCATTCAAATAAAATCCCACCCTTTCATGCCACTTAGCACGATCTGTGGTAACAGTCTGTTTAACGTCCACGCTGTGCTCAGTGCTACCCCGCCGGCACCACGCTGCGAGGTGAACCAAACGCTGAACTAGACCATAAAGGCAGAGCTCTCTCCTTAGAAACGCTGGTGATAAACCCTTCATGATTGTGCTACCGGCTCCAAAGTTCACGGTAAATGTATTTCCTCACCTTAATCTTCTTTTCTAGTGGGGACTGGGAACCTACTGCAATCCGAGGGTCTTGAGTGTTTTGGGCCCAGGCCAATCTAGAAGAACAAAAAGAGAAATGATACTAGGATTCGTAGAAGGGTTTCAGGGAACATGCTCTGGCATGAATTGTATTAGGGAGTTGATTTGGGACTGACTTTCCTTATATATATGATGCGAAAGGCATTTCTCTGTCAATAGGAAGGACTCTGCAATACGTTTAATTTCTTGTATTTTTCCTTGAAGCAAGAAAGGAATGCTCTCTAATAAAAGCATAAGCAAAAAGCCACATTGTTTGAGGTTGGGATTGTCAGAAGTACCTTTATTTTAACCCTGGAGAGGGGAGGCTGAGTTGCTATTTCAAATTCCACACAGCACTGTCTGTGTATGATCGTTGGTGGAACAAAGAACTTACCTTTGATGGGAAAATAAGTTCTCAAAGTCAGTCCATTTTAAGTGGTTATGCATAAAGTTATTGACAATAAATTTATAAGCTATCATTAATTTACAACAGCTATCCAACTATAACATTTCATGATTCTTATCAAAGGTTTACTTTGATAATAAAAATTTGATAGCAAGAAAGTTTTTTTTAACTTAATGAAGAGAATTGTCATTTAAGACAGAGCAGAGTCACATTTTAGGCATACTCAAGACCTGTTATTTACCTGCTTAGTAAGCAGACAGGTTCTATGTTTAACAATCTGGTTTATAAATATTGTTTCTCTGACTTAACAGTGAAAAGAGAAGGATTTTATAACATAAAACTAGAAAAAACTAAAAATTAATTTGCCTTTTAAATAAAGCTAATTTCTTAAGAAGACATATATCTGCTTTCATATTTTTTTTCCTAGGAGGTTCTTGTATTTCCATAGCAACATTTACACTAGGCATTGTGCTAAGAACTTAATCTTCCAAACAATCTATGGGGTAGGTACTCATCATCCCCCAAATCATGGCAGAGTAGGCTGAGGCCAAGTTGCCAAAGGTCCTGTGGTTAGTTTCAGAAACAGAATTTGTGCCTGCGTGACTCAGGAGCACATAATTTTCATTCCTGTGCTACATCTGTTCCTAGATAGATGAATATTCTGCCTTTACTTCAAATGGGAGGAAAGTAATACCTACTGTTCTTCCGGACTCAGAGCCAACCATTCTGAGTCTGTCACCAAGGGAGGGTGTGCAGGTGGGGTCTGCACTGCTGGTCGGTCCTTCCGTAGACCCCCACTGCATCCTCGCCCCGCGGTGCCTTTGGTCACTTCCACTGTTCTTGTGGCCTCATACTGTTTCTCTTTTGTGTCATTTTTTTCAGCCATTGCCTTATCAAACTCCAACTTCAGGAAGAACATTGTTGCTCTTCACGCTCTTCAAAACTCTTCCTCTGTGTCTGCTCTCCTGAGCTGTTCTCCCCACTCTAATCTCTTGTTCTCTCTTCTGCAAAATACTGTTTTCCACCCAACAAAGTCTCTGGCCCTCTTTCACACTTTCAGCTAGCTACTATTGATCCTTCAGGATGCCTTCCTTGGACTGCTTCCTAGGGCAACCAGTAGCAGTCACAAGCTTTTTGTGTCATCACTATCCTAGATTGAGACTACTGTGAGGCGGTAGGTGGACATCATCTGGTTGTCAGGGAACTTCATTGTGAGCTGGACTGAATGGCCAGAGACAAGGTAGAGGGGTTGTGATGTACAGACACAGGCATCTCATCTCAGTGCAGTTGGAGAAAGCATCTTTCAAGGCAACAGAAGCGTCTGTTCCTTTTTTTAAAATATATATTGCCTATCGGAATCAGTGGAAAACCTTGGAGTGGGTCCTGCACACACCCAGTAGTTGGTGGAGGTCTGACAAGCATGCTGAAGGCCCAGTCACGTGGTCTCGTCTTCACTTAGCTGGCGTGTCACTCAGCTCAATGCTGTTGCTGCTGCGAAGGTTTTGTGCTTTAACACCATTTAATATACTTGTCGCATTATTTAATTTCGTTCATAACTGGTCATTAAAGACAAGCAGTGTTGAAGTACAAATTAACGACAACAATTCCGCATATTCACTTCAAGATGCTCTTCGCCATGATGGAAACTTCATCTGTCCAGAGTCTTCGTGTACCCTATTAAGATGTCTCTAGTTCTTGAAAATAGAGTGATTAATCACAACTTGCCTTCTTATTAGGAATAAAACCTGTCCCTTCCAAAATATATGCTATTTGTATGACTTCTTGAAACTGTAGCCCCCCAAATGTTTTATTTCATTTTCAGAAATATTTTATGCTTAAAAAAAAAATCAAAGAATTCCAAACACCAAGTCATGACAATGTTTTCTATTTCTTGCCAAACACTCAATTAAATTTCAATTTACATTTTAATCTTCATTTGCTTCCTAGATACCATTTTAACACTGGTAAAGTCATGCCACTCAGATGTCACTCATGTGATATCAGTTCAGCCCAAATCGTTATGTAACTGAGACATGACAGCATCATACTACAAGTTCCTAATACAGGCATAACTTGTTCCGTTGCACTTACACAGACGTTGCCTTTTCTCAGAAATTCAAAGACCCTCTCCTAACAAGATTACAATTTGCTTTATTGTGGTGGTCTGGAACCTAACCCACCATGTCTCCAAGGTTTGCCTGTATTCGCTATGAGCCGGGCACCGTGTGACGTGCTAAAAGACGGTATCTTGTTATCCTCCCATGAAAACAATAGAAGCCTCTTTTTTTGATAAAGAAAAATAGGCAGTTCTTAATGTGAGCCTCTCTTGAAGGAATCAGCTTAATTAAAACATATAAAGAGAATCACATAGACGTAAAAGTACTTTTAAGTACTATGTTGTAAATTGTTTCTCTTTCCTCAGAAAAACTGGGGGGATAAAGAATATAAACCAGGGAGATAAAGAACATTTTTGATAGCAAATCAGGTTGAAACAAACTGAGCAAGACTAGACTTTTCCCTAACATAAGCAAAAGATGGCCTGAGTTTTTTTTCTATGATAAATGTAAAAAGAAAAAGACTGCTAACAATATTTTATTAAATGGCTAAATTTTAATCCTTTGTGAAAAATCATGAAATGTTTAAATAGTCATCAGAAGTCCTAGCTAGGGAAGATGATGGTGGTTTCTGAACTAAAATTATTGTTAACCATTTCTCATGTCACTGAACTTGAAATAAACTTCACAGATAATCACAGATTAACTTTTAGCAATGGAAATAGCACCTTGCCTGCTGTCTCCATCTTGCAGGAGTTTGAACACAAACTTGAAAAATAAGAGTGCCTCTGATAGTATCTAAACATAAAAAGCTGACATTCCAACCGCCCTATGTGGTAACATTCTCCCCATTTTTCATATGAGGAAATGGCAGCTAAGGGAGTTAAGCTATGTATTCGAAGTCACAGCTGACAAAGCGGACTGAATCTTGATTAGATAGAGGAATTTTGATTATATTAATTGCTTTTGCAATGTTGAACCAGGGTTGCTTACGTGGAATAAGTCCTACTTGGCAGTGGTGTATAATTCCTTGTATTGTTGGGTTCCATTTACTAATACATTTTATTGAGGATTTTTGCATCTATGTTCATGAGGTAACGTTCTGTAGTTTTTCTTTCTTATAATGTCTTCGGTTTTGGTATTACGGTAATGCTGGCGTCATAAAATGAGTTAAAAGTTTCCCTTTGCTTCTATTTTCTGGAAGAGACTATAGAAGAGTTGATGTAATTTCTTCCTTAAATGTTTGGTAGAATTCACCGGTGAACATATCCGGCCCTGGTGCTGTTTTCATAGGCCATTAATTATTGACTCTATTTCTTTAGATAAAGGCCTATTCAGATTCTTTCTTTCTTCTTCTGAGTTTTGGTAGATTGTGTCTTTCAAAGAATTGATCAGTTTCTTCTAGGTTATCATATATATGGGTATACAGGTGTTCATTTTATTCCTTTATTATCCTTTTAATGTCCATGGGATCAGTAGTGATGGTCCTTCATTTCTGATATTGGCAATTGTTTAGTTTTCACTACAGTTTTATCAATTTTATTGATCTTTTCTAAGAACCAGCTTTTGGTTTTGTTGACTTTCCCTATTGATTTTCTGTATTCGATTTCATTTATTTTTGCTTTAATTTCTGTTATTTCTTCTTTCTGCTTATTTTGCATTTAATTTGCTCTTCTTTTTCTAGTCTTGAGGTAACTTATATTATCAATTTGAGATCTTGTTTCTAATGCATGCATTCGGTGCTATAAATTTCCCTCTATATACTTCTTTTGCTGCATTTCACACTTTGAGAAGTTGTATTTTCATGTTTAGTTCAAATATTTCTAAATTTCTCTTGAAACTTCTTTGACCCACGTGTCATTTAGAAGTGTGTTGTTTTGGAATTCTTCAGCTACTTTTCTATTATTGATTTCTAGTTTTATTCCATTATGGTCTGAGAGCATACTTATTCTCTTAAATTTGTTAAGGTGTTTTTTTATGACCTGGAATATGGTTTATTTTGGTGAATGTTCCACTTGAACTAGAGAATGTGTATTCTGCTGCTGTTGGAGGAAGTGTTCTGTAGATATCAGATCGAGCTGATTGATGGTATTGTTGAGTTCAATTATGTCCTGACTTAATGCCTGCCGAATGTTTTTGCCTCACATGTTTTGCTACTGTGCTTGGTGCATACACAAAAAAGACATATCTTCTGGGAGAATTGACACCTTTATCATGATGCAATGGCTTTTTTTCCCTAATTTTCTTTGCTCTCAAGTTTACTTTGTCTGAAATTAATGTAGTTTACTCCAGCTTTCTTTTGATTAGTGTTAACAATACATCTTTCTCTATCCCTTTACTTTTAATCTAATGTTTTTATATTTAAAGTGAATTTTTTTTGGTAGATAACATGTAATTGGGTCTTATTTTTTTTTAATCCTGTTTGACAGTCTTTTAATTGGTATTATTGTTATGTCCTACACAGTCCTACAAAAGTCCTCTCTTCTCCTCTTTAGTATTTTTTATTTCTATCACCCTTTCTCCCCTATGTTTTTAACTAGTTATATGACCTTGGGCAAGTTATTTAGCCTCCTTGGTCTTTGTTTTCTATGTTGTGAAGTTGCTGTAAGGATTAAATGAGTTTTAAAACATATGCTTAGGACTTTGGACATTCTCATTGTTCAAGGCTGGTATGTCCTGGAGTGCTCTGGCTAAGGTTGGTGTAGGGCCTGGGATAAAGTTGGGTCTTCAAAGGAAGAGAAGTGAAGAGGGACAAGACTATAAGACTGAAAAGTCTCCTGGCCTCCTACTTTTGTACTGAGCGTGGCATTCTGCTGTTTTATTTAAAAAGCCCTCACTTTCATTTGAAATGAGAGCCTATCCCAGGAAGGACAAGGAATAATCAAATTTGTCATAATGAACAAAATGGGTGAAATCCGTCTTAAGAACATGATACTGAGATCTAGTAAAGCATTCGAGTTGGAGCTAGAGAAGCTCAGAGGGACCCTGAAAAGCTGCTGCATGCTCTGTAGCTATCCCTTAGGGTTTTTTTTTCATTATGTAAGGCGCAAGTGATGCTTAGCAAATAGGTCAGTCTGCCACTACTAAATCAGTTCAATTTAACTAGGCCCATATCCAGCACAGTGGACCTTGGGGTCAACTATGTTGAAACTGACCTCAAAATTTACGTTTCCTCAAGTTTCACTATTTCACTTTTTTTAAAGTATTGCAAAAAGATAATTAGCTTTATTGTTGACTGGGAAAAATATAAGGACAGTCTATCTGCACACATGAGGTAAAGATCAAGGCATTACCTTGCCGGAGGTACTCATTTTTATACTTTGCCTCGGACTGTTACTCTTTAGGAAATCCTCTTTAAAATAGTGGTTGCAGGTTGGAGACTCATGGGCTGAATTCAGCCTATATGTTTTGTTTGTCCTGCACAGTTAAAAAAAAACCAATTATTTTAAAGCAATATTTAAAAATTGTACTTTAGTGTATGGCCATGTCACCCTGACCGTGACTGATCCCGTCTGATCTCAGAAGCTAAGCAGGGTTGGGCCTGGTTAGTACTTGGATGGGAGAGCACCTAGGAATACCAGGTGCTGTAGGCAATTTAAAAAATTGTACTTAAAAAAATCTGATTTCTAGTTTCTCTCTAAAAGCCGTAAGTCATGGTGGCACTGGGCTTACAATGCTGGCTCTGACAGTTTCCTTTATTTTCCAATTATACAAAAATTTTAATATTTTTGGCAATAAAAATTATAAGTAAAAAAAAAGAACTGAAAAAAAAAGAAAAATAATTTTCAACTCATATCGGAGATACATCCTTAGAAAACTTTTCCACTTACCAGATTGACAAAATATCAAGTCTGATCACAAATCAGTAAGACCGTGAGGAAACTATTCAAAAAAAGTCTGACAGTTTCCTTTAAAAGCGGTAAGCGTTCAACTACCCGAGCCATTCACTGGATGTCTGTATGTGTACTTAAGTGAGTGCTTGCTGGTTTGGAAGAAGCTTGAGCGGTCTACAGGGTGGTGAGCGACAGCCTGAGATGGTAACTTAAACTGAAACCTACGGGAAAAAACAGCGATTACAACCTCCGTGCTTCAGTTTCCTTATCTGCAAAAGGCGGCCGACAACGCGAAGTGGTGGGAAGGATCGGCGATGGAGTAGGCGAAGGGACCCGCTTTCATAACTGCCACCCACGCTAACGTCCCTGCTAACGTTCGGGACGGCCCCAACACCGACGGGACCCGAGGCGCCGGTCCGGGGGCCAGACCGGGGAACCGGGGAGCACCAGTCGGCCCTCGCTCCCCAATCCTCCCCGCGGCGGGCCCCCGCGCTCTTCCCAGGTCGGCCCCGGGCCGCCGAGAGGCGTGGCCGGCCTGCGCGTCCCTGGCGGCGGCCATGGCCTCGGTGGTGGAGTACAAAGGCCTCAAGGCCGGCTACCACTGCGGCTACTGCGAATCCGAGGAGGGCAAGGTGTCTTGCGGTGAGTGTCTCCTTCCACGGGGCTGGGCGCGGCCGCCTCGCGTCCACGCCCCGCACCGCCCGCCGCGCCCCGGCCAACCCCTCGCAGGGGAGCCCACAGGCTCGGCTCCCCTTACTCCCGCTTCCCCTTCCCACTCGTTTCTTCCCAGACCGATTCCTTTCACACCCCGTCTCATCCTCACCGAATATGGCGTTCCCTCTCCCAAGAACGAACGTAAATAGCGGAAAGCTGCCCTGGGCCAAGATGGCGCGGGCGGCGTCAGCGCCGAGGGGCTGCGGCGAGGCCCGAGCCGCCGGCGCCCGTGCGGCTTCGCGTGCGCCTTTGGGCGGCGCGGTGCATTGTGGGGTGGCGGCGGCACTAAGCTGGGCTGCGTCGCGTTTGGAGGGCCGGGGCCATGGCTTCCTGGGCCGCTCTTTCGTCCAGCATCGTGGAGTATTTCCAGGGCGAGGACTTTTACCGCTGTGGTTATTGCAAGAACGAGTCGGGAAGTCGCTCCAATGGTGAGCTGGCCCGCGGAGGAGGGCGTTGCGATCTTGGGGGCTCCGCGGCTGGCGGGCGTCTTCGGGGGTCGTGGCTGCCCCACTCGGGCCGGTCGGCTCGAGGGACCCACGGCGGCTGGAGTCCCCGCCCGGCCTCTGTCTCTTGGAGGGAGTGCGGAACGCAGCTGCCCCGGGAGGGCCGCGGCTGTTAATTTAAAACGGACCTCAGCTGATTCAGCAGGGAAGTTTTTAGGTGTTTATTCGTACAGGTGCTCGGACATGCGATTGTCTCTCGGTACCTCAAAGTGTGGAAACAGATGTCCATCACCAGCAGGAGACGGGTAAATAGATGATAGCATGCTGTGCCAGGGAGCACTGTAGTGTAGGCAGTTAGGGCTGGGGCAGGCAGACCTTTACGTGCTGATGGGGATGTGGGAGCATCTCCATAGTAAGTGCAAAACGCAAGGCGCAGGACAGTGAATGTCAGGTGGTGTCATTCGTGTAGAAAACGGTGTGTGTGCACACGTGCATGGGCATCCATGAATACAGTGTCTCTGGAAGCATATACAAGAAACTGGTGACCGTAGTCGCTACTGATGAGGGAGGGGGCTTGTTTGTGCTGGTTTTGAAATTTTTACCAGATGTTTATATGCCATGTCATTCCTCCACCGATCTCAATGACGACGATAAGGCCAGCCTACAGTTTGTTTTTTTTCCCCTCCATCATGGTTCAGGTTTCTTTCAGAAGATTTGTTGTTTGTAAACAAAACATTGTTTATTTCATTTATTTATAAACATTGGCAAATGTAGAATCTCATATTTTAAAGAATAATCCAGCATTGTGAAAAGTGAAATATCTTCAAAGATGTAAATTTAGATAGTTCCCATTTTAAAAACATAAATGCCCCACTGGGGCATGCTTTGGGCTCTTATTATAGTGTGTGTATTTACTCATTAATTAAAAGTGTTTATTAGGTGCTTCTTGTGGGTGAGAAGGAGTAGAATGTAATGCAGTCATTAGGAGTGAAGAATATGAAGATGAGCTAAGTGGAAAAATGTATAGAGTGTAGGGTTGGTTAAACGGTGAACAAATGACCATGATTCCAACCCTGGGAGCAAAAAAACTCAGGAGAAGCACAGTAAACTGTGACTGGTAGTAGGCCTTAGGGTATTATAGATTCCTCCCATCTCCTTTTCAGAATTTTAGTGTTGTGATTATAATATATATATAATAAGTTATATTAAATATGTCTAAAATTAATAGATTCTTATTTTTCCATTAGTTTTAGTAAGAGAAAATTGATTAATATAGATGTCCTGTGTCTAAAGTTCTTTGGAAGAAACCTGCTTTCAACCTTTTCACCTATAGAGATAACTGTAAATTTTTATCATCTTAATTTAATGCTAATAATAATCTTTACAAGAGGGCACCCCACCTATTGGATAGGTAGGTTTTATTATTCCTTGTTTACAGATGATGAAATTGAGCCTGGTAGAGTAACTTGTTGGCCTTAATGAGCCCCACCCCACCCCCAGGCTTCTGGACATTTCTGTTGTTCTCCAGTGCCCAAGCTTTTCTCACTGCATCCTGCTCCATCCTGCTCTATGGAGCCTGCCGCTGTCTTTACCTCTGATGCAGTTTACTATTTACAAGAAAAAAATTCATTTTTCTTTTAACATTAATTCAGGTATTCCTTTTAATGTTTTTTCGTAGTCTTCATTTTTTTATGGCTCTGTAATTTCATCATAATGATAACGTAGAACCTGGGTTACTCTGTTTTACTTCAGAGGAATATTGCTGTGCACATTCGTCCTATTTTTAAAGATCAAGACTATTCTCTGTATATATGTAAAACGTATAAAAATCAGGAGAATTTATGTGCACAAGAAAACATTAGCTTTCTAATTCTTCTGAAGAGACCAGCTTCTTAAATTATTGGAGATACTATGGTTTAAAGGTGTGATGTAATCTGATTGCAGTGAGGATCTAAATTTATGATGTCATAGAGACTGTTGACCAGTCCTGAATTAAATGCAATCAGTGACGTGTTTGCTTTTTAAAAATTAAGATAAATACATCATAATTTTTATTTATGGTATGTATTATGTCAAACTAACAAGTATGAAGTATGTACAGACTTTCATTTCTCCAGTATAAGCTAGATTTTTTTGCTTCTATATTCACATTAAAATAATGCTTTGAATTAAAAAAAGTAAGAAGTTCAGCTTGCTGTAGCTAACACGTTCCTTATTTTTTCAGGCATGTGGGCACATACCATGACCGTACAGGATTATCAGGATCTTATAGACCGAGGCTGGCGGAGGTAAAGCTCCTTACTACAAAGATGCTGCTCTTGTCACTCAGGTTCTTAGAATTGAAAAGAATATCGTTTGCCTCTAAAATGTTTTCCCGTTGTTGGAAAGAGATTTAAGAAAAATTTTTAATTCTTTTGTGTAGTGATTTTGTTTTCTTTTTGAAGCTGTTTTTTTGGGAAAACGTCAAATATATACAAACGTAGAGAGTGTATTTTAATGAACCCCCTGTACCTGTCACCAAGCATCAACAGCGAACATTTTGCCAATCTCATTTCATCAGTTCTCCTTGCTTCCTGCAATGGACTGAACGTTAGCGTTCCACCCAAGTTCATACGTTCAGTCCTAACTCCCATTATGATGGTATCTGGAGGTGGAGCCTTTGGGAGGTGATTAGGTGACATAGATAGATCCCTCATGAATGGGATTAGTGCCCTTATAAAAGAGTCTGCAGAGAGCTCCTTTGCCCTTCTGCCATGTGAGGACACAATGAAAAGAGCAGTCAGGAAGCTTGTCTTCACGAGACTCCATGGCGGCTGGTGCCTTGATCTTGGACATCTAGCCTCCAAGACTATGGGGAATAAATTTCTGTTATTTAGAAGCCACTCAGTCTATGGCATTTGGTGATAACAGCCCAAATGAGCTAAGATACTCTCCCACTTCTCTCCCCATTAAGTAATTTAAAGCAAATTTCAGGTATCATGTCAATATACCTGTAATAAGTATGTTTCTAAGAGACAAGGATTCTTTTTTCCTTTATAACATCCACAATGCCATTTTTATACTTAACAAAATTAATAATTCTTTAATGTCACCTGTTACCTACTTTTGATTAGATTTTCTGCTTGTCTCAAAATGTCTTTTTTATTTAATAATTGGTTTATGTGAATCTGGATTCCATTAAAGTCCACACATTGCCTTTGACGACTAAGTTTTTTGATAGTTACTTTTATATAGATGATTTTAAAGGAATTATTAGGTGAAGTTTCTTATGTGAATGCAAGCAGTGTTAAGTGCCCTGTGCCAGTAGTCCCCAGGAGATGTAGGATTGAGCACAGGCAAATGAAGCTTCACAACTTTATTTAAACTTAGTAATGAGTCCCAAAAAGCAGATATAGGTCAGATGTTGAAGGACTTCATGTGCCATAGTAAGGAGCCTTGTTAAAAGTAGCGGGGAACCGCTGAAGGCTTTTACGGCAGAGGAATGTGATGAAATTCGTGTTTTGGAAATGACCGTTTACGTAGCAGAGAGGTGTTTGAGGAGGTGATCCTGGAGGCAAGAAGACCCATTGCAGGGATGTGAGATGGTGAGGACCTGTCTTTGTCAGTAGCGAGGCGATAGATAGGAGGGGACAGATTTAAGATACGTTTTAGAGGTGGAAAGCTTAGTGACAGAGGATAGAGGTGCATTAGTGGAAGGAGTCTAAGATGACCTCCAGGTTCCTGGCTTGGGAACTGAACTTGTGTGTGATCGTTGGGGCTGCCCTAACAAAATACCACAGATAGGACAGCCTAAACAGCAAAAGTTCGTTTTCTCATAGTCCTGGAGACTGGAAGTCCAAAATCAAGGTTTCCACAGCTTTGGTTTATTCTGAGGCCTCACTCTTGGGCTTGCATGTGGCTGCCTTCTTGCTGTGTCCTCCCGTAGTCCTTTCTCTTTGTGGGTACATCCCCGGTGCCTCGTGTCTCTTTGTCCAATTTTCTTGTAAGGACACCAGACAGATTGGATTAGGGCTCATCCTAACAGCTTCATTTTAACTCAAGCACCTCTTTCAAGGCCTTATCTCCAAATAAAGTCACATTTTGAGGTGCTGGCAGTTAGGGCTTCAACATATGAATTCGGGGCTTAGGAAGAGTAAATCTAAATGTGTTTTTAAACTATCGATTGGATTTTTACCCTAGTTAAGTTTGTGCTGCTATTCTCATCTACTTTGGTGCATATGAGAAATGAGTAAGAAATTAACAAACTTATTTTATAATTTTAGAAGCGGGAAATATGTGTACAAACCTGTCATGAATCAAACGTGTTGTCCTCAGTACACAATAAGGTAAGAATCTGCATAGAAGGTCTATAATATGAAGATTGTATATAATTTTTTAGTGGAATCTTGCTTTTTTAAATGTTCATTTTCATTCATAGACATTCTTTATAAGGAAAAGCAAATGAATTATGTTTTTTCCATACTGATGTTATATTCACATGCCAATCAGTAGCTTTTAGTAATGTTTAATTGGCCATATATGAATATGATATTAAAAAAATACCTTTATTTGGCAATCTAGTCAGTGATACCATCAAATATTGGGGAAATATTGGGAAATACATTACTTTTAAATATCAAATTTTTATAGGTTTTAGCTTTGGGCTTTCCATGTTCTATCTTGTTACTTGGCACAGTACTTAGATTCAAATAATGAATGCTATAGCATCCTGTAGAACAGCAGTCCCCAGCCTTTTGGCACCAGGGACGGGTGCTCCTATGAGAATCGAACGCCTGGTGATCTGAGTTGGAGCCGAAGTGGTGATGCTAGCGCTGAGGAGTGGCTGCAGGTACTGATGAAGCTTCGCTCACTTGCTGTTCTCCTCCTGCTGTGAGGCGCAGTCCCTAACAGGCCAGGTACAGGTACCCAGTCCAGGTACCCAGTCCGCAGCCCAGGGTTAGAGACCCTGCTGTAGAAAGAGGAAGAGGAGGGCCAAGATGTAATCTGACATGTATATTCAGAGTAGTTTTCTTCATTTGAAAATTTAAATTAAAAAGTCTTTTCCTACA
Organism: Pteropus alecto; assembly: GCF_000325575.1. Classification (NCBI taxonomy): domain Eukaryota; kingdom Metazoa; phylum Chordata; class Mammalia; order Chiroptera; family Pteropodidae; genus Pteropus; species Pteropus alecto. The sequence continues at coordinate 493,816 of NW_006436672.1, forward strand.
AAGCGTTTGATTAATTTTTCATAATCTTTTGGGTTTGCCCCTGCCCCCTTCACCCCACCCTAACACGGAAGGATTTTCCCTTCTTTGGTTAGAAAGGCCTTCCTCCTCCTCTCTCCTTCCCCTTCTTCTAGGAGAAAATAGGTAAAGTATAATGATGTTATGAAGCACTTGTCTTCAGTTTCAGTGTGTATATATACTCTAAATCAGGGGTCCCTGACCCCTGGGTCACAGACCGGTACTGGTCCGTGGCCTGTTTAGGAACCAGGCCGCACAGCAGGAGGTGAGCGGTAGGCAAGAGAGAGAAACTTCATCTGTATTTGCAGCTGCTCCCCAGTGCTAGCATCACCGCCTCAGCTCCACCTCAGGTCATCAGGCATTAGAGCCTCATAGGAGCACCGGTCCCTGGTGCCAGAAAGATTGGGGACCACTGCTCTAAATAAAAAAAGCAAACATGGTTGTATCCATCATTTTTTGGCTGGTCCTCACAACTATCTCTCTTAGCTGATCTTAATTTGTTTTTGGGTTGCAGACTATTTTGAGGATTTGATGAAAGTAACAAAACTGAACAAGGGAGGGGGCACAGAGACAAAAATATGTAACACTTTACGTACTAATTTTGAAATGATCCCAGACTCCCAAAGTTCCACTGATTTCCTGGTTAAGAATCCGTTCTCTTACCTAACGTGATAGAACTGGGACAATAAAGAGAAGAGATGGATGTCTGGTTTGCTGCCACCATCTCATTCATTGTGTAAAGAACACAATGACAGAGTAGCTGTGCTGTCCTCTTTGAGCTTTGTTGGTTATGAAGCAGTGATGTCTTCAAAGGCAGAGGTCATTTTCTTACAGATAGCAGTTTATTTTTGCATGGTGGCCATGATTTTGTCCAAATAAGTCTGAAGTTGATTGGGCGAACCCTGAGAATCTCTAACCAGAAAAGTCCATTTGCCGTGAGTTAAAGAAAAAAATAAAGCATATGGAATTTATTGTAAATATGTCATCACCTGCAAAGCACAGTTTCAGGCGAATTGTTTTTATGAAAAGGGATTCAGTTAACATTGCAAAACAAAGTAATTATAAAATGATATTTTTGCATTTTATAATTTTGCATGGAAATCAAACATTTTCTGAGTTATTATTCTCTATACAATTTCGTTATTTATATATCGATCTTATGGGCTCATTTTGCATAGTTAACTCTCTTGGTTATTTTACCTTGTTTACTGCAGTAGTTATAATGAGACCTAAAGTAAAGACACAGTGGTCGCAGCCTACAGTCTGGCTTCTTGTTAGGCATGCATTAGGGGCTGCCCAGTATGTTAGTGTAAATGAGGATGAACTTCCTAGGTATGCATTTTTTAAAAATTTTAATTTTTATCAGAAATTTTAATTTTTATGTGCTAATAATTTAAGGAATCAAATAGTCCCATAAAGCTTGTTTTGCAAAATAGCAATCCCCTGAATCCCTGTACATTTTCTATTTCCCAGTGCAGTCACTTTCAGATCTTTTAGCTGATTTTTTTTGGCTTTACTCTCTAATATGCTTATATGATTATATTACTTGATTTTTTTTTCCTGGACCATTATCTCTGGGCTTCTCTCTTCGAAAGATAAGGATTTACTTTTATTTTATTCCTATTCCCCTGTCACATTCACGCTCCTTTTTGTCCTCATCCTCAACTTTCCATCTTAGAAATATTGTAATTTTGGATGAATGTCATCATATTGTGACTGTGTGAATGTGCTTCACAGCTAAGCCATATAGTATACTGTGATTACTTTTTCTTTTCTGCTTTCTCTGGAGTTGATAATTATCTTTGCATTTGCATATCTTTGATGTACCGATCTCCAATTTATTTAGGAACGTCCTCCAGTTGTGTAGATTTCCTCGGTATGTTTAGCTGCTGCTTTTGTGGAATTTTCTGACCATCTCTGATCTGGACAGGTTGTCTCTACACCTGACACATCACTGCCATCCTAGGATCTCTTTACTGTCATCTTGGGGATTCTCTTTGGCTCTTGGGTCGGATCCGTCTCCTGTCTTCTCTGCCTTTTTCTTGGATTATTCCTTCCTTTTAGTGAAGCACAGCTTCTAATAGCTTCCTGAGAAAAAGTGCGTGAGAGGTAAACTTCGAGACTTTGTATGTCTGAAAACGTTTTAATTCACTACTCAAACTTATAGTTTGTTTGCCTGAGTATAGAAGTGTAGATTGGAAATAATTTTCGTATAGGATTTTGAAGGCTTTGCTCTATTGTTGTCCTGTTGCTGTTGAGAAGTCCAGTGATATTCTGATTTTAGTTCTGTCATCCAAAAGCGTTTTCTCTTTGGAATTTTTTTTTTGTCTTTAGTATTCTGATATTTCACAGTATGTTTGGTGGGGTATCTGTTTTCATTCATTGCATATAGACTTGAGGGGCCCTTCTTATCTATGAGCTCCTCCCATCGTATCCTTCAGTTCAGAAATTTTTTTTTTGTATTATTTTGTAAATCTTTTCCCATCTATGTTTTTACTTCTACTATGTTTTTATTCAGATATTGGACCTTTTAGTCTGGTCCTCTGGTTCTTCTCAGTTTTTCATCTCTTTTTGCTGACTCTTTTGGGTGATTTCCTCAACTTTATTTTCTAAGTCATCTATTTAATTTTTTATTTCTTCTATTTTTGCTTCTGAAGGTTTCTGTGCTTAGACTGTTTTCCCTTTTCCTTTTTTGTCACATACTATTATATGGCTGTAATAGCTCAAGAGAAATAAGAGTGCTCTCAGGATATTTTTATGACTATTTTTTTTAGGTTCTCTTCTTCCTGCATACTCTTTATCCATCCTCCAAGTTATTTCAGGTTTTTTTTTGGCACCTGTTCCTGTAATAGGCCCTCCTCAAGTGCTTGGTGATTCTAACTTTCCAGTGTCCCATTGGAGATTCTGTGTACTCGGGCGGGTCTTGCTTACTGTGGCTTTTGAGTAGGGCGATCTGGCTGGACTGTTCTGTTGGGGAATCTCTCATGTCAGCATTTTTAGGTCTGATTACATTCCGGAGAGAAGGTGTCTGTGAATATTCTGGGGCTAAGTAGGGGAAGTGGGTTTGAGGTCTCAACGTTCAGCATGTAGGCTTTTATTTAAGCTTCCTGTTTCCAGTACAGTTCCATTTTGCTTTCAACTGTGCTTGTATCCTTCATGTGAGAGGCTCTATTTTTTACTCCTTCCTAAAAATGCAGTTTTCTGCTGGGTTGTATAGGGTGTCATCTATGCAGAGTTGGGAGGCCGTCTGACATCTACTTCCAAAACTTTTAGGGAATCCTCTTATTTTTAGACCCACCTTCTTGCATATCTCCTCAGATGTCAGGTATTGCCAGTCTCTCAGACTTTTAGGGGTAATATAGAGAAAATTGGATATCTTTGGCTTTTCTCACTGTTGGTTTAGGATTCAACTTTGTTTGGCTGAGTCAGTTACCACTTGTACATCTGCTTTCCAGCTTCCAACATTTCTCCCACTTTCTTTTTTCTAGTGGTTTATGTCTTTTTCTTTTCTTTTCTTTTTTAATCCCTCAACTTTAGTTTTTGTAAGATTTGGGTTGGGTTAAAGGCTACATTAAACTGTCTTTATCCAGAAATCCCAGGCATGAGCTTTGCTTCATTGTAGTGGATACTACCCGTAGCCGATTTTACTTCTTCAGAGTTTGAGTTCATTTATTATTTGTTTTGTTTTCCTAGGTGCCGACCTTTACAGTTCCAGCCATCAAAATCTCACAAGAAGGTTTTGAAAAAAATGTTGAAATTTCTGGCTAAAGGAGAAATTTCCAGAGGAAATTGTGAGGGTAAGATGAGATGGGGAGGTCTAAAAACTACTTTAAAATGAAGTATCTTTCCAAGTTCTCACTTTCAGTCATTTTTTAAGTTAGGTAGCGGGAAGGGGTCCTTACTACAGTCAGGCCCTATGACTATGATGATGATTACTGTTAGAACTGCGGCTGCTGTCACCTTGATTTGTTGGCCCCAAATCAAGGATATGGGGAACATATTCCAGGGAGGGTCTAGCTTGGGGAGAAGATTAAGGATCGTTTTAAAGATGTGATGCCCTGGCGATTATTGAAATATTAGTTTTCACAGTGCTTTGGTAACTATTACCTTACTTGATCCTAATAATATCCTTAAGAAGTAAACGGAAAGTGGTATAGTCTCTGGGGACACAGATACTTATATGTAATTTACACACGATTGCACAATCACTTTTACTACTGAGTAAAGTTCAGATTTTCTGTGTTTGAGAGTTAACGCTTACTTTAGTAAATAATATTGCTTGAGATTCAGTTTCTTACACGTCTGATAAATTTTGAATTGTAAGTGAATTTCCTAAAAGATAATTACTAACATTTAGTTAGCTTTAGTTACAGATACTTTGCATTTTCAGTTTTTTCGGTATTATTACTTTTTTAAAAAGCTTATAGGCAGCGCCTAATACCTGAGCATAAGACTGGGAATGCCATCCGTTCTTCGGTTTAGCTCGCTTCTGCGGTAGGCAGTACTTAACCTTGGGAGCCTCCCACCCTAGTCTTAGCTTGTTGTTTCCTTCCCCATGTGTGTTTTGAATGCCACAATGTCCCAGTCCCTGTTCTAAGCACTAGAGAGACAGTAGCCAGCATGACAGTGCCCTCATGCACTGTCCTTAACGGACCAGGATTCAAGACGACTTGGAGCAGACTTGGCAGAGCTGGGACAACAAGGAGGCCTGAAGGCCCGGGTCATCGAGGCTCAGGGGCAGTTGGAGCATCGGGAGTATCAGCATTTTGTTGGTATATAACCTTAAAGGTTAAGTAGAGTTTGTTGGTTTGTTAATTTAAACTTTTTTTCAGTGGTTGGAATCATGTTCTGAGTTTCAAAAATTAATATTCAGTTAAGCTTCGAGGATACTGTCCATTCGTAAATTTGTGGTTGTCTGTCTTTTTATGTAGCTTTTATGTTTGGTTCTTTATTTGACCTGTTATAGTCTTCTTAATTATTTATGTTTGCAACTTAATTCCTAGTGATATACTCATTACGGCAAAGGCCAAACAGCTTTAACAAAGAGACACTGAAGTGCAGGGACTAAACCAATGATAGAGGTCTGTTTTTTTCCTCACACAGCTGTCCACTGCAGGTGTTCCGGGTTGGCCCGCAGCTCTGCTTCCCCTCCCAGCCATTCTGGGACTCTGTTCAACATGTGATTTCCAAGGTCGCTTTGGTTTTTATTGATCCAGCCAGTTGGGGGGAGGGGGAAAGGGTGGAAGTTCAGAGTCACAGATTTCCTTTAAAACAAGTGAGGCAGAATCGGACATCTCATCGTGGTTATATTTCATGGGCAGGAGTGTGGATGGGACTTGCGAAGGGCCTGGCAGTACATTCCCCTGCTTAGGTGCCACTGCCTGAAGTGCAGCTGTGTCACGTTGGAACACAGGAGAATAGATCTGGTGAACACACAGTAGTTTCTGTCACATTGTATTAAAGGTGCATTTTTTTTCTTTATTTTAATTGTGTGAGATGGTCTGGCTGATGGATTTTGATTTTTTTCTGATTTGTAGATGAGCCTATGGAGCCTACCATGGAGGACGCTGTTGCTGGTGACGTTGCGTTAATCAATAAGTTGGATATACAATGTGACCTTAAAACGCTCAGTGATGACCTCAAAGAGAGCTTAAAGAGTGAAGAGAGGAAGAAAGGAAAAAGCGCAAAGAAAGCAGAATCTCATGACTTAATTCAGTCACAAAATATAGAAGCAAAGTTGGGCTCTGGTGAACCATCACACTCAATTGGAGTACTTACAGTTCCTAAGCCAGGTAGTGAAAGTTTGTTATTCAAGTCATATAAGTGATTTTCTTTGTGCTTGTGACGTTACCTCTGGGCCCTCTCATCAGCTACAAAAAATGAATTACTCATGAAATCTGTAAAATGGATCCCTGTTTTATACAACTTATTCTCTGGATTTAGATGGACAAATTACATCTTTTTTAAAACTGCAATGTTGAAAAAGCCTGAAATAATAGCCTTATTATCCCCAAATATAGATATTTTAAAAGAGTTCCATTTCTTCTTAAAGCTTTGGGCCCAAGAGATTTGAGAACCAAATTTTTGTCATTGAAAAGATGTGCTAAACATTTTTATAGTCAAAATTAATTTTAGTTTAAAAACGTTCAGATTCTGATAGTTAACTTCACCTTTAATAAGGTAAGATTTTTTAAATATTTTTACTTCTAAAAGAATAAAGTTTAAAAATTTTATTCAGTGGTAAGTGGGTTTATTACATGTATATATGTGTGCGCATGCATGTGTGTGTTTATGATTCTTTTAAAAATTATTTTACAGAATGTCAGTTTGGATGGTTATTATGTTTCAGTTTTTGAATTCTTTATTTATACAAAATGATCCAAGGAAAAATATTTTTACTTCTAAAAGAATAAGGTTTAAAAATTTTATTCAGTGGTAAGTGAGTTTATTACATGTGTATGTGTGTGCACATGCATGCGTGTGTTTATGATTTTAAAAATTATTTTACAGAATGTCAGTTTGGATGGTTATTATGTTTCAGTTTTTGAATTCTTTATTTATACAAAATGATCCAAGGAAGAAATTTTAGGACTGTTTTAGGTTCTGTTGTCATGTGTTACATGTGTTAAAGAGCAGAAAGCTGTCTGTTTGCCTTTTTTTTTAATGTAAGGCTTCCATGGCGTTCAAATTGATGTTGGTCTGAGACTTCATCCTAATACGAATAGTCCAATCAGATATTTTGAATGATTTAGATAATTTCTTTCACCTTTTAGCGTCTTAAGCAATAGGGTCAGTTCTTTTATTTTTAATTTTTTTATTATAAAAATTATTTACGGTGTATCAAATTTAGAAAGCCATTTTGGAGAATTTCAAATAGACAAATGTAGACTAAATATAATAATGAGCTTCCGTGCAGCCTACCCTTGTTTGAAACAAGAATCGACTCCTGATGACCACGCTCGTTTCTTCTATTCTCCTAACTAGTTCCCCTGTCTGGCATTATGTTGATGGGAATTCCAGACGTTGTATCATCCTGTGTTTCAGAATGTATCTCTAAAAGATAACTTTAAAAATTATATCCATAATACTATTGTTACACCGAAATAAAATTTCTTAATGCCACTGAATGTTCAGTGTTTAAATCTCTAATTTTTAAACATTTGCTTGCATCGGCTCCTGCGTTTTTATTGCAGTTTATTTGTTAGAGAAACTGTGCAACTTGTCAGTTGCTGGCTCTACTCTCTGCGTCTGACCAGAAACATCTGCAGTGCGGCTTTGCATGTTCCCCACCCGCCCATGAATTGGTGGTTACTCTAGAGCCTTGGTCAGAGTTCAGCATTTAATTGCTATTTTGCTTTTTGGAGGGGAGTAAACCTTAATCAGGTTTGCGTTCAAATTATTTATTTGGGGATGGGTAAGGTTACTTCTCGAGTGGATTCAAATTATTTGGGAGACATTTAATGTCTGGGTTCCTCTCTTTTTGTTAGTGTTAGTAGCCTTGGATGCTCAAGGCATTAAATTCATTAGATAGTCTATCATTCATTCTTCATTTACGGGTGGAATCCTTCTGTAAAGAGAACTGTCCTCATTTGCTTGAGGCGGGACAAATTCTTTTATTTGATTTTCCATTCTTCGAAGTAACATCCTCTTACAGCGGCCAGGTCATTTTTGAGGGGGTGTCATTGTGAATTCATGGATCTAAACACATTGGCTGTGTTATAATTCTTTGCTCCCGTGAGAGCTTCTCTCAGTTGGCTTCTGAGTCCTGTTGGTGCCGTCTTGGCAGTCTTGGCTGCATCTTTGCTATTGGGTATGACATGATGCTCCTGGATCGTCTTGTGCAGCCATTTCTCCAAGGAGTCCTGGTTGGTTTTAGTGGGAAATGGTATTTGGAGATCGCAGACTAGTCTAGAAGCTCTCATTGCTACTGGCTTGGTCCTTGTTTTCTAGGCCTTTTCAATGAACAGACTTAAGGGATCTTGAGGTCATATTGATACTTCCAATTTAAATTCAGTACTACAGTATTTTTACCTTTTTGTTTGGTCAGTTTCTCTCACATTTGTATCATCTTTCTTCCATGTTGAGAAACCTAGTTCTCTGGGACTTTGGGGGTGGTAGAATTAGATTAGAGTATCACAGCTACCCATTTGCTTTATCCCGCGTTGCACGCAGTCGTAGAATGACTACCAGCCTCACCTCCAGCTGTGTCATTACTGACATGTTAAATTTTTGTGGTTTTTTTACAATATCTCTGAGAATGTGAAAACTTTTTTTATAAAACACATAGCACTAATTTAGATTTTTCTCTGGAAACCTGCATTTCCATTTTATTTTTAAAAGTATTAAAAGCGTATTCCCTTGGACTTAATTAGAAGCTATACAGATCTAGTGACCTCTGTTCCAAACAGTTGGGACTAATGGAGGATTCTTGAGTGGTTTGAATCTCCGGATACAGGGTCTGTGTGATGTACTGATTTTATGTTGTTGATTTGCTTACATCCAGCTGGAGGACTTTATTGATCTGAGAAGATCCGTATCTAAATAAGCAGAAGTCCTCATTTGCTGTCCACTGTAGTGGGTGACATGATAGTACATAAAAGTAGAAGAGAACAGTTGTGATAAGGATCGTTTCGTCCAATGAATGAATTGGCGTAAAGGTGACATAGGTGGTCTTTTCCTAAAAATACTGAAGTTTTGTTTCACAGTTCACTCTGGATAGTTTCATAATTCATAATTTTAATACTTTGCTAGGGAATGTAATTTTGAGTAACTGTAGGAAATGCAGGGCCTTTTTGTTTATTACCAGTGATGGAATGCCTATGTAGGTAGAACATTATTTTAGGTCTTGGTGACACACATAATAGCTAATAGTAGAAGGTAGCCCTAGTTGCACGGTAGGTACTGTTTTATGAGCTGCTCATACCATTTTTTTTCCTTTAGGCGAGGCAACCCTTGGTTGACCTCACACATTGCAAGGACCTTGTCAGCTTACAATCCCTTATTTTTTTATTTTTATTTTTTACTCCTATAGCACCTGGTCTTCCTAGATGGTCTCCCATCGAAGTACTAACCAGGCCTGCCCCTGCTTAGCTTCCGAGATCAGATGGGATCAGGCTTGTTCAGGGTGGCATGGCCATAGACCGAGCTGCACATACCTTAACTCGTTAAATCCTCCCAGGGGCGCCGTGGGTGAAACTGGTTATCTTTCTCATGTGGACGGATGAGGGGACTTGCCAAGGCCTCCAGCCAGTCGACCGCTGACCTCGCGGTCTGGGGTGGCGTGCCTGCTCGTACCCTGTATGCCTTTGTGCCCCAGAACAAATCTGAGAGAGGACACAGTCCCTAGCCAAAGAAAATGGGTTCTCGGAGGCAGCAGAGGAACAGGTAGAATCAGCTTTTTGTTACCTGGTTGCTGCACTTAACTCTCAGTCTTTTTTGTGGGTAAACTGTGTTTTTAAGTGGAAGACGTTCACGAAGTTGTAATGTGGTCTCAGTATTTCTGAACTCGTTTTCTCGCCAGAGTAGTTTCTTTTGACTAGTTTTTGGTCTCAGGCAAGTCCCTTGACTCTCTAGGTCTTACTTTTCTTCTCTGTAAAATTGAACTTGCTATTCCTATAAACCTTCTCTACGCTGACTTTTATGTAATTAGAATATGTAATTTAAAAGTAGGATATTTTTAATTTCCTTCATAACTTTTAAAAAATTACAAACTGATGTTCGTTGTTAGAATATTTAGAGAAAAGAGAAGACTACAAAAAGAGAAGAAACCTCTTTATTTCTAAACTCAAGTAAATTGACTGTTAATGTGGTATATTTCCAAGTTTTTTTCTAAATATTTTTACTGTATATATTTATACATAATTGGAATTATTTTTTAACATTGTGTAATGACAAATCCCCTAAAGTTTCTAAAGCATTTTTAATGAGCATATGATATTCTGTTGTTATTTTAAACATTGTGTAATTACTCTAAAATTGGGCATTTAGATCATTTTCAGATTTTCATTTGTGTTATTTGCCTGTATGTCTTATAATTTACTCAGGATAGATTTCTTGAGGATGACTTACTAGATTGAAGGGTACTCACTAAAATGTGTGGTTTATAATATTAAAATTTTAATATTTTAAAAGGCCTTGATATTTGCTCTTTTAGTTAAAACAGAACTGTGATTAACTAGAGCTAACTAACGAGACTCCTCACTTAGGTGGAGAGAGACACAAATACTTTCAACTAAGCAAGGATGTTTTTCCATTATAAAATCTGCCAGAGTATGTCCTGGGGTTGGTACTCGTTTACAACCAGAAGCTAAGCACATATCAGCGTCACCAGTGCTTTTAGGAACATGTCCCTCAGAAATGTGGGCTGGAGACAGCAGTGTCCTGATACAAAAGATACTTGATGATGTTCTTTCTGCTTACAAAGGCAGAGAAAAAGGTGAATATTTTTTAAAAGGAGAGAGAGTTTCAACAGCAAGAACTGCCGGAAAAGTTCTGTGCTTGTTTACATCCTTGGGCAGTTCCTGTTTCGGAGATAGAATTTTAAGGTCAACTGAGAGCCCCACACCAGGATCCTCTGAAACCTGGCCTGCCCCACAGCTAACTCTTTGGACTTATTCTGTAGAATCTTTGAGACTTTTGAAAAAACATTTCTAGAGCCAAATGTGATTGGTCTAATATTTTGAAATTTTTTTTTTTTAGGCAAAGGGGCAGATTTGAGTAAGCCTCCATGTCGAAAGGCAAAGGAAATCCGGAAAGAAAGGAAGAGGTTAAAACTCATGCAGCAGAACCCAGCTGGAGAACTCCAGGGCTTCCAGAGTCGGGGTGAAGCACTGTCTTTGTTCCCACCCAAGGCTAGATCCAACCAGCCCAAGTCACTTGAAGATTTAATTTTTGAATCTTTACCAGAGAATGCATCACACAAGTTGGAGGTACTTTGAAGGATATATATATTTTGGGTTTGTCTTATTTTTTGTTTTCTGTTGGGTACCTTATAGATTTCCATTTGAGCGTATACTAATTCGTTGATGTGTTGCCGTTTAAATAATGAAAAATTAAAGTGAGTTGGGATGGAGTAGCGTTTGTACATACTAAGTCAACTGCTACTTGAGAGAAACTTCTTTTTAAGATTAAAAAAGTAGGCAGTTTGACGAAAGTTGTGAAAACAATTGCAGTTTTAGCATGTTATTATGTGTAAAGTACTCTGGCTTTTGGTATTCCTTGATTGAAATTTAGTAGTTAAAAGTGAAAAAGAAAAAATATTATTTAAATTTCATTTTTGGCAGTTTTGGTTTAGATAGCAAAAGATCATACTAGGCAAATCACTGTTTTTTTCTGTTCTAATATTCTGATCTTGATCAGGGCAGCAGATAGTATTAAATGCGCAAGCCATCAGGTGGAAATTAACTAAACAATAGTAAATTGTACTACTGTAAACTACTTTCATTAATTCCCCCAAACCAATTTGGGCATCATATGAATACTTTGAGAATATTCCTATTATTTTTCCCAAATTGATTTACATTCCAGATTCAGTCTAGATTTTTCAGTATTTGTTTGGTATTTATAAATATCTTTTCTAAAACATTAGCCATAATGATTTTATCATATTCTCATACTTACTTGATTAGTAACTGGTCAGCCTTTAAATTGATAGCTTGATATCATTTAAGAACATCACTTATCACTTCAGACTTGATACTAAAAATTAACTTTGACACAGTTAAAGTTAATGCTACTTAAAATAGTTTATGAGGAGTCTTTTGTGTTTTGATCATAAATAATAATGTATTCAGGGCACCAGGCATACCCACCGTAACAGTTCTACAGCAGGTAGCTTTTGCTTTGTGACGTAGCGATACCCAGGACGGATAGAGATTTGTTGTCCACTGGGTGTCACTCTTTCTTCACGGAAGAGTTACTTCTCAGGGCAGACACGAAAAGTTCCCAGTTTTGTGTTTTTATTATATTCCCTTTGATTTTCTGTCTTTTTCATTTTACTAACACATTTTAACTGGTTAGTAAATAATTAATGTTAAATGTTAGCCATTACTCTGTGCAATTTCGGTTTTTAACTCATTTTCATTTTATATAAGAGTAATCTAAGACACAGAGAGATTAATGTATATTCTCAACCAAGATGATGACATTAAGATTTGAGTAAAGGAAATCCTGACTTTAGAGTTTTCATTCTTAATTATGCTATGAAATAGGAACACTTCATTGTCCTACACTTATTAAAAAAAAAAAGTCGTAAGTTTAGTGTTAGAAATAACACATGAAATAGTGTCCAAAAATATATATATTCACATTATTAGTCTTTCTGACTGAGATACTGAAGGTGGTTGCACACAACTAAGATTAAAGAGTATGTATTTGTGTTTGCGTCTCAAGTGCCATAAGTATTCTATCGTTTTATGATAGAGGCTGGCTCACATAACTCGGTCATAGGATCTAACTAGTCTTAGGATTTAGACAGGATCCTCTGCCTTCTTAATGAGTGTCGTTTTGAGAAGTTACTTTGTTTACTAACTGATTGATTTTTAATATTAAAATATATGTTTATGCTTTAATATTTGTGTTAATACTTTTGGTTCTTTTTGGGTGGGAGTAACTATTAATGCATATTCCATGGAATAAATAAATGTATTAATGAAAATTGTTTTTAACTCCTTCTGAAGGTGAGGGTGGTGAGATCATCTCCACCAAGTTCTCAGTTCAAAGCCACAATGCTGGAGTCCTTCCAGGTCTATAAACGTTACCAGATGGTTATCCACAAGCAGCCACCTGATAAACCAACTGTGAGCCAGGTCAGCAGGCCAAGTGTAATTTTTCTGCGCAAATGGAACTTTCCCTCCATTTGCTATCACTGTGTGAATCTTTGGTTTATTTTTGGTGCATTTTATTTATATCCAGTTTGCAGCCTATCTGCAAAGAGTTAGGACTGTGGATTAGAGGACATTCTGAAAGTGCAAATTTTACTAGGGTCACATTAAGTGCCAATCATGTCTAATTGCAAAGTGGAAAAGTAACTCACAAAATGAATTATTTTTACTTAAAGTCACTATGTTTAGATGCATTTATCTAAAAGTAATGAATAGAGCTCTAAGTAAATATATTAGGAAAAAACAAAAAAACCTTTACTTTTTATGGTAGGCATACTTTGCCTGTTAATGGTTAGTATGCTTTATCTCCATTTGAAAGTCATGTGTCAAAAGGGTCTATAACAGCTGACTTACTTTTTTGCTGTGCTGCCCATACACAGCGGGCGGAACTGGAAAAGTAGACAGCACAGTGTTTCAGCAGAAGTCCTCAGCTGCTCGTGATGTTACAGATCAGATTACCTAGGGAAAATCCGAGAAGGGAAAAAGCTTAAAATACTTTATTTGTAGTGGTGACCAAAATAGTGGCCATTATCATTAGCATTATCATTGATATCAATGAATTATAATTATTGACTCTAGGGCATGCAGAAAACCACTGGAAAAAAAACCAAAGGAAAAGAGAAATGAACTGCCTTGTTCCTTCTGGGTTAAATTTGCATCAGCGTTAGTGCGAAGTCAGTGCTCCAGGCTGTGCCTGTCGGCCTGGTCCAGGGTCCAGGGTCCATTCATTTGGTGACATTCCCAGTGCTGAGCTTTGGAATGGATTTGCGGAGATCTTACTCTGGCCTCACCTTCAGAAGCATGTCAGCGGGTGGAGGTGTTTCAATAGCATTTGCTTGTATTTTCCTTGCTCTGAAGGTGAGGTTAGTACCTGTCTCCTTTGAGGACCCAGAGTTCAAGTCGTCCTTCAGCCAGTCATTTTCTTTATATGTCAAGTATCAAATGGCCATACACCAGGATCCGCCCGATGAATGTGGGAAGACCGAGGTACCTTTCATTAAATGTTTTCCTGTGTTGATGATATTGTCTATGAAGAAGCGTAATGTAACTTTCTTATGCTGTTTTCTTATCTTTAAGTGGAGTGTATGTTACTTTCTACTCTAAGTGTGGATTACTGAATGTATGTGAGAATGAGTCATACTTGAGAGCATTTTAAATCCTCAGAGTAAAGGATGTGTTCTTTTTCAGTCATCTGCCCAGGACCCCAGATGTAGCGTGTTTGTCTTGTAAGTCATGGGGCTCAGTCAGCAGACGTCACTGAGTGCTTGTCATGTGCCAGCCTTTGTGCCACAGCACAAAGGGAAGAGTCTCTGGCTTCAAGGAATCGATAATCAAATGAGAAGGACCGACAAGTCAACAAACATATCTTAACCAGAAGCAAGTGAGAAAGAATTAAATATGTTGAGATTATATAGAACATCATTTAATAAGCATTTATCAAGAGCCTATATTTTTTAGGCTGGAGATATTTATTTATTTTTAATTTATTTAAATTAGCTTCAAGTATACAGTACATTGGTTAGTCATCTATATAGTTCAAAAATGATCTCCCCAGTTGCTCCCTCCCTCCCCTGCCCCTCCACCTTGCCATCATATTAATGCTAACTGCATTCCCCCTGGGTGCAGTTACTAATTTGTACTACTTTAACCCTTCACCTCATTCTCCCATCCCCCCAAACTCCCTCCCCTCTGTCCGACACCAAATTATCCACTATATTTGTGAGTCTGTTTTTGATTAGTTTGTTCTTTTTGTTCTTAGATTCTGCATATAAGTGAAATCATATGGTATTTATCTTTCTCTGTCTGACTTATTTGACTCAGCATAATAACCTCTAGGTCTATCCAAGTTGCTGCAAATGGTAGGATTTCATTTTTTTTAATGGCTGCGTAATATTCCATTGTATATATGGACCATAGTTTCCTTATCTAATCGTCTGTTGATGGGCATTTAGATTGCTTCCATACCTTGGCTGTTGTAAATTCTGCTGCTGTGGATAATGGAGTGTATAGATCTTTATGAATTATTGTTTTGGTTTTCTTTGGATAAATGCCTAGAAGTGCAATTGCTGAGTCAAAAGGTATATCCATTTTTAATTTTTTGAGAAACCTCCATACTGTTTTCCATAGCGGCTGTACCAGTTTACAATCCCACCAACAGTGTGTGAGAGTTCCCTTTTCTCTGCATCCTCCCCATCACTTGTTTTTTGATTTACTGATGACAGCCATTCTGACAGATGTGAGGTGCTATCTCATAGTGGTTTTAATTTGCTTTTCTCTGATGCTTAGTGACCTTGAGCGTTGTTTCATATGTCTGTTAGCCATCTGTATTTCCTCTTTGGAGAAGTATCTGTTCAGGTCTTCTGCCCATTTTTTAATTGGATTGTTTGTTTGTTTGTTGTTGAGTTATATAAGTTCTTTATATATTTTGGATATTAACCACTTATCAGATGTATCATTAGCGAATACCTTCTCCCGGTGGTTTTCTTTTTGTGTTGTTGATAGTTTCCTTTGCTGTACAAAAACTTTTTAGTTTGATGTAGTCCCATTTGTTTTTTTCTTTTTTGTCCCTTGCCCGAGGAGATACATCGACTTTGATGTGGCTCCTTTATATTATCAGATGTAGGTGTTACGATCAGCTGGACTTCAGGTGATTCTCCACGTTATTTTATAATTTGGTTGTAATTTCACTGAGGATCTGGGAGGACACGAACCCTGCTTTTACCTAGTCTGCCATCTTCCCAACCTCTAGGCTGGAGATATTTAGAAGAATAAGAGATTGCACGGTTGTTACGGTGGGACAGTGGTGTGTTGGAAGAAAGATGCCGACAGATGCAGAAAAATTAAAGTTTTGATTTGTTTGGTTTTCTTTTTTTTAATGACAGTATGTTAGCTTAAAAGCAGTGATTACAAGGAAGAAATTACTGCCGCACGTTTCCTGAGAGGGCTGACTTCTGGTCTCCCAGAGCCTTGCTGGTTAAAGCGTGGCGCGCAGACCAACAGCGTCTGGAATGCAGACTCTTTGGCCCCCGCTCAGACCTCCTGAACCAGAATCTGCATTTCGAACTTGGTTTCCAGGCTATTCGTGCGCATGCTGCCATTTGAGAAGCGCTTCCATTAGTCCTCCATTGAGACATGAAGCCCTGGACGATTGCACTGACGGGTCCTAAGGGTCCTGCCAGGTGCAGGAAGCGCCCTTCAATGTCCTCAGGGAGTCCCACTTCTTTCTGAACAGTAGTCCTTCCTCCCACCTTGGAGGTTCTGGCTTCGTGCCGACTTGCTTACTGGGTGTGATAGTTGGGCCGGAACATGCTGACCGGATCTGATATGTTTACCAGTAAAATAAAGATCACTTTGCCAGGACTCACTCCCGTAGGCTTCAGGCCTCTGTGGAGTCCATTCCTGCAGACTAGGCCCAGTGCCTAAGATGTTCACAGTGTAATTGGGAAGATAGGCAGGTAAGCAAGACCAGTGCTGGTAGAGTTAGCTATTGGATTAGTACGGAAAGCCAGCAGAGTGTGGGACTTCAGGGTACGAGGTTTTTCTGAAAGAGGTGACATCTGAGCCAAATGTGAAATGATGAGTGTTCGTCAGGACAGAGAGAGAGAGGAGCATTCTCCACAGCAGGACAATATATAAGAAGAATAAAGTGCCACGTGTGGAATATTCTTACAAAATTGAACTTGAATCTATCAGCTTCTAGGTACAATAATCAGTTCACAAAAAATACAAGGAATAAAGGAATATGTTAAAATGACACTCAGACAATTCTATAAGGCAAATGACCTAATTTCTTTATATAATAAGAAAACAGTTTTTTTTTAAAAAAAGAGAAATCTCTAAATTAAAAACTTTCAAAAACGTATAACTACAATACCATAATCACCCTCAGCAAATTTAATAATTATACCTCTAATACCCAGTTCATGTTTGATTTTCTTCAGTTGTCTTAAAAATGCCTTTTTAATAATAGTTAGTTTGACTCAGGATTCATGTAAGGTCTATAAATCACACTTGGTTGACATGCTCTGAAATATCTTTTAATTTAGAACAAATTTCCCTCATTTTTGATAGCAGTTTTTAAAGGAACGGAATCATTTGTCTTGGAATTAATTTTGTTTCCTTCTATCGATTCTGTTTTAAAATACAAGCAAACATATATGTGGTATCTGTGCGTGTGAGATGTTTCCACGCGTGTTTTTATGTCGGCGTGTGTATATATGCGCGTTTGTACTGCATACCATATCACTTACACATACACTCACACGTACGTGCACACAGCTCCGCCTCTTCCTTACACGGTGGGAGTGTGCCAGCCTCGTGTATGTCTCGGAGGTCACTGCATAGCAGTCCATGGAGAGACCTTCATTTCCTAGCTCGTAGTCTTCATACAACTACCATCATGTTTTTCAGACATTTATTGATGGCCATGTGTCTGTTTCCAGCCTTTCACACTCACACAGTGTTGCAGTGAGTGCACATGTGCATAGAAGTTTTTGTATTTCTGTCAGTCGTCTTCGTTATAGGTTTCCAGGTGCTGGGTCGAGGATGAATTTCTCTCCAGAGGGATTCCTCCCAGGGTTGTCAGCACACTTATGAGAATGCCTGCTCGTCCGGGGCCTGGCATGTGATCCTGTGTCCCACCCAGGCGCTTAGGTAGAGGGAGAGTCTTTATCTCAACTGCGTGTTTTAACCCATTTCCTGTTTAGAAAAAAAAACAAAGTGCAGCTCGCTGCCAGCGTCCGTTTAACTTTACATAAACATACTCTTTGAGGCTGAAGCAAATCTGACTGGTTTTCAATGCGAAAATAAAATATAAAAACTTCTTGGAGTAATTTCTAAACAGAACTTGTCTCTAATCCTAACATAAATCGGATTCATCAAATGAATCTTTGGCTAACAGCTGTTCAAGAACTGTTAACATGCATGGGAATGCTACGTTTTCTAGGATTTGATCTTTTCAGCGATCAAGAATTAGATCTTTTCAGCGATCAAGAATTACTATATTTTGTAAGTGGAAACACCACTACTAAAACCAGGGTGCTGTAAATAGAATGTCATTTGTTTCCAAAGACTATCGATGTACTAGAGTGATGCGAAAATAATTATAAAAGCGAGGTATTTCGTGGCACACTTTGGGGGTGAGGTCAGGGCTCTCATTCACGTCATCTTGGGGCGAATCCTGCAGTTGCAGGCGCTGCCGGTGAGTAATCTCGGGGCAAACGGGAAATGGGTTAAAAGAAGTAGGATGGTCCCCACGATGTCGGACATTCCAAAATCCTCCCTGGTACCGAATGTCCCTTTGGCGGTGGGTTTGTGTGGGAGGTTTTTATTCGGAAGGGATGAGACTGCGGGCAGAGCCAGGTGAGGTGCGTGATGGAACTTGGCGTGAGCAATGGTAGGGAGAGGCCGCAACAGAAACTGAGGAGGTGGCGGCGGCAAGGATTTGGTATTTGGTGTGAAGGAGGATGTCTGTGGAGTTGGGAATGGAGGGAGAGCTAAGAGTTTCCGAGTATTTCATATTGAAGGAACGTAATTCTTGTCATGGAGTACAAAAGTAATTTCACCTTGTACGTGATGACAGTTTTCTGCATGAGTAAATGGCCAGCGTTCCTGTGCTCAGAGGCAGAAAGGAAAGCCAAAGAAACTTTTCTTGAAAAGTGTGACAGTTCTCCTGACTTGCCTTCGGTGCTCCATGCAGCAGCTCACTGTGGTGTCGTTTTATTAATACAAGGGGCAAAACTAATTTAATTATGTTTAAGAAAATACATTTTTTGCTCTCATAAGACATTTAAATAAGTCAGCATACTAACTTGGGGACTCGAAGCAACCATATCATTGCATAAAATCCATTTTGACTCTGTTGTTAACCGTAAAATAATCATTTAAACATCTCAAAAAGTAGGTTATTTTTTGAGAGATTTGATGAGAAGATAAATAAATACAGATTGCTATGATATCCAAAACAGGAATTCGGTTCTTTTTACTAACATCTTTAGAAAAGTAGCGTATCATTGAAGACGGTGAGTTTGTTTCTATTACTATTTTCGATCATTCAGGTAGATGGATTTTCAGAAAATAATACAATATAAATGAAAACGAGAATAATTTGTGACCTACCTTTGTGTACTACAATATGAAACCAGCTTTTAAGAATCTTTGTTTTAGAAAATACCAGTAATTCCATATGATATAAATGTGGGATTTCTAGCTGAAATTTTGTCGATATTATAGAACATAAATGTTTATTAAGTGCCATTGGTTCTGTAGAATAATTACAATCGATCTCAGCTCTTTTGAGCAATTTGAAAAGCGGACTGTGCTCAGGGCTCCAGTAGTCTCCTGACACCTCTGAAGCACTGACTCAATTGTTTTCCAAATTTCATGATAGACTTTCAAACATAAAGGAAAATGGAAAGAATAGTGTGCTGGTGACCTGTACAGTCATCACCTAGGTACAGCAGTGGTGACCGTTTCCATGTGTGCTTTATCTTTTTTGTGTATGAATCGTTTTATTTTATAATGCACAGTATGACATTTTACTCCTAAATTCTTTAGCTGCCATCTCTGAAAATAAGATGTGCTTTTCAAAATGTACTGTCATTCTTACACACAAGAAAGTTACAATAATTTATAAATATCATGTAATATATTTATGTTTGTATTTATGTTTTACGTCTGTTTTCTCATTTTTAAAAAATTAGCATCTAATCTAGGTTCATGTATTATAGTTGTTATTTTATATTTTTTACCTCTAGAACAGCTTCTATTTTATATTTTTGTGATACTGACTTCCTCAACTTTTTACTTTGAAACTTGAAATTTATGAACAGAAAAGCTGAAAGAATACAATGAACACCTTTAGATGTTCACCAAATTTCATCAGTTGTTAAGTTTGTCACATTCTCTTTTTCTTTCTTTTTTTACTGAAACCATTTAGTAGGAAGCTGTGGATAACACATCACCTGTAAATACTAAGCATGCTTCTCCTAAGAAAAAGTCCATTCTACATAACCACAATGTTTATCATTCTTAAAAAATTAATAAACTCTGTTAATAGCAGAATTCATATTCAGATGTTTCCAATTATACCGAAAATACTTTTCATAGCATTTAAAAATATATAGCATCCAGTGAAGTTTCATGCATTGCATGAACCATTATGTTTATGTCATATTTATAAGATGGTTTAACTTTCTTTAGTCTTTTTTTATTTTTTTTCTTATGACAGATATTTTTCAACAGTCTAGGCCATTTGTCTTTAGACTGCTTTATATTTGGGATTCGAGTGTTTCCTAGTGATTAGATGCAGCTTAAATGTTTTTAAGCATAGGTATGTGTACTTAAAAAAAAAAAGCTTTATAAAATATGCTTTATATACAAAACTACACGTAAGTGTTCAGATACATGAATTTTTATGAATTGAACTTACTTGAAACTGGCTCTCAGATCAAGAAGACGACTTCTACTGGCCTCTCAGAAGTCTCCTCCCCTCCTTTCCCAGCCACTGCCGGTGCTCTCTTGACATGCAAGCCCGTAGAAGTTTTGCCTGTTTTATGCTCTGTGTGAATAGAACCGTATTTGTGTACTCTTGTGGTTTCTTTCACGCAGCATTGTTAGTGCAGTTCATATATGTTATCGCATGTCGTAGATTGTTCAGTCTCTGCTGTATGTTGTTCACCTTATGAATATACCGTAATTCATCAGTTTCTGCTGTTGATGAGAGTTTGAGTAGCTCCTGGTTTGAGGCTGCTGTGAAGAGAGCCACACGTGTACATCTTCGGATGTGTCTTGGCAGACACATGGGTTCATTTCTGTTGGGAGTCTGTCTAGGCAGAATTGCTGTGTCTGGGGTATGCAGATGTCCAGCCTTTTAGAGATTGCCAAACAGTTTTTTAGGGGTTGTGCCAGCTTTTTTGTCCAGTTATATCATGTCAGATGGCACATAATGTCATCTTGTCCTTTATTTGTCCCCCCCCACCTTGTCCCTTATTTGTGATGCTAGGTCTGCTCACTTGAGTGGATGGCAGCCATCAGATCTCTATTCAGTGACATTTTCACTTTTGTAATTAGATTTTTCCATCATAAAGGCACATTATATCCTTACTATTTAAAAAGTAATCTGTGGGATTATGTGGTTGAGATATTAAATAACTTTTCCCCCCAACAGCCTATCATCTAATCATTTTAGCATCTTTTGATGTTCTTTGCCTGAATCAGTAGTTATGGGATGGTGGGAGGGTCTGCAAAATGGTGATTTAATTAATTAAGAAATCAGACCTTGTCCAGCTGGTTCATGAGAAGTGTTCCATTTGCACAGCAGAAGTAGGCTAATGGTGTGCCCGTTCCCCCTCTGTAGGACAAGCATGTGATGTGATTTTGTGTATATATGTGTGTACATAATATCATAGTTGCATTGTTATAGGATGAAAGGAAATTTGATTTAAGTTTTAGAGATGTATGTTCCTATCCTTCCTTCTGTTGTGAGGTTGAGTCTTTTTTTACCTGAAGTGTAGTCGGGGAAGATGGAAGGTAAGCTCGTCTTGAGTGCTTTGCTTATCAGTCACTGTGTGGTCATGTGTTGGGGTGTATCCAGTGTCAACCAGGGAGGGCTCGCTGGCGGCATCGTTGTTACTACCCCGCCTTTCCTTGCCTGTGACCCTCGGGGCTGGGGTGAAAGGTTTGACAGCCACCCCCATTGACTTCATTCTCCTTCTGTCGTGTTGACTAGAACCCTTCTTGATCTGTTTGCCCCACACTTTGTTATCTGCAGTGGACGCCTGCCTGCTTTTGATGAGCTTCCATTAAAGATCTGACCGCGGAAGGATTTGCTTTCACTGGCATACCCACTCCCTGTCCAGTTAGACAGAGTGGGGTTCTCAGGCTCACGGTCACCCCATTCCCTGTTTTCATTTCTCCTTCTGCTCTGTCACACATTCACAAGTTAGGAACCAGAGAACAATCATTGAAGGTGAAAATGGTTTATCACCTGCTAGTGTCTTTGTCGGCACTGGAGCCACATCTGGCGTAGACTGTTCAGATCGCTTACAGCACAGCAGCCCGCTGAGCCCACCGATCCCGCCGCCGAAGCTGGTGGAAGTGTTATCCCAGGCCGCAGGTACCTAGTCGAATAACGTCGGGGCAGGCTTTCTCTGCATGCTTGTAGGTAATCATGATGTTCACAATGTTACGTTTATTTTTAAAGGAATCTTTAAAAGGCTTAAAGAGAAAAAGGTTAACAAACTGGTTTTTTAGAGCAGTTATAGGTTAAGCTTTTTTTTGAAAGAAGTTCAAGTATTTGCAAGTCATAGTCTTAGGATTAATAACTAAATCTGAATGATATATTTTCACTTTAATTTAAAAAAACTTTAAAATTGGAAATTTCAAGCAAAATTTTGCAGTCAGGGATGGGTAGAGTATAGTGCACCTGGGCACATCATTCAGCCTCAATACTGCCAGTATAGCCTTATGTCTCAACTTTTTGTTTGTCGGATTATCGAAAAACATTTTCCTGAAGTTGCCATTTTTTCTGTACTTTTTTCTGATTTCATCAGGCGATTTCATTTAAATTTGAAACTCAGAGTGATTAAGGTTATTTCATGGGAAGCGCTATTTCCTAAATTCAGAGAACTTCCTGTGAGAGACTCAAATGTAAGGAGACCTCCACTTCTGGTGGATGCTTACTTTGGGGAAAGCAGTTTTGTATTCAGGCGTACATGGTCAGTCAGCAAACGTGGTAGTGAAAGGGAGAAAAGTCACGATGGGTCCATTCTGACCTTAACGGAGAAATCCAAGGAGATAATAGATTCCTGGGTTGTGGTCTCACGCCAACCACCAGGTGGTGCTCTAGGTCCAGCACCGGTTTGTGCCTTGACCCTGGCTCAGCCCTGGTCCTGTGCGGTGCGTGTAAGCTGTGTGTCCACAGCTTGTGAGATATGGAGAAATGCTTTTCCTTTGCCATTGAGGCATTGAATATGGTAATTAACAAATGCTTCTTTGCTTGTTAAAGATTTCACTATTTTCCTGAACTTAACTCATAGAAGCTTTCAGCTTCATTTTTCCTTCTTAATAGTCTTATTCCGTGTATCTGAAAGTAATAACTTATGTTTAGAAAATTAGTCACTGTATCAGACTGACACTTTCCTTTAGTTATGCAAACAAACCAGACAGGCATGTACTATTTTATGAATTCTTGTCATATAATTAACAAAATTTGAATGAAGGCAAACTCTGAGCATTTTGAAATTTTTTTTCTCCATATTTTTGAGGCCAGGGCTAACTTGTTTGAACAAAGTAGAGGACTTAGGAAATTATTCGTGCAATTCAATCAAAAAAGCCACTTTTATGAGCAACCCCTAAGTCAGGGCACTTTTGTATTGTAGTCTGTCTTAGGGTGTGTTGTAAGACTGAGTACTTCAATACCAAAGCTTTTGAATCCTTTATTTAAAGAAATTAGAGCAGAGTCACTGTGTATCCCCAGCATAATGGTAATTTGGGGGGAACTGCAAAGGGGTTGATTTAAATTAAAGCTAGCAGTGGGAAACATTTTTTCTTAAAGTTTATTTTGATCAATAATTTCTAAAAACTTGTGTCATCAGAAAATCATACCATTATACAACATTAGAGACAAAAGGATCTTAGTGATTATAGAGAATTAAAGTAATTTGTCCAAGATAACTTGGGTGACTAGTGGCAGAGTAATGTCTACAAATTTCAGTGCTTTTTACACTGGACTACGTATTGCCATAAGAAAAAGTTACAGTGAGCCTAAAGAATTCATATAGAATAACTGATATCAGTGAATGGAAGTTCACCAGAAGCAAATTTTCCAGATAATTGAAGCATCTTTATTACTAAAACTTTATGTTCTCAAATCATGTAAAATGACAGTTTTTCCCAAATGTATTGCATTCTTTCCCACCTTCTCAAATTGAGTGCTGAGCAGGATTTGCCCATTAGTAATGTCCTGTCTTTTATTTCCATGTGCCACATGCCCTCGGATGACCGCTTTTCCCTCTGAAGTGACTCTGTTTTAATCTTTTCTCCTTTCTGTTTTTGCTGTCAATTCTTGCTGTGTTAGTTTGTCTAGTTTTAACATTCTTTCCATTTTTGATTTGTGGTTTTTTAATGTGTGTTTTAAAATATTTATTGAGCACATAGTGTGTGCCAGGTACAGTTTGAGAGGCATTTGGCACAGTTAGCAAATGAGGAAATGAGATAAGGATCCCTCGCTCTTGTGGAGCTCACGTTCTAGGGGAGGGAGAGTCAGAGACAGGCATTAAACAGGAAGCATGATAAGTGAGTAAATTACAGCGTCGGGTCAGCGGGAAGGTAGAGCCAGGGGTAGGGGAGGCGTGAAAGTGTTCGTAAGTGTCTTGGAAACTGGGGCGCCAAGTTTATTGCTAGTAAAGTAACAGTCAAGGAGAAAATGGCCGAAAGACCTTGAGGGACTCTGCTGTGAGCTGGGGACATAAGCACTGGGAAATGCCTTTTTGATTTTTATTGTGACTTGTATTGCTTTCTTTGGGAGTTTTATGTCTGATTTGAATGTCTGAAATTCTAGAGTAGCTTGATAATTGACTTCTAGGTAAGTTACAACTTAATATAAGTATAACAATAACTATTATAGTTAATGTGTACATACTTGTATTGTTTTCCAGAAGTCGAGGAATGAGAGAACGAAATGGAATGTTAGGTGTCAAATGGAATGTTTGGCACGAAATAGGTGTTGGTTCTTGATTAACCACCTGTATGAGGATAGATGTGCACAGTGGTAAATTATTGGGGTCGAATGGTGTGACGATGATACCAGTACTGCCAGACAGTGCTTGTTATGCTTATAGTTCCGTACATTTTAGGTAAGAATATAGATAACACGAAGGCCAAGTAGCATCACTGGTGACAGTGTGAGCTCTGATCAGATATTCCTGCGTTAAGTCTCAGCTTCCCTACCTGTATTACCTGTGTGGCTTTGAGCAAGTTCCTCATTCTTCAGCTTTCTTCACCTCAGGTTCCTCATTTGTAAACAAGGGCAGGGAATAGTACATTGGGGTTTGTCGTGAGGATTAAAGGTAAAGGTGCTTGGCTAAATAGTCATTGACTAAACTTTGGTTGCTGGAGTGCACATGATGCTAAACCATTAGGAATCATCAGAGACACTGAGGGCAAATCAGTGATACTTCTGGCTGTCCAGTTAAAAGGTGTCACGTGTTTTAAATTTTAATATTAAGTTAGAATTAGTCCTTTCAAAAGAGAAAAGTAATATTCAAATCTGTTCAGTTGGGTTCATAAGTTTGTAATTTTAGTCTCCAAATTACTTTTCTGTCACAAATCCTATAAAAGGTATTATTTGGCGAAGACGTGTATTTCTTAACTGCTTTACTTAGAACTGGAGACAGGGATGATGGATGTTTCTGGTTTTTTACTCTGGTGATTGAGCTTCTTGCTTATTCTTAGAGCAGATCTTGCCTTTTGAAAAATTAGCTTTATTAGACACCCATAATCTATAGTATACTTTGTGCTGTTACACCGACTTATAAAAGTACTGTGGCAGAGTCAGAAGAAACACACATTGCCCAGCAGCGCGCCCGGGATGGCAGAGGCCCAGTGAGCAGTCGCCGAATGAATGAGCAGCTGAGTTGACTGTTCTTAAGAAACAGCTGGAGAGAGAACTCGTCGCCAAACGGAAAACTGATCAAAAGAAAATAATGTTCTTGAAACTTGTGACACGAAGCAAAGGGAAAATTCAAATGATGTCAAAAGCTCTTGACAGTTGTTTTTCTGTAATAAGTAAAAGCTGCTTTAGTTTTCTGAGCATTGAGAAATTCACCTACAGCGGTTTAACCACGTTTTAGTGAGTGCGAAGCTCATGTGATGGGAATAACATCGTGAACACCATTTGTCTCTAGTTGTGTTTTAGGTCTGCATTTTCCATTAAATCTGAGAAGCTTCGAGTTTTATGACCTCCTAGTAATGACTTGACAAGTGAACAATACTACCTATTGATGACTGATCTAAACAAGGAAAGTTGTGTTTTTGCTGTGGTAATTCATTTAATATGCCAAATAATTTTAGGTAACTGCTTGCAGGATTAAAAAGTAGTCGGTTTTCTTCTGGTTAGTAGTTACAAAAGTAAAAAATTATATATACGATTATTTATCCAGAGCATAATTCTTCCTTTAAGGATGTGTAAAAGTAGAGAATATATTTGTGTAGGTATGTAAATATGATACACACACATACAAGCTTTTCTGTGACAGTCGTTTTAGAAATAGTTCAAAATTTCATACTTAGAATGGCTCCCATGTTTCTTTCTCTTTGGCTGTGATTCTTCTATTCAACCAGCCGTATAAACATTTAATTCCTGGTATGTTCCAGTCTCTGTGGGAGATTTTAGGGATGCAGAGATGAAGAAGTCCTGGTCTGTTGTACATTTTAGCTGACGAGTAAAATAAATTTATAATACATTCAAGAACTTCTTTTCATAGGTTTGCATTAATGTTGAAAATGTTAAAATACTAATAATATTAAAAGTTACTGGAAATAAATGAAACTGTCATCACGTGGAGATATTTGATCTTGCTTGGAGCCAGTTGGTCTGATTAAGTATGCAAGCAGTATCAATAACCATTATTAATATAATCAGGTTTTAGTTTTTAATAGTTGTTGGTAAGATATTCTATTAGTATTTTGAACAGAGGGCTTTTAAAATAAATTTTGTCTTGTGGTTTTCTTCTAATTTTTATGTCTAGGTTTTGTGGCATTTTCTGCTTATCTCTAATTCATGTCATTCAGATTTTGGAGGCCCTTCAATTTTTCAAGTTCAATTTGAATTCTTTTACCCAATTTAGTGTCGTTTAAATGATAACCTAGTTTTGTCCTCAGTCTCTGCCAAGTTTCCCTGCAGGAAATTGAAGGACTGACAGGTGTTCCTAAAAAGATATAACAAGAGGGCCACAGGTTGCTTCTGCAGTGACACCAGCTCTTGGTTACCAGTGACCGCTTCTCTGTCGCAGTTCTGCAAAGTAGCCAGGGGGCCATGAGGAGACGTAGGGAAAAAGAAAGTGTGAACATTTATTTGTTTATGAATCGATTAATTCGGAGGCATTTAAACAGCAAATATTCGTTGAGTTCCTCCTCTGTGCCAGGCATCACTTTAGATACTGGGGGTGCAGCCCCGTTAACAAGACAGAAGCTAGTGAGGAAGTACGCGATGCAGCATGCAACACAGCGACAGTGATTTGCGCTAACAGGAAATGAACAGAGGTGAGGGATAGAGTCGTGCTGGTGATGTTGGACCAGGGTATCGGGAGGGGGCCCTGACGACAGCGGCTCCCTGGCGGACACCTGGACGAAGGGCGCGTGTGCGTCTGCAGGAGATACTTCTCAGGTTGATGCGCGAGTGCATGACCTGTTCACAGAACAGCGGGGACCGTGGCGAGGCTGGAGCACAAGGCATGGGCACCTCACTATCTGTGTTGCTCGTGAACATTTTTTTTTAATCCCCCTCATTCTTTTTGCCCTTCGTTGGCCGAATTTGTTGTAGACTTGTCAGTCAGTACTTTGTTTTCTTGTGGAACACCTGTTGATCACCATAGTCTAGTATCGTTTTATAACCCTGAGAGTGGTTAGTGCCTCTGCCTTTCATTGCCTTCTAGTGAGTTCTGATCAGTGGCGATATTTAGCCTTTGGTACAATGAAGGGAATCGTAGGTTGGCACCAATTCCTAGGTTCTAATCCTAGTTTTGGTAAATATTATCGTAAAGTCATGTAACCTTTCTGGACCTCATTTTATCAAGATGTAAAATAAAAAGTTGGACTAGATAATTGCCAAGATAACTTCTGACTGTAAAATTCTGTGGTTTCAGTGATTTTTAAGGGAAAATCTTCAGGAGGAACTCAATGGTTCCTTTTTGTTTCCTTTTTTGAAATTGTTTTTAAAATTTATATACAATTAAGTGTATAACTCTTAGTTGTTGAGTTTTTACATATGTGCATACTCTGTGGTCACCACCCAGACTGAGAGCACATTTCCAGCTGGAGAGCTCCCTCCCGCCCCTTCCTACTCAGTGTCCCACCGAGCGGCCACCGCCGATCTGACTTCTGTCGCCATGGTCTGGCATGTTCTCGAGCTTCGTGGGAATGTAATCAAGTGTCATATCCTCTTCTGTGTCTCTCTTTTTTTTCACTCAGCCTTCTCTCTCTCACATTCAGCTCCAGGGCGCAGTAGTGGTTCTCTTGCAGCCCTGTGTGCTATCGCACCATGTGGGCACTGCACGGTTAGTCTGTTCTGCTGTCGATGGGCATGTGGCTTGTTTCCAGTTTTTGACTGTTACGAATAAAGCTGCCGTGAACGTTTTTGTATATGTACATAACACTCACTTCTCTTGGGTATATCTACCTACCTGGAAGTTACACTGCTTGCTCATGGGTGAACATCATTTGTTCATACGACCTGTTTGCCGTAGTGGTTGTGCCGTTCGAGGGGTCTCGCGGTCTCGCGGTTTCACCGACTCTTGTTACTGTCTGACATTTCCATTTTAGCCTTTCTGCTGGGTGCATTGTCGTATTGTATTGGGATTTTAATTTGCATTTTGCCGATGACTAAGTGAGCACCTTTTCATAAATTTATTGGCTATTTGAATATACTCATTTTTGCAGAGTGTCTTTTAAGAGTTTTTCCCACTTTTAAAAATTGGCTCTCATCCCTTTCTCTTTACTGTGAGAGTTTTTTCCTCTATTCTCTGGTTATGAGTTCTTTCATGTATATGTGTATTCTAAATATTTTTTCCCAATCTGGAAATAACTATACCGATACTAGGAAAATATTATTTTTAGAATAATGCAGTTTTAATTTTTTTATTTTTATTTTTACTTTTTTTTAGATTTAATAGTTTTGTTAAAATATATATTTTAGAAAGACAAAGTATGCCCCAAGGAGGTACATGGTCCCAGCACAACAACCAAAGGGACCAAAAGGGCCCCAGAAGGCCACCAAAAAGAGGGAGAACCCAGAAAGGCAAAAAGAAGAGTGCAGTTTTTAAAACTTCTCAGTTTCGATGCATTTCTGAGCACTCAGTTTACAGATTAAGAAAGCAACAGATTTAAAGGGTTTTCTTATTTATATTAAAACTTTGGTCCCAATGTTGACTTAAAAAACATAATAAAGTACATTTTCCCTTAAATACACTTTTATAATTTTCCCACGCTTTTATGAGATACAGTAATATTTCGTGCGCAAGTCCTCAGTTTAACGTCGTGAACAAGTAGGTCTTTAGGTGGTTAGGGTCCTGGGGAAGAAGGGTTCTCCCATCAGAAGAGGATGGTTCTGGGCTCAGCACAGAAAGTCTCCAGCGCTTGACTCTTTCTTCAGTGGGTGTTCCTTTCGATGACTTTGCCAAGAACTTCTTTTTCTTTGCATTTAACGTGGAACTGTGTTTATGGCGGTTTTGTTTGCTGCCGGCGATGTCGAAGAGCAACAGGATTCTTTTAGGCGCCATTGTCTTTGAGTGCCCCTCTTCAAGCTGTAGAATTACTATATTACCTGCATTTGTAGATTTATATTGCAAACGTAACCTTTTAATTTTAGAAACAAATACTAAAGTTGGAGGTAGTAAATAATGAGTTTTTAATAAGTTCAAATGTATACTATTTGTGTTAATAGATATAAAGCTACTGTTTGTAAAACTATTATAATGAGGAACACATGAAGTATTAGTGAATAATTTGATGATAGCCCAAAGCCCTATTGCTCTTAGAAATTGGGGATTTATAAGTCGTAGAAGAATATGCATTGAAGTAGCTCACTAATTAGGATATATGTTAGCCAACTGTGGAATCAACAGAGTAAAACATTTACAGATAGCTCTGTGTGTTAGTATTATGGGCTTTTGTGATTCTGGGCAGATATTGGAATCTTTCAAGAGGCATTTTGTTATAGTTCCTTCCATGGTATTGATTTGAGCGTGAGCCCATTCATCAATCCAAAGTGCCAAATCTTGCAGGGATCCCCCTGACTGATATTATTGGGTAGGAACCATAACTCTTAAAAGGGAGGAAAAAAGGGTCAGCGATTCTTGATAGTTTGTATTAGAGTTTTCTGACACTAAACAGCCATACTGAGTATTTTCAGTACGGACTGGGGGAAATGAGTCAGAGCTCACAGGGGCCCGTGTTTCTAGGGTGAGTTTTATGGAATATTAGTTCTGTGGAATGTATAAATGTTGCATGAAATTAAAAACAAACCAAAAAATGAGCAGAACTCCCTGGTCATATAACTACATTAAATGAAGATGGAAAGCAATAGATTAAATGAAGTTGAAGGGTTTCTGCTTCTGTTTTTCTAACTTTATTGAGATTTAATTGCCTTGTAACATTATGTAACTTTAAGGTGTATGACATATTGATTTGATCCACATATGCTACAATGTGATTAGCACCTTACTCTTAGCTAACACCTCCATCATATCACATATGTACCATTTTTCTCGTGGTGAGGACATTTAAGATCTACTCTCTTAGCAGCTTTCTAGTATAGAGTACAGAATTGTGTATGATTGCAATGCTGTGCTTCAGATCCCTAGAACTTACTCCTGTTCTAGAGTTTTTTGTTTTTAACTGCAAGAGTTCTCAGCCTTTATCGGTGTGCCATGCAGTGCTAAAGGATGGGGAAGGGAAGGTGAGACAGCAGTGTAGTATGCAGCATTCCCCAAACTTATTTGGCCATGGAGTCATTTTTAGAGACTCGAATTCGGTGTGCCCCAGGATGCAAATTGGTGAAAGTTAGGCAGAAATCATTTTACAGGTAGAAAACTAAGGCCCAAGTAATTTATGTGGCTCAAATAACAAGAGCTAGTGAGATTCTAGGCTAATTTTTAAATCACTGTTCTTTCCATCAGCAAAAAAAATGAAGATTTAATGGCTTGGAAGACATAGGTTTAAATATTCTAAAATGTAAATAAGATTTTTGCTGTCGTCTTTTAAAATTCATTGAAGCTTAGTGTCTGGTCAAGTCTGACATCTAGTTGTAACCAAAGAGGCGGTACAGGCCATTGGTCCTTTTGGCTACCTGCTGACAAATGGGAATGAGAATAATGAATTTAAGAAAGTATCGATCTGCTCTTTTTACTCCCCACTAAAACTACGATAAACAGGATCTTAGTTCTCATACCTTAGTTTTGACTCCCTGCCTTATAAATACAGATTTAATTGTCATTCTGTCGATGACTTTTTAAAATGAGTGTTAGCTGTGTTTTTAGGCCACTTTTGAAGTTCTTATTTTTCTGCAGCGAAATATGAAATAATGAAACTTTGTTTCTTTTGTGGAATCGAATTAATTTCTAAGAATTTTAGGTTTATGAGAGACACATTCTTAACATAAAACTTAGTTTTGCATTGCCTTAAAACAGTCAATTTAAAATATTATAAGTATGTACCAGAAATTATGGGGGGATGGCAAGGAAGTCTAAAGAATTATCTAACTTAGCATAAGTTAGACTCTTAACTGAATTAAAGCTTCTAAATTCTTGATGGAAAAAACTTAGTATTTTGCACTGAGGTATGATTAGATTGATAATTACAAAATTTTAAATAAATATTTTATTAGATTAGTGCCTAAAATAGATTTGTCTCTGACAATTTGTAAGATAGTAAGTACCATGTACCTAGGGTGAAAGGCCAAGGAAATAGGACCACGAGAAGTGTTTTGTTTATACAGGGAAATTTTGGATAATCTATATGAGCAGTTAAAGACGGGGAATTCTCGGGGTAGCTCCATAGTGTAGTGGTTAGCATGTCTGCTTTCCACGCAGAAGGTCCTGGGTTCACGCCCCAGGTGGAGCCACGGACCATACCCCGGGTGCGCCAGGCCCCCGGTGCGTGTGCGCACGCGAATGCGTGGGGGGAGACGCCCCGCCTTCAGAGGTCTAGTTCTTAAGGGGCGACGGCAGCATCCATAGGTCGGGGGTGGAAGTGGAGTGGGAGGAATTAAAGGGGGGCAAAAAAGACTTGGAATTCCACTTAAATAGGTACACCTCACTGATTTTCCTTGGTTTAGAAAAACATTGTGGCTTGTCTTGTAAAAATTATTGTTCAGTGTTTCTTTTTCTTTAAAGGAATTTAACATGGTTCCTTATTAAATAGAAAAGACATTTCAGGAGCATAGCTTTAATTACTTATATGTTGAATATTTTATATTACAAAGATAAATGGTCAGTGATAGTTTTACTGGAATAGTTTGACCAAATTCCTATTGTGTGTTCTTCTCTCCTTTTTATTGCATCTTCCCACCCCTAAGTAACTGGCATGGTTAGTAACAAGTCTTGGAAAAAAAGAATTTACTAAATCATAACTGACAGGAGGTTTAACTTCAATTTTGTGTGCTCGGAAAACTTTAGAAGGTTTTGTTGAGCATTAAGTCCTTCTCCGGAGGGAACGAGCACATGTTATGAGACAGGCTACAAGGGCAAACGGAGGGGCCGTCGGGCGGTGGGGAGGGTGCTTCAGGAAAAGCAAGGTCAGGGGTAGCCAGGAACAAGGGCTCTGATCTGTGTGTGTCCTTTCTCTCTTTTTAGAAGGCCTAAGAGATTTTTAAAATGCTGCCTTTTTTGCCTAAATTCTAAATATAGACCATAATCTTTTTTTTGAACGTAATCCTTATGTTTAAAAGAATTCAAGAGTAGACAGAACAGTTGACAAAATTTTATGTATTTTAGCAAGTGAATCAGATTGATAATGTTATTAATAATGTTATTGACAAGAAACTTACGCGTTTAAATTTGAAAAGCGAGATGTCAGGCAGGTTGTCCTATTTTCAACTATATTAAATCAAGGCATTTCTTAGAAGTAATCTTTAAAATAGATCATAGATAGAGACAATGGTTGTGTTTACCTACAGTTTCTAGAACGAAGTGTATTCCTGTTTGTAAAATCAGTAAGATATTTTGGAAAACATGGTAAATTTTTTTTGGCAACATTATGCCTAAATAACTAGAATAGGATCTTTCTCTTAAACCTGTTAGCTAACTATACCTAAGACACGATATGTTTCGAATAGCCATATTAGTATGACTACGTTAGAAAAGTGGTCCTACTGTGGGCTGCCAGTGGTAGTCATAGTCTTTGTTGTTGTTATTGTTATAATAGACCTTTTCAAGAAATTTTAGATTCATAGCAAAATTGAGCCATTTTTTTTATACCCATCAGATATCACGGTGGTATTTGTTAAAAGGTGTCTATTTCTACTGTTAATTTCACTATATACAAAATGTATTTTGCATTATTTTTGCTTTTTTATAATTGTTCTTTTTCAAAGTATTACCATTTGTACTGAATATAATATATGTAATTTCATTATGAAAATTTAAATAATTAACTGAAGGGAAATAGCAATGAGTTTTTCTGGTATACTCATCGAGGAGCAGCATTTTTGGGCCTTTTCATGTGTATCTTGTGATTTATTCTGTATTTACTCTTTTGGGGACTGAGAACTTTTATTTATATATTTCACGTGTTGGCAGCTTCAAGCAGGATAAGAATGTGTAAGTCTATTTTGAAAAAGCTGTGACGGGAATGTTACACATACACGTGACAAAGATGTATGTATGTTATTGGAGCTTGAAGGAGACATCAGTTTTCTTGGAGAGTATATTTATATTCTTCTCTTTGTTGTTATTTAAAGTGACTTCTGTCCTGAGCCTGGGTCTCAAACCCAGCTCTGGTGTGTGTTTGCCACACCGCACTGTACGCATGCAGCTAAAGGGAGGGCGAGGGATTCTCTGCAGCCTGAGGAGGAGTTGAGTGAGGCGGTGTCCACATTCTCAACGTCAAGTCGTTGCAGTTTCTTTTTCCCAGAAAAAAAAGGGGTTTGATATTGCATTTCATAAAATTAACCAGAGTTCTTTCTACTGATGCAGCACAAGAGATGGAAAAAGAAAAAGAAATTCTCTAGTTTTTTTTTTTCCCCCCCTTAATTCTAGGGAAAACACTGACGTGTTCAGAGCTCCCATCCTGATCTTTTCATCAGGGCACCTTTCCTGATCATATGGCTCATCTGTGAATGTAGGGTGGGGGGAGGAGGGAGAGAAAGAAAACTGGAGTTCTCAGAGGATAGAGGAAAAATAAAAGTACAGTCGTTACAGATAAGGAATGCAGACTTCAAAAACAAAGAAAGCCAACAACTCAAACAAACCAAAATTTAAATGTTCAGAATTGGCAGCACAGTTCTCTGCTGACGTGTATTGTGGCAGTCTGAACACCCCCAGAAAATCGTGCCTAAGAGTTTAGAAAAATATACAGTAAAAGTAAACACACACACACAAATAAAAAAATAAAGTGACGTAATTACCAAACCAGAACCACTTCTAAATTCTTAAGTTTAATGTGTATAATATAGTTAACAGACACCCTACAATAGCAGATTTCTCATTTTAAAATAAAAAACTCATCGTGCCTTATTTTTATCCACTGCTAAAAATGGCTCGTCTTTCAACCCTTTACTCTTGGAAGGAAAGGTCAGGATTGTCTTACATTGGCTACTATAAAAAGAATCCAAGACCACAAAGGTTGCACTGTGAATTTCAACAAAATTATTTGTTTCCTATCAGCTTTATGAAAATTTAAAATTTTGGTATATCTTGCACTTTCAGAAAGTTCTCTTAACAGTTTATATAATTGCATTGCATATCGATATTATTTAAGAAAAAAATTTTATAGTCTCTGTATTTTAGTACACCCTATCTGGAGCCTAGATGATACTAGTTAATTACGTGGCTTTGGCATGTACTAGTAATATTTTAGGAATGTCTTCACTTTAATATTTGGGGGAGGAAGTGTCTGCTATCTTTTTTAAACTTTATTCTTTTTTAAACTTTATTGTGGAAAACTTGAAGCATTCACTCAGTAGAGAGAATCGTATAATGAATCCTCATATATTCAACTCCTGTCCTCACTAATTATAATATAATGGCCAGGCTTGTTTTATCCGACACACTCACCGCATTACTTCCCTCGTGACCCCCCAGTGATTTTGAAGGAAGTCCTAGACATCGTGTAATTTCATTGAGAAATATTTCTGTGTGTCTCTCTAAAAGAGATTCACATTATTTGTATTCCCCGTGAGTACTAGCTGGCTTTGTTGTGGAGAGGAAGTTCAAAAGTGCTTGGAAACAGGCCTGCCATCGCAATTTTTGTAGTTAATTTGCATTTGGAAAGATCATGAGTTTATATTACTTGGGTATTTTATCATTATAGTAAATCTCAGAGGATTCGAAATGTTGCCTTTGTAAATAACATCTGAGAAAACACGAATTACCATCATGAATATGTATGAAGTTCTGTGACAGTCCACAGTTTCAGAGCTAACCTGCAATTTATTCTGTTGTTTGTTCATGGCTCCCCCTCTCCGCACACACAAATTTATGTTTCTTTATTTAAATGCAGAGAGACAGCATACGTAGTTTCAGATGAGATTCTGTGGGCCTCTATGTGTGTCAGCGAAAGAGCAGAGAGAAAAGATATGCACGGGGTGCGGGGGCGGTGGGGGTGCTGAGGAGAAGAGGCAGGGCGGAACAGGGCGAACGCCACAGCCCAGGTCCAGGTTGCCGAGGAAGTAACTTCGCTTTCTTCCACTCTGGCTCCCAGCCTCTTCTCTTGGTCTTGACTTTCTCTCTTTTCTTGGTTCTCCCTTTAGTTTATATATCTTT
Organism: Pteropus alecto; assembly: GCF_000325575.1. Taxonomy (NCBI): domain Eukaryota; kingdom Metazoa; phylum Chordata; class Mammalia; order Chiroptera; family Pteropodidae; genus Pteropus; species Pteropus alecto. The sequence goes on from NW_006436672.1 coordinate 529,409, forward strand.
TTCTCCACTCAGCGTTTACTTAGCTTTGCCTGCGACATTTATGGTCAAGTGATTACTGATTCCTTTCTTAGAGGACGTTTTATTATACAGGGGTTGCGAGATAAAACTTTTAAAAATGTAATATTTTAGGATTAATTTGTGCTTTATTTGTTTTTATACAGATTTTTAAAATGCTTATTAAAATTAATTCAAAGAGTCGGATACCTACTTATGGGCTAGATTGAACTTTACTCTGGTTGAGTTATATGATGTATGAAAGCATTAATTTTATACAGACTTTTAGGTTTACTTAGGTGCTCATATTGAAAAATCGTATAATAATTTTTCCTTTTTTGTTCTCTTTTTCTGCCCATCCATTGGATGAAACTGATTCTATTCAAATGTGATTCTGCAGTTCACAAGATTCCTTTGCAGCTCACCTCTGGAGGTAAGTTTATTCACTGACCTTCATACTAGAATTGCTAACTGAACATCACTATTGGTATCTTTTGTTAGGCATTTATTTGATAAACTTAGGAATGATCATTTTGTTGTTACACATACATTCTTCAGTAACAGTAATGAGATGAATACAGACTTTTTTTTTGATAAGAATTCCTGTAAGTGTTTGAGCTGTTAACCTTCATAACAGCTGAAGGTCGTTGCCTCTTTTTAAATATATTTTCTTTTTTAATAAGTAGAGGGAAATCAGATCTTCATTTTAAAGAGCCTTATTGTATCGCCTACTCCCATAACTGTTTAAATCAGCCCTATTCTCTCTTAACTGCCCTGGTGTTAAAAGAGAGCTGGAGAAGTCATAGGCAGAAGCTGCCGTCAAGGAAGTTTTATTTGGTTCGAGAGAGCTTTTTAAAATCCGTGAGTTGATTAGGGAAGAGCGAAGGACTTACCTTTAATTGAGCTTTTCCTGTAATAGGCACTATTCTGGGTGCTTCATTCTCTTTCTCATTTAATCCTCATAATGATTCTGCAATGTAGACCTGAGACTCCAGTGATAAAATTGTGAGATAAAGAAGAACTGTTAGATATTCATAGAACTAGAAATCATCGTGAGCTGCAGTTGATAAGGAATAACTGGGAGGTGGGTGAGGCTTTGAGAAAGGCATAGGAAAGGGGAGGCAGCGGGATGTGTGGAGAGACGATTGGACTTAGAACCGAACACGGGTTTAAGATCTTGTCTTCAGTTATTAACCACATGAGCAAATCACAGCTTCCCTGAGCCTCAGTGTTTTTTAAGATGCATGTAATCATTCTTACCTCTCAAACGAAGCAGTGGACGTGGGAGCAGGTATAAAGTGCAATTCAAATCTTAGTTAATATTTTCTGTTCCCTTAGGCTATACTTCAACCCCACACAGTAATACTCTTTTTCCTGCCTTTCACTTGTCCTTTCTTTTGCCTCTGTTGTTTATGTCACTTTGTGTTCCCTTCCCCGATTCCCAGCTTGTTTGAATCATATCCTTCTTAGGATGAGCCTAGGTACTATGTCCCTGGCGAGACCTTGTCAGACCTCTCCACACAGAGGCATTTGTTCCCTTTATGCTTCTAAACTCTTGTGTGGTTTAGCTCAGCCTGGCACATTGAACACTCCTGGTGGCCAGTTTGAGTGACTGCCAGGGGAAACTGATGGGACTAGAGCGGTTAGTACCTCTCAGATTTGTTGCGGTTTCTTAATATCCAGGATCCAGTGGGAAACAACACTATGTAGTGGAAGGATTCTGGGCTCTGGAATGAGAGATACTTGGGAATGCCATGAACAAGTCATTCATCTTTTGATCAGTCTAAAAATGGAGATAATACAGGGTTATTAAATGAAATGAGGTAATGTGAGGCAAACACTGAGCTCAGTGCCTGTCACACAGAATTTTATAGTTTAGCGTAAAAACAAAAACAAAAAATAAGAAACTCGACAGTATAAATTATATAATCTTTAGTGGATGAAGCACTTTCCAAGCTTAGAAGAAGGAAAAGATGGAAACATTAGATTTCAGTCTGTAAAAAATCCATAATTTGTTCATGAAAACATAGATAGTTAAAAGGCAATTTATGGAAAGTGATAAAAAGATTATCATACTTAGTATAATGATCTCTTAGAATCAATTTTTAAAATGTCCTGTTTTCTTCTGCGTAATACTTGGTTGGATTTTATCAGATAGTTGTCGATAAGATGAAATATAAATGGTAATGAGTACGTTTTAAAAGTTCAACTTTATAAGTAATCAGAGAAATATGGTTTTAAAAAAACAGTGATATACAGTAATATGCCTGTCAGGATATCTTTTTTTTTTTTTTAAGTGAGTGCTTGGGAAGATGTGATGAGATGTTATTAAGCATTATCCTTTATAGAAATCAGTTTGGTCATGCACATTAAAGAGCTTATGTAAATTTATATCTTGTCGAGTAATTCTAGTCTAAGAATCACTGCTAGAGAAACAAAGATGGGGTCAAAACTTGCATACGTATGTTTATTACAGCATTATTTATGATGCAAAAAGTTTATAAATAACCTAAGTGTCCAGCAGTAGGAAACGTCAGATAAATCATGGTACAGCCAGCCATGTGATAGAACACCCTACGGCCATTAAAATGGGGATTATGCGTATATGTTCATGAGTACATACTGATGAACAATACCAGTGAAAAATACTTTTGCTAGATTAAGATAAAAACAGGGTGTAAAATTATGCGCACAGATCTAAATTTAGAAAAAAAATTAAGCACACAGAAATTAGGAGGGAAATACACAAAATGTTAACATTAACTACAGAATGTTACGTCGTCTTACCCTTTGCTTTTCCGCGAGGAGCTACACTGGGGAACAGAGGTCGCGTGGCAGGTTTCTGGCGGTGCTTCCTGTAGCCGGTGTCTGACTGTGACGTGCACTGGGGAAGTCTCCGGTTGATGTATAGTCTAGTCTTCAAAAGAAAAAGGGACTGGCAGGAACTTAGCTAAGAGGTAATGTTGATAATGTTTGAGGCTGGATTCTCATTTTAGCAGAAGCTTAGAGGCATAACCGAGAATAAGGGTTGTGAGCAGAGGCAGTTAGGCTAGATTCTTACCTGCACAGGGAGTCAGTGAGAGGCTGGAGCTTGACGTCCACCTTACTGGGGCAAGTAGCAGTTTGAAGATGTTACTAAACAACAGCAAAGGCTTGTAAATAGTCCCCACTTCCAGATTCTCAAATGTAAGGTCAGTGAGAGAGGAGCCTCTTTCTCTTGCCTCCACATTCCATTCTTAGGATAGTACGTAGTACATAGGAGGCACTGAGTAAATAGTTGTTGAATGAGCAAGTTAGGTGAGGCTGAGGCCGAGAGTAGCAGGCTTCAACCCATAATTTGGCAGGACTCAACTAAAAGCACATAAGGCCGATACTTAGATTGCAGTGTGGTTGATAATCTGGCTTCCCAGCTGGATTGTAGCTGCTCCAGATGAGGACCACTGTCTTCACCTTTGGATTCTCCCAGGTGTAGATAGTGCGTGATGTGTACTCATCATACACCTAGAGTCGTACCAACGTATTGAATTACATCTTGCCACTCTGGTTAATACTGAGAACGTGTGTGTGGAAGATTTAAATCTTTAGTGAAAAGTAGGAGGGAAGGATCATGATCGAAGCTTAGCGGTACTTTCTGTAATTTTCTGTGTGATCCACCTCCTCCACTTAATGATCTGGAATTGTATTTTATGTCGACTAAATCGATCTATTTCTTATTGGACTTATGGATATGGGAGAGTAAAAAAATCAAAATTGAAGGTGATCGGTGTGCTCTTCTTTTCTTGAAGTATTTGAGGAATCCTTGAGGGCTTTCTGTTGATATTTTTCTAGCCTGGAATTTCACAGGGCCACCCGATAGCTTAGAGGCTTCTCCCCGACACCTCCAGCAGCACTGAACTCAAGACTTTGTTCCTTTGTCCCCACACAGAGCCCAAGAGCCAGAGTAAGCCAAGGCAGGTGGGAGTCCCTTAATGTTTAATTTTGCCATTAAACTTAAGTTTTAGCTGGAAAAGGAAAATTACAAATAGAGTTAACTACCCAAACGCCTTCCCTGATTTTGAATGAAAGAAAAATAATTCTAGTTAAGACAATAAAATACATGAAACTTGGAGTTGACAATGAAGGAGACTTTAAATTTCACAAAATTTACTCTTCACAAAAAAAACTATGAAGGAACCGTGTCCCTTTGTTGTAAGTCCTAAACAGTTAACTGCCACATGAATCCAACGAAATTGTCAGGTTATAGTAATTACATCAGTAATTTGATCTGCTGTCACTTGAATAGAGCCATGTGTGGAGTCAGTTACTTCCCTCTGTGGGGGCTGACCCTTTTACATTCCTGTAAGCTGAAGACTAATAGAGCTCATTAAGCTTTATGGGAAGAGAGCTTTTATCACCTCGTCAAGTCGGGCAGCGCATTTCCATTATATTCCTAATTTCGTGGGGCTCTGTAGCCGCTGATGTGCAGTCCCCCGCTAGGACCTCTCCCTCACGCACATTTTTATTGACATTTCTAAGTCTGAATTACATTTTGTGTGGCACCACTTACAGATGTCTTCAATTAAATGTAGGTAAATAAAAGGGATTATATATCAGAGGCTAAAAGATTCTTGAAATTCTCTCCCGAGTCAGACGTTGCCAGCCAATCTCGTGGGGTGCAGTTCCATTGTCATTTTGGAGGCAGAGCGCTACAGGAGAGGCATTTGTAAGAAAAGTTAAACCATGTGTGAATGTAGGTCACTTAGATTTCTCTGCATATCTGTCCTATTTCTTCACTTCGTAGCAATTCATAGCTTCATTAACAGTAATTAAGTTTTTGAGAAGTTAGCACCTGTAGTGTATGGGTACTGTGCTAAGCTCTTTGCTTACATTGTTTTAATTCTCACAGAATGTCTGTTAGGTAGATCATCCCAATTTTATGAAGAAAATTGAGCCTGGAGAGGTGGATTAGTTAAATCCACCTCGATATTCTAGCTACTCGTTCGTATGTGGCACCAGTAACAAGCTAGGAGAGAAGAAATGGAACGATACTGCCAGAAAGACTCCTAGTTACATGCAGTGACTTAGTAACATTTGAAGGAAGATAGAAGTTTGAGAGGCATTTTGTAAACACTAGAGCAAGGTTTCTCAGCTTTGGCACTGTCGACATTTTGAGTTGTGAAATCTTGTTTGTAGGTGCTGTCCTGTGCATTATGTGATGCTTAGCAACGTTCCTGGCTTCTTCCCAATAGATGCCAGTAGTGCCCATCCCCCTGGAGTTGAAACAAAATGCCTCTAGACTTTGCCAAGTGTCCTTAGTGGGAAAATTGGCTCCCTGTTGAAAACCACAGTCCTAGAGCAGCCTTAAAAAACAAAAACAAAGAGATACAGTTAATAAGCCAATAGTGAAGATAATAGCAATGATAACATTTTCAAAAGGCAAGAAAAAGAAGAAAAAGTGAACACAGAACAAGTGAGACAAATAGAAAATAAATGAGATGGTCCGCTTAAATCTCCCTGTATCTATCATCACATTAAATACAAATGATCTAAACCAATACTCTGCTCTGTGGAAATGTTCTATATCTTCACTGTTCAAAACATAAGAAAACTGGAGTAGCTATATCCACATATGACAAAGTAGACTTCAAGCAAAGGCTGTTTCGTAATGATTAGATGGTCAGCTCATCCTGTGAAGACACGGTAATGGAACGTGATATCCTTAATCACAAGCTCAGAGCGCATGGAGCAAAAACTAATGGAACTGAAATCGTCCGGTCCACAGTCATGGCTAGGCACTTTAGGACAACTTTCTCCATAACTGGTAGAACAATAAGACAAAAGTAGAAAGACTGTAGAAGATTTAAACAACACTGCCACACAGTTTCACTTAGTGGACATCTGTCGAACACTGTACCCAACAACAAAGTACATACTTTTTTACATACACAGGGAGCATTCACTAAGACATACCATATGCTGTACCACTTATGCAGACTTCAGTAATTGAAAAGGATTGAAACGATCTCTGATCAAAATCTAATTAAATTAGAATCAGTAACAAAAAGAACTCATAGCTCAGTAATAATACAAATAACTTAGTTAAGAAACGGGCCAAAGACTTGCTTATATATTTCACTAGAGAAAACATACAGATGGCTAAGTAAGCACATGAAAAGATGCTCACCATCATTAGGGAAATACAAATTAAAACCACAACGAGGTACTGCTGCTATAAACCCACTGGAATGGCTATAATTGAAAGACAGTAACAAGTGTTGGCAAGATGTGGAGAAATTGGAACCCTCATACACTGCTCGCCACAGTTTGTAGTTCCTCAGAATTTTAAAGGTAAGGTTACCGTGTGACCCAGAAGTTCTACTCCTAGGAATACACCCAAGCGAAATGCAAGTACACGTCCAAACAGACTTGTATGTGAATGTTCATGGTAGCGTTATTTATAATGGCCACAAGCTGGAAATAATTTCAGTGGCCAACAGCTGGTGAATGGGTAAGCACCTTGTGATGTGTCCTCATTTTGCCAGTGAAAAAGAACAAACCATGCCACATGCTACATGGATAAACCTTTAAAATATTACGCTCGATGAAAGAAGCCAGGCGCAGGGGACCCTGTGTGTTGTGTTTCCATTTATATAAAGTATCCAGACAGCACATTTACAGTCAGAAAGCAGAGGCGGTCGCCTGGGGTTAGAGGGAGCTGAGGAGGACTGACCGCAGGTGGGCTGGCGGGAATTTCGGGGAATCACAGAAATGTTCCCAAATTGGATTGTGCTAATAGTTTCACAGTTCCGTAAATTTGCTAAAAATCATAGAATTCTACTCTTAAAGTGGGTGAATTTTGTCATATCTATAGCATACCTCAATAAAACTGTTTTTTTTAAAGCATATGTCATTTCTTCATTCTTTAATTTCCCAGACGGTAGAGAAGACCTGACCCAGCGCGGCGCCTTGCTTCTGCGCTGCGTCTCTGCGTGGGCTCAGGGTGCTCACAGTTGCAGTGTTCTGTGTACTGAAGAACGTGTTGAAGCTGATACTTCAATGTTAACTCTTTAGTCAGTACTCTTAATGTTAACTAATGGCAGCCGTTAATTTTTTGATAGCTTGTAAAACTTGTAAAACCATCTTTCCAAGCCTCTTTTGGAGTTGAGAACGTCTTTGCTTCTCACTTAGAGCATTGTGATAGCCTGGGTAAATTAATATGTGCCTTTTTGGTTGTGCATGTGTATGTGTGTGTGTGTGTTTGTGCACAGATTACAAGCCTCAGCTAGCGGGGGTGGGGTCTGCCATAGTCACTGGCTTTGGAGCAAGTGGTAGATTTCATGACACTGTTGGGGGAAAAAAAGGACCCTACGAACCTAAACCATCTCTTCAGTCTGTCAGCAAAAGAACTGTCATTGCTTGGGGCGGCTCTGGTAGATATCAGGATATTTCTGGCGGCCAGAATTTGGAAGAGGGAATGGCTGTCACCCAAACTGGGTGCTGCGGAAATGAAGGGAGCTTGCAGAGGTGGCCGCGGAGGGGCGAGGTGGGCAGAAGGTTGGGTTGCTTAATTTAGGGAGGGAGTTCAAACAATTCCGCCGAGCAAGGAGAACGCTGAGCATCAGCTGTGCAGAGAGCAGACCTGAGCTGGTGCCCTGGGGCAGCTTTACCTGCTCTGGTGTGGTGCGTGGGACAGCCAGCTGTGGCTAAGGAGCCAGGCCCGGGGCGGGCAGAGGTGTCGAAAGCGGGGCTAGATCTTCTCGGAGGAGAGTTGTCACGCTGCCACTAGTGTAAATAACCAGAAGTAGAAAGCCAGGCTGTGGCTTAGTCCACAGGGCCAAGGTGGGACTGTGAGTGAGGATTGCTTTTTTCCTAGTTACATGAGTTGGGAGAGAGAGTCCTGTGGTTTTCGGGCTGAGCCCCATCCTGTAGAAGCAGAGATCTACCAGGCAAGGTAGTTTTGGCCAGCAGCACCAGGTAGAGTTATGGAGCCAAATCCCTCAAGTCATTTGGAATTGTCATTTGATTGCTGTCCCCTCCAGTGTGTCCTAGGGCTTGTTGGGCAGTTCTCGCTGAGCTGGGGCTGCTACCAAGGCCACTGACAAAGAATCAGTTGAACTCAAGACGTTGCTCCTTGCCTTCAGTTCACTTCAGTAAGTAGTGCGTGAACATCTTCTGTGTGGTAGTCGAAGTAGTATTCCTTGGTCCCACAGAGGCACTCAGAAAATGCTGGTTGAGTAGATGAATGAACTTACTTCTGCTTGGTTTCTGGATATCACATGATAGTTGAACCAGTGTACGTTGAAACTCTCTATTTTTTTTTTATTTTTTATTTTTTTAAATTTATTTTTTATGCCTACAGCACCTGGTATTCCTAGGTGGGCTCCCATCCAAGTATTAACCAGGCCCGACCCTGCTTAGCTTCCGAGATCAGACGAGAATGGGCACATTCAGGGTGGCATGGCCATAGACAGAACTTTATATTTCATGGTGAAATTATATTAACTGGAGGTCTTTTCCTGGAAACCTATCTCATATGACAAAAATTTCAAAAATTTTTCTGAGAATAAAAGAGAGTACACTAGAATAGAAAACCAAACATTAAATAGAAAAATGCCATAAATTTCCTTGCTCAAGATTTTTCTACATGGGCTTTGATTTTTTTAGGCATCTTTAAGGCCAAATTTAAGATGTCTTTGTGCCAGATCAGTCTTCCTTTAGCGAGTAGTGGTATTCATCCTTACTCCAGGGATCTTTCAGCTGTGTTCAAAATCAGGGTCATCTGCCTTGACGATTTTCACTACCCATTAGATGTGCATGAATGCTTCAGAAAATGTTTGAATGGTAAATCCTGGGGTGGATTAGTTTCCATGGGAATGTCAGCCTGTTTGATGTTGGCAGTCATTGAGTTCTAAATAAAAATGTCAGTTTGGGTTGTCACAGTGGACCAGTCCTCCCTCCCTCCAGTAAGAAAGATTGGAAAAGCAGGAGTCTCAAATTGAACTGACATTAAGTAAGGGCTCACATTAAAAAAGTAACTCTTGATTCTGAAATGACCGTTGCAGTATTCAATAAATATTAACTAATCTGTGGAAATGAGAAGTTTGGGATTCTTTACTTTTCTTTGTGAGCATTTTGATTAATGTGTTACTGAAAGTCTTTTTGTTGGATAATTAGGATTTAAAATATAAGGAAATTTCAAAGTAAACAGTTAACATATTAACATCTCAGTTTTTATCAGTTTCTTCTGTAGTAAAAACGCAGAAATAAAGTCCTTTCTTATTCCTATCACATTTACTAAAACCATTTACCTTACCATAAATCTTTCCTCAATTACTTAGGCTTTGTTAAGTTCAAACTTTTGTCATTACAGTGCTTCTAGTTTTAAGTTGCAAATATTAAGGCAAACTTTTTTGCTTCTTTTGAAGCATTTCAGTTTCTAAGAATTATGTTATTGAGAAATAATTTCTTGATTCGTCCTTGGTTTAGTAAATTGCTGAAGAAGTATCTTAATTCATTATGTCGACTAGAACGTGTTACTACATTGTGATTGGGTTTTAGCATGGTGTGCCGTAGAAGCAGTGTCCAGTGAGAGAAACCCTGAACTGGAAGTTGGGAATTCCAGGTTTTGGTTCTTCTTAGCATTTTCCTAAATTGGCTTTGTGCCCCTTAATCGCCCTGACCCTCACTCTCTCACAAAGTAAGAGATTCTCGGATGAAGAGGGCCCACAAAGCTGAGTGAATTTAGTCAACGTTTTAACATTTTTTTATAGCTTTTTTTCAAACTCGAGTATTATAAATCGGGCCAGCACACTTCCCCAACCTACAGCTTGAAACAGCCCCTCGAGCTTTGTCTTTCACTGTGCTTTTGTAGGTTCTTGAGCAAGCTGACACTACTTAGAGCAGTTCTCCTCACGTTTTAAATGAAAGTGTTATCCTATTACCTTGCATTTATGCATGTATTTCTTATTTTTCCCCTTAATATGATCTCAACTATCAATATTAATTATATCTTTTTAATAAACTAATACCTTCTGTTTCACAGAACTGAGAGGTAGGTAACTGAGAACTGCTTGTCGTGTATAAACATTTTAGCAGACTGAGAAAGTGCATCAATACACACATCACAGCTTTCTTAAACATCCTTTTTACACCTTCTCTAAGTGGCAGAGATGAACATGTTTGTTGACATGACCCAAAGATAATAGCCATTCTGTGGCATATGTAAATAAGGAAAAGTATATAAACTTAAAATTATGCTCATTGTTTTAGTGTTCATTCTTACTTAGGAACTACATAGGAATCCAAATGTTATTCATTACATTTCTAGATTGACATTAATTCACATGTTGAAATTATGTAAGAATCTTTGAAATTATATTTAAGCCATCATAAACCGTGATAAATAAAAATATCAGTTGCTCAGCATTACTAATCATTCGAGAAATGTAGATCAAAACCACAATGAACTACCATCTTCACACCCGTTAAGGTGGCTAGTATCAAAAAAAACAGAAAACAGTAAATGTTGGCGTGGATGTAGAGAAATTGGAACTTCTGTGCATTGCTGGTGGACATGTAAAATGGTGCAGCCTCTATGGAAAAGTGTTGTGGTTCCTCAAAAAATTAAAAATAGAACTGCCATATGACCCAGCAGTTCCCCTTCGAGTATATACACAACAGAATTCAAAGTAGGGACTCAGGTAGATACTGTATACCAGTGTTCATAGAAGCATCGTTTACAATAGCCAGAAGGTTGAAGCAACGCAAGTGTCTTTTGGCATATAAATGGATAAACAAAATGTGGTATATACATACAATGGGATATTATTATTCAGCCTTAAAAAAGAAAAATATTCTGTCACATGTTACAGCATGAGTGAACCTTAAGGACATTATGCTAGGTGAAATAAGCCAGTAAGAAAAGGGTGCAGATACTTATGATTCCAGTTATCGGAGTTACCAGGAGTAGTCAGATTCATAGAGACAGAAAATCGAATGGTTGGCGAAGAGGGTAAAGGGGATCAAATATATGGTGACAGAAAGCTCCACAATGTGAATCTATTTCATGCCACTGAAATGTAGACTCAAAAATGGTTAAAATGGTAATTTCGTTACATATATTTTAACAAAATTTAAAAAGATTTTTAAATGTCACAATTATAATTCAGTTTAGTTGAACACAAATTTATATTTTTCAAAATTTAAGCATTATCTAGGAATAATATTAACTTTAAATTAGTAAACTATTCTCCATTAAAAACTGATATTATTTTTAAAAACCCATTCATATACTTAATGCTAATAAATTTGAGAGAAGACAGTCTTTTTTCTTAAACCAAAATTATTAAACCAGTTGATTTATCTTAAACATGGTTCTGAGCTGGCAATTTCTGTGAGGAGTTTCTTTTCTGTGAATTTGGAGAATATTTGATTTATATAAATGCTTATTTCTAGAAATAAATTTTACAGAGCTCCTCTAAAAGACGTAATAGTGTGATTTATTAATAACCTCTAGAGGTGGAAAATATTTCACATAGGAGAAGTAAAGACTTTTCTGAATTACAAATTCACAAACAGAGAGAGAGCTCTTAGCACCAGTTCTACGACTTCAGCTATAGATCACAAGCAAACACAGAGCTCATCGGTTTAGACCTCAAAGAGCTGTTCTCCTATTCGGTAAATCTGACAAACCAGATTTTCTGGCCTTTCTCGTTCAGCGCAGCCTAGATCTCCATCATCTGTCCAACAGAGATCGTGAACAAAACCCAACCATAGCTGCCACTAGTGGGGATAAGTTACCCGTTGTAGGAGAACTGGAAACAAAACAAAAGCACAAATTTAATAGAATGAAAAAAGCAAAGTTAGAGCTCTTGCTGTATGGGAATCTCTTTGAAAATCAAGAAAAGATAAGAGGACATGCTGAGCTTAACAGATTGTGAGGGCGCTTCTAAGTTGACTTAGCTCCACCTGGCGAGTTCACTTGAGCTCCTTGGTGAGTGATCCAAACCGTTAAACTATAATTTTCAAAAAGGTAAAATCATGACCTTCATGCAAATAGAGCACGAACACATGTCAAATTCTGTTTGACTCATTAATTAATGCAGGAACCAGTAAGAAGACATTAAAACTGGTACAAGGAGCATTTGAGAGAATGTTGACGTATGTGTATACATATGTGATGCATGTGATATATACACACACACCATACACACACACATGCATACATATGTACACAATGTGTACATATTTAATAAAAAGTCGAGATGAAATTGCTGTTAGCTAAAAACAGCTGGTTATTCTCCTACAGGGCATTAAACTAACCTTTTGGGTGATTTGTTTCATTGGGCAGAAATTTGTAAATTTAAGCTCTGCCTCAACTAAATTGTAAAATAATCCAGTCACTAGAAAATCAAGCCCAGAACTGCACTGAAAGACACCCAGTAATTTTTCATATGATTGGGATTATGCATCCCATTTTATAGTGTTATATTTTTACTTAATTTGGAGAAATGTTTATAATGTTATTAAAAAGTCTTGGTAAAATAGTTTTAAATTACTACCTAATAGCTCCTCATAGGAATGTACTGTAGTTAGTTTATTTTATAGTTTTGTTTAATTTGATTCTTTAGTGTACTGATTGTCTGCCAGAAAATTAGGAATTGATTACATTTGATTTTTAAATCACTTATACAAAACTATGTGATATATTAACCATGAGTGTTGCTATTTGCATTTTCTGCATTAAACTTATTTATTATTTATAGACTTATTTAAATTTTCAGATTTAGTATTGGTTTTTGTTTTAAAGGATATAATGTAGATTTTGAGGCGGTAGTAGTTTAGCACACTTTTGGGTCTATTTTTAAAATGAACCCAAAGTTTAGTGCAGTCTTTCATGAAGCTTTAACAAAAGAAGGTAAAACAAGTTATTGTAAAACAGTAACTTCTAATCAGGTGCTTAAAATGATTACCTTTGGGGGCCTCCATTAACTGTTTGAAAGAAATTCGGGACATGGGTCGTCTAACAGGAGATTTTTTTGTGGACAGTTGTGATATGGGGGAGGTGCTTTGGGATGCCTCAGAAGGGAGAACACACTCTGCTCTCTGAAAGCCGCCGAAGCCTTTCCCATTCCCGGCTTCGAACCCCGGATTGGGTCCCCCCAGTGCTGCCCCTGGTGCCTGGCGTACGACTCCCCCTCCCTGCCTGTTCTGAGTCTTTACAGTGTTCGTTTTAAGCATGATGGAGGTACGTGGAGGCAGGTGGGGCAGGAGGCCAGCGTGCTCTATCGGAGTAAATGAGCGCTCATTTGCGGAGCAGTTGGACTGGAAGCCTGAACTGGCCAGTTAACGTTGATGGCGTTTCTCCACGGCGCCCGCTATCCTCCTGTACTCGTTAATCTCAGAAGCCATGTCGTCCTTCCCCAGTCTTTCAGACGTTTCTTCTTTTGTATAGTGGTGAGCTTTATTATGTTTTTCCTATTAGCAGCTAAATCTTTAAAATCGAGGACCTTTTGAAAAGTAACTTTCCTTATTAATTCTTTCACATACCCAAAACTGTACAAACTGCAGGCATGAGAAAGGTAAGCTATTAAATAATGCTAATCACATCACGGACTTATTTATGAGGAAATTAAAGCTAACTGCTGTTTGTATAAATAACTGCTGTTAAATGAGCTGCTGATACTATTTCATAGACATAATCTTTTAGTCTATGCCATTCAGACCCCTTACAACCAAAAGAACTAAAACTGACCCTCATTGGCTCCATCTGCGGAGTGCTGCTTTATTTGTACGCTGTCATGTGTTTCTCACAGCTACCTTTCGGGGTGATTAGTAGTATGATTCCTGTTTTAAAAATGCAGAAACTGATACTTTTTAAAGGAGTTAAGTTATTATCTTGGTCAAGTAAAATAGCTAGAAGGTGTACAGTGGAATTAGGACTCATATCCAGATATGCGACTCCAAATCCTGGACCGTTTAGTCCGCTCCCTTTCTGTGTGCAGCCGGCAGTTTAGAGACTCTTCTGCCTATATTTTAAAAGTGCATTTACATGAGTGGTTTTCAGAAGTGTCCCTGCAGGCCCTGGTGGTCCCTGAGGCCTTTTTGAGGGATCCTCAAGGTCAAAATTATTTTATTAGCCTTTTCACCCTCAATCTCTTATGCGAGTACGTGGGGATATTTTCCAGAGGCTACATGATGGCAGCACATTAAATGCAGGTGTGAGAGCTCCTCCGTTTAGCCCTACGTTAAAGCAATTTGCAAATATGTAAATCAGTGCCAATTTTCTCACTAAATTTTTTGGGGGGTCTGGAAAATAGTTGTTTTTAAACAAAACATGTTAACATGTAATGGGTTTATTGTTATTTTTAAGTAAGTTAACATTTTTCGAAGCTCAATTTTAGTATGTAATACAATAAATATCTACAGATTTAGTCCAACGAGCAAAAGCTCTTTGGGGTCCTCCGTACGACTTCTGAGTGTGGAGGGGTTGAGACCGCGGAGCTGGATGGCTGCTGGTCTACGTGGTGCCACTGTTCTTTCCCCTTTCCCAAATCACGTGCTGTTTTCCTGCATAGTCTAATTATCTGACCTTCTGTGTTTGCAAGTGACAGACGGGTGTTAACAATTAAAAGGCCTTAACCAAGACATCGAAGAAATATGCAGCAATCTCAAGTATTGAAGTAGGTTTCTCAGGGCGGTAAATAGAGAGTAGCTAGTGACCTGGAGAGGCCTCTCTAATCCCCGGGGACTGAGCGCCTTGGAAGATTGAGAACAGGGACTGTCTTAAGATGTGGCTCTTCTGACCTAGTGAGGGAGTGACCAATCTATGTTTGCTGACAGTTAAATATACAAATTTGCAATCAAGATAGTTTCTAGTTGCTACTCATGAACACATTTGTAATCAACAGATACCCAAATAATAGCTTACTGAAGCAGGTGGCGTGATCAGGCGCAGGAGTCTGGGTTTTGGGAACGTCAGTGAATGACTTGGGGAGCCTTACCACAAGTTCTGCTGATGCTGCCGCATTCACAGATTTGGTTATTCTTTCCGTTCTATCTCCTTTACTTTGTCCCTCCAGCTCCCGTGTTCTGTCCACGTTTTAAGTGTTAAATAATATGAATTAAAGGATTGCATTTGAGGGAAAGAAATCATATTAGGGCAGTTTTATGTCCACTGGAAAGCTAGAACTGATTCAGTAGGGAGTGTGTGTGTGTGTTTTCATAGGCTAACATCAAACATGTTAGTTAAGTCAGTTCCGTTTATGCTATTGGAAACGTGGTAGGCACTGAAGTTTTCCCTGTATTTCCCAGCCAGAAGTGAGTGTTCTGGGGTGGGGCTCTGGCTGCTCCGTCTGCAAGGAGATCTGAGAGAATCGATATTTCAAGTTCGCCTCTGACCCATTTCCCACAGCTGCTGAGTACCTGTTGAAAAACTTGAGTTTTGATTGACTTACTAACCAAACTGAAAATAGCAGATCATCATTATTAACCAATAGTGCTGAGACAGCCAGATGTACTCTCAGGAAAATAGCTCCTTATCTGCCTTTACTTGGGTCATCTTCCATTTTTAAATCTGGTGGGGTTTTTTGTTTTGTTTTGTTTTGTTTTTGTTTTTGTTTTTAGGTCAGTGAGGGCCCCAAAGGGAGAAAAGGAAATCATTTGTATTTTGCCTGAAAACATATTGGCGAGGAAGGGAGTACAGCAAAGCAAGTTTTAAGGAAAAAAACAAGTTTAACCATACATCGAAATACTCTGTTTTTCATGTTGCTGTGCTTACTGACTTGGATATACTAAGGAAATTCACAAGTGAGTTTCTTTAAATGTGATCGGCCGATTTTCTTATAATAACATAAAAATAGCATTGACCTAGGGGCTAGGATGCTGGTTTGTGAGTCAGTTTATAACTCTGGTTTCATGATCATCGCATTGCTTAATTAATTTTTGGGTTTTAGGTTTCTTCATCTGTGACATGATGGTGGTCAGAGTCGATAGTTACGTGGCTTATTCTTTCCTAAGTAATTATAAGGCGGCCCATATCTATGTACAGCGCTTTGCAGATGAGGAAGGCCCCTGACTTGCATCGAGAGGTGGGAATAGGGCCCGTGGTAGGACAAGCTGGTAGGACAAGCTGGTCGTGACTGGACTCACAGGAGCACGAGCCAGTGAGGTAAATGGAAGCAGGTTGCTAAATGGGAGGGAGGCCCAGGAATAAGGGGAAGGATGAAAAGTGGAAACTGAGACAGTAATTGCAGTTTTAGAAAACATTTCAAGCTGGTACAACAACTAGGGCTGATTTATATTTAGGGTTAAGAGAATGTATTGATTCTTTACTGAGAATATGCTTTTTGAGTCCATACTTACTATGTCCTCAATAAATACATTTTTAAATGAATGAACGAATGATACACATTTTAGATTTAATGACCTAGGATGATGTACTGAACCGAAATCATGGAAGAATTTAGATTCATTTCAGAGTCATCTAATTAGCTTTCGACTTGGAGGTTTTCCGACATTTGACAGGCTCCCACCTTACGTGTCATGAACTCCCAGCTTATCCCTGTCTCCATGTCACCGCAGTGGTTGTCCTCCTGCACAATTATTTTTAAAGACAGGGAGCTGCATTCCTATGAGCCTGTGGGCTTACATTTAAAGATGGTTTTCATAAAATTCCATAATATATAGGCATTTGTTTCTTATTACATAGGTAGAACATAGTTTCTGAGACAGGTGATTATGCTTCAAGGCTATTAGCTATTTAGAGTACTGGTGTCAATTCAGGTGTTGTAACTATAACAAGTTAACATCCTTTCCTATTTCTTTTTCGTTAATGCTTCTGTTCGTTTACCTGTTGTACTCTTCAAACTATATCTGTTTCTAGAGAAGCGATAATGACCTTTTTAAAAGAGCAAAGCTATATGTGACAGCGAATGCTAAAACCTGGATTTGGCATAATTTATTATTACAGTTGATGGAAGCTCTTAAAAGTTTAAAGATGTATTTATTGGCAGAACTACAGCGATGGAAGGTTTAGAAATCATTGATACTGCTATCGCCTTAGTAAATCCTCTCTTAGTTTTTGTTGTTGACTTTGGTCGCCGGTACGGTTACTCTTTTTTCTTCCCATACAGTACTCTTTGGAAGGCAGTCACTGTGTGCAGCCCACACTTATGTGGTAGGGAGTTATGCTCCCCTGTCGTTAGGGTAGAGTATATACATAAACTTTTGAAGTTCTTGTGCATAGGAGAATTGTCTTCTTCATTTATTAATTTATTCAATCATATATATCAATATGGACTTGAATCTTTATTTTATACTTTGGGTTATAACCCAATGCTACTTTATTTTGTTGCCCAAATTATTTTGCCTTTGGCCCTCGGGAGTGCTTTCACTTGACTCCTGCGCCCCTTCGATACACCCATCAATGTGGGTTTGTTTTTCGAGTACTTTCTTACTTTCGGGCACTACAGGATACTTCAGGCTTGTCTTACATATTTCCTGCTCTAGTCCTGGAATCAGCCATTTCTCTAAAGAGCCCTTGTTCCTTTTATTGCAGAATGGAGAAACTAAGGTATGGTGCTAGGTGTGCTGACTGCTACTGGGGTGTCACATATTTTAGGCCGTCTCATCTGACAGAACAAAGAAATGTGTATGTATACTGACCCTCGTGTGAATATAACGTATGGTATATACATACCCATAAATATTTCTGTGTGTAACTGTCTGTGTCTGTATTAAGCCGAACGTGAGTTCTTACTCAAGTCTCCAGTTCTAATCCATTATGTAGCCTCTTCCCCTTTTTATCTGTCAGTTCCCGCTCTAGCAGTGAGAAATCTGGCTCCTATCATCCTCCATCCACTGACCTAGTTGTTCAGTTCCAGTATACACCTATATCGGTACCAGGGCTGTCAACCTGTAGTGCTTGTGGGGAGCAGCTGGTCAGGTAGCCTGTAGCACTTACGTACAGACAGATTTCCTGTTGCCGTCATTCTTACAGACCCCAAAGATCACTTAGGTCAGCACGTGTCCTCCTCCCAGCCTTTTCCAGTGAGGTTGTTTTGTACATTTGTAACTCACATTCCCTTGTCACCGTCTGCATTCCTTTCTGGGATCCCATAACTTCCTAAATGATTTTCTTTTAATTTGCATACATTAAGGTTCACTCCCGTGTTATAAAGTTCTGAGTTTTGACAAATGCATGTCTATGGTATTATACAGAAAAGTTTCACTCTAAAAGTCCTCTGTGCTTCATCTCTTCATCCCTTCCTTGATCCCTTCAAATTCTTGGCAGCCACTCATCTTTTTACTGTTTCTCTAGTTTTGCCTTTTACAGAATTAAAATTCATTTACTGTAATTGAAATCATACAGTATGTATGTAGCATTTTCAAACTGACTCTTCTCTCAGCAATATGCATTTAAGGTTTCTCCATTGTGTGTGCATGTGTGGCTTGCTAGATTATTTTTTATTAATGAATAATATTCCATTGTATGGATGTATCACAATTTGTTTATTACCTATAAAAGAATATCTTGGTTGCTTCTAGTTTTTGTCAGTTATGAATAAAACTATTATAAACATTTCATGCAGGCCTTTGGGTTTTTGTGTGACCTAAGTTTTCAAACTAATTGGATAAATTCTTGAAAAAAGCGGCTGATGGCTGTTTTGTAGCTAAAGGCTATGTTTAGCTTTGTGAGAAACTCCCAAACTGTCCTCTAAAGAGTCCATATCGTTGTACATTTCCACCATCAGGGAACGAGGGTGCCTCCTGCTCCCGTCCTTGCCAGCATTTGCTCTTCGGGGTTTTGCATCTCGGCCATTCCCATAGTTTCGATGCTTCCTCGTTATTTCCTTCCTTTCAGTTCCCTGCCAGCAGGTGATGCTGAGCAGCTTTTCATATGCACATCTTCTTTGCTGAGATGCCTGCTCAGATATTTCGCCCTTTTTAAAATTGGGTTGTTTGTTTTCTTATTGTTGAATTTTAAGAGTCTTTGTATTTTTGCATATTGGCCTTTATCAGGTATGTATTTTGCAAGATTTTCCCCAGTCAGCGGCTTGATTTTTTATTCTTTTAACAGTGTGTTTCACAGAGCGGAAGCTTCTCATTTTAATGAAGTCTAGCTTACTTATTTCCTTCATGGATTGAGCTCTTGGTGTTGTATCTAAAGTCATCCCCAAACCCAAGGTCACTTAGATTTTCTCCTATGCTATCAACTAGAAGTTTTATAGCTTTGCCTTTTATATTTAGGCCTATGATCTATTTTGAGTTAATTTTTATTGCAAGATACAGGGTCTTTGTCTAGATTTTGCTTTTTTTTGCATTTGGCTGTCCAGTTGTTATAGCATCATTTGTTGTAAAGTCTGCCACTTTGTCTATAGAATTGTCTTTGCTCCTTTGTCAAAGGTCAGCTGACTGCGTTTCTGTGGACCCCTCTCTGGGCGCTTTATTCTGTTCCAGTGCTCTGTCTGTTCTTTCACGGGTATCCCACTACTTTGATTATCGTAGCCGTGTAGTAAGCATCGATGTTGGGCAGTATCAGTCGTCTAGTTTTGTTGTTCTTCGATACTA
This sequence comes from Pteropus alecto, assembly GCF_000325575.1. Classification (NCBI taxonomy): domain Eukaryota; kingdom Metazoa; phylum Chordata; class Mammalia; order Chiroptera; family Pteropodidae; genus Pteropus; species Pteropus alecto. Next base: position 548,951 of record NW_006436672.1, read on the forward strand.
TGTTGGCTATTCTGGGTCTTTCACCTTTCCATATAAGCATTAGAATCAATTTTGTATGTCCACAAAATAGTTTGGTTTGATTTTGAGTGAGGTTGCATTAAATCTGTAGATCAATTTGGGAAGAATGAGTCTTCTATGCACATGTAATATTTTCCCATTTATTTACATCTTTGATTCCTTTTGTCAGAATTTCGTGGTTTTCTTTGTATAGATTCTGTACTAGTTTTGTTAGATTTATACTTAGGTATGTAATTTTGTTGGTGGTTTTATAAATGGTATCGTGTTTTTAATTTCAAATTCCAGTCATTGCTGGTTATATAGGAAAGCGATTGACTTTTATTTATTAACCTTATAGCCTGTGACCTTGCTATAATTGCTTATTACTTCCAATTTTTTTGTGTTGTTTCTTTGGGATTTTCTACGTAGTAAGTCATGTCATTTTTGAACAGACAGTTTTATTTTTTTCTTTCTTAATGTGTATGTATACCTTTAAGTTCCTTTTCTTACCTTATTTACACTAGGTAGAAGGTCCAAGATGATGTTTAATAGGAGTGATAAGAGAGGGTATCTATCATTGCCTTGCTCCTGATCTTAGGAGAGAAAGCATCCAGATTCTTCTATTAAGTGTAATGTTGTAGAATTTTTGTGTGTATTCTTTATCATGTTGATGGAAGTTTCCCTCTGTTCCAAGTTTGTTGAGAGTTTTTAGTCATGAATGGGTGTTGGATTTTGTCAAATGTATTTTCTGCATCAATTAATATGATCATGTGATTTTTCTTTTAGCCTACTGTCATGGTGGTATACATTAATAGCTTTTTTTTAAAATTGCCTTTCTAATGTTGAACTAGCCTTGCATACCTGGAATAAATTCCACTTCATTATGGCATATATACTATTTATACGTTGTTGGATTTTATTTGCTAATATTTCAGTGAATATTTTTGTATATTTGTTCATGGCAGATATTGTTCTGTGGATTCTCTATTGTTCTGTGGATTCTCTACCTTGTAATTTTTTTTTTCTGGTTCTGGTATTAGCAGACCTACTTTTTTTTCATTTTCTTTATTCTCCCCAGATTTTGTCCATGTACATTCTCTGAGATTTTAACTATGTGAAAATGATGCATGTTTTGTTGTATTCACTTAAAATGTTAATCTCTAACATCCTTTGAGATGGGTGTTTTATGCTGCTTCATAGTTTTCATTCAGTAAGTTACACTTAAAATCATATTACACTTTAAAATGAGAAATACCACTTAACTGTTCACCAAAAATTGGTTATACTTTGAAATCTCTAAATATCTTCTGTGAGATTGTCATTATATAAAGATAATGATAAGGAAATAACTTTTTTCCTTTGGCTAGGAAAAAAGGAACTCTTATCTAGAAAAAATGATGGGATCAGATCCCTTATCAGTGCGGGGGTGGTCGCAAAGCAGGCCTGGCTGACAGTGTGGGGACAGTTCTGTTCTCACCGAATCCTTTCCTTTTACATTCTCCATCTTTTCTCATACACCATTTCTTTCCCAGCATTTGTGTGGAACACAAAATATATAGTTTAATATTTACTTATCCTGTAAGCTTTATAGTGCCTACTGGCAGATTTTAAAACAAGTTGAAAACTTCAGTTGATTTCTCTTTTTCATTCTTTTGTTTGGTCAGTGTTTCTGCAAGTAAAAAGTTTTGTAGGGTGTGGCTACAGAAGATGATGACAACAAGGAGGAAATTTTAGGACTTGCTAACCTGAGTAAAATAAAAGTATAATAGATTAATTATTAAGATTTTTTAATAAAAGAGAAAAATGACAAACTGTTCGTGTTTGTGTGCCCACTTTTTCATAGGCAGAGAATCCTCCTAATGGACCAGCTTGTGGTTATGGCTCCTTTCACCAGCAGTATTGGCTCGATGGGAAGATCATTGCTGTAGGGGTGATTGACATCCTTCCATACTGTGTATCGTCTGTATATTTGTACTACGATCCTGATTATTCATTTTTGTCTTTGGGTGTCTACTCTGCACTACGGTAAGATTGCTTTCGACAGTTGTAATGGGTCACATAGAATTTCCAGTAATTCCTCATTTGATTATGTTTCATTATATAACAGTGGAAGTCCTATTCCATAGTACATAATGATTTGTTGCTATTTTAGTAGTCTTATAATTTAGCATTTGTAAATAACCACTTTTAGACTTGAGGCCAATGTCTGATGGTAATTCTTTAGCTTTTTTAAGGTATGTGTCTAAGTCTAATGTATTGGAGAAGTGATTGCTCTGTGTGGGATGTTTTAATTGTTTACCTCATGCATTTATTTAAGCTCCCTTGTCAGAACCACTTAATGTTCCTTAAATGTTATATTGTTTATATTTTTTTGGTCAACGTTGTATGTATATTTTTTATAAAGGTTAAATGAATCAGGTATAAATGAATTAGAGCAGTGTGAGCCTGTTGGAAAGATGCAGTTATATACAGCATGTAGAACAGAACCAGGAGGTCCCTGACTCTGCTTGACTCGGACCCTCATCAAAGGATGATTTCCCTTTTCTGTTTATGGCTGCAAATATATGCAACACAGCAAAAATGCTTTTAGATTATCCTACTGGTAAAGGGATGGGGTCTTACTCCATGAAAACATTTGATTCTCTTTGTTTTCCTGCTTACATGTGTGTATATGTGATGAGGCGGAGGGGGAGCATTGAGCATACTTTTTCTGTTGTCTGGGAGGTCAGGTCTCTCTTTTTCTCCCCCTTTATCATCGTGTCGTTTTTTTTTCCTCTTTACTTTTCGCAGTCTCTCTGCGTGATGTTTTCACATCATGGTAAAAAAATACTTGAAGATTATATTTTCTATTGTGTATGTGCTTTTTTGAATTATGAAAGTAGAAGAGTTGATATTCTTTAATCCCCATTCAACTTTTATAAAATCTGGTCCATAATTGATTCTTTTTGTGTGTTTCAATGACCCACAATATAAAGAAATTCTCCATCTTGGTATTTTCAACTCAGTCTGTCTCTTAATGCCAAGTTATAGCAAATTCACAGTTATACAATGTCCACAGCTGATCTCTGTCAATCAGTCTTTTATTTTTCTTATGTATTTCATTGCATTTCTGTATAGAACTAAAAATATTCATGACTCTTGATGGTATTACTGAAAGTGGAAGTGATGATTCGAAGCATTCACATTTTATAACTCTAGAGTGTTTTCTATTTATTTTAGAAAAGGTACTCTTTCTTTGTACTATAATCAGTTAATACTTGGAAATGATTGCCATTTTCATGTTTTAATTTTGTATCTTTCACTTTACAGTGTGTAGCTATGGATTTGTGTAGACTCCTCAGATAAATATTAAGTGATATTTATTCCTACATAATAAATCCCATCCTATGTATGCAATATCATTTCGTGTCTCAATAACTAAGAAATATAGAAATCCTACTGCATTTGAGATAGTAAATAATCACTTCCCAACAAAATTAGAAAGAGTTCTGTTTATCGTTTGGTTTATCTCTTGAAACTTCTGGAGCCGGAGAGCTTTGGGGAAGTAGCAGAGGAGCCAGCGAGCACGAAGGAGGGGGCCGGGTGCCACCGCACTGCAGCCTCGTTGCTTCCTCTTAGTGTCCTTGAGACTGCGCATTGCAGAGAGGCCAGGCAGCCAGGAGATCAGCATCTCAGAGCAAAATTGGGAGAGAAGGTTACAAGCAGCCAGTTCCATTACGGATTTTAATGTCGTTTCCCCTCCATTTCTTCAGTTTCTTAAGCTGTCATCTAATAAATGTAGACTTTAATGGAATCTAGTCTGCAGATTTAAAAAAGGTTTGAGTTGAAGATCTCGAGCATGGCATTTCTTTTTCCTATTTTTTTAGAAGGACGAACTTTTAGAAATGTAATTAATTTATTTAGCAGAGGTTTACTTGAGCCCAATCTGTGTGTCCTGGCACCATTCACAGAAGTGAATACGACAGACGTGGTTTTTAGCTTTGTCAAAACAGACTAGGTAAATTAGAAAAACCGACAACATAATTTTAGCTACTCTGATGTGCTGTGACAAAAATAAAATCATGGTAGGCATGAGGCCCTCTATGAATAGGTGACATTTGAGGAGCCAAGAAAGAAGAAAAGGAACCAACTACATAAAAATCCGAAGGTAGAAATCTAGGTGCAGGGGAGCTAGTCCACGTGCCCTGAGGTTGTTGGAATAAAAAGAAAGGCCTTAGAGGCTAGGACTTGAGGTCAGATGTGGACTGTGTCACGCAGGGACTGTGTGGTGTTGGTTAGGGGGCAGATGGAGCCGGGCTTGTAGGTCCCAGTGTGAGGGTAAAGTTTTTGGTTACGTTCCCTGATCTGATTAATGAATAATAACAAGAAACCATATTAAATAGATCTCTTTAATTTTATGCTCTTTGAATTTTTAGATCAACTACTATGCCCAAGAAAGTGTAAAACCTGAACTCAGATGCTTTTTTTTGGTCTTTTTAATAAAAATCACTTTACAGTATTTTTAAAACAGTTTTTCTTTCAACACTTGGATTTTTTTTGATAGCTTAGTATCAAATTTTATCAAATACTTGTCATCATTACATAGTAATTTGAAAATTGAACTAGATTTAACTGTATCTTCATCTTTATTCTTCTTTTGGCAGAGAAATTGCTTTCACTAGGCAACTTCATGAAAAAACATCTCAACTCAGCTATTACTATATGGGTTTCTACATTCATTCATGTCCCAAGATGAAATACAAGGTAAAGTCGATTTTGTATATGTGTCTGCTGTAGATTCAAGTTATGAAAATTAGTGCCTTCATAATTTCTTATATTAATTTAACTTATACATTTCTAATGTAAATCATGCATTATTTTTAAATGTGTCTTAAACTTTTCATAGACTCTGGCTTGTTCATTGCCTTGAATAGTGCCTGACACTTAATATTTGTTTAGTACAGGTTAATCTACAGTAATCAACCAAATATCTAGAAATCCCAGCTATTCTGGGTAAATGTACATGTTTTTTTAAGGGACTCCTGAGGAAAATCAATTCAGAAGTCAGGAAATTAGAGGAAAGTGTTATAATTCTCCCACAAGAATTAAAGCTGAATAATCAACATAGAAGAAGTGTTGCTGGTTTGAAGGGACCCAACATAAAGTCGAAAACAAGGAGAAAGTTGACATTTGTAGGAAGAAGACAGGAGTGTAGAGTCACAGTCTAATCAGTTGGCTTGTGTGTAGCTGTAGTCATGTTTATCGAGTCATGTTTATTGAGTTTATTGAGTGCGTAGTCATGTATATTGAGTGTGTCTGTGATTAATAATGTGAATAACAATGTAAATATAAATAGCAATCAGTTTATATACAGAGTATATGAGTGGTATTCTAAGAAGTTTCGGAAACAAAATAAGTTTATAAATTATTAATTTTAACTTAAGATTTTGTATAGTGTAGTCCAATGTTAGATCGTTGGAAATGGTATCTAGTAATGTTTGCTGGCTTTTTCCAGTGTTTTAATATTCTCTATAGGCTGAAATTCTTTTTAATACTAAACTTGATATCTCTGTCTTATTGACCAATTTTTAAGATGATTCATATTAATGAATAGAGAGTATAAAGAATATTGAAAGTATTTTAAGAATAACTTAAGATTTCAGAAATCCCAGTTTCTTATTTCCATATCCTGAAAATTAATCTTTGTCGGGAATTGGGAAACACTATTGAAACCTACAAAATTAGGTTACAGCCCAGAGTAGGAAGGGAGGGGACTTGATGTAACCATTCGAACAAAACTAAAAATTTTTCCAATATATTATATTCATATTATATTTTCTTGGGAGAGACAATTCTGAAAATTTGTAGAACTGGGGACCAGCAAGAGGGTAACTCACAGAAGAGGAATTGCACACTACTGTAAAATCTCTCACTTTTAGAATTGAATGAGGGTAACTATGAGAATAGTTAAAATTTTTCTTTAGAGCATAATTATTTAAAGCATTAATAATGTCATATTTTTTCCACACTTCAAAATCTACATGGGAAAATCTACAAAAATGTTTTCTATCTGGTATTAAGGGAAAAAGGAATGTATTTTAAAATAGCAGCACTTTTAATACCTGAGAAGGAGCAGTCACACTTGACGGGGTGCTTTCGTAAGCACTGCACTTGTGGGCTCTGCCCTGATGGGGAGGGCACAGTCTCGGGTCTGTGTAGGTAGTTGTGATGCACCCAGTGATACTTAACTGTCTGGAACTAGGGTGCTGTTTCATTTGGACTTCTTGTGTAGATTTAGACACGTTAATGTTACAACCTTCATAATAAAATATATTCATTGTATGATGTAGAGCAAATTGAAGTATTTAACAGCAGGTCTGAGAGACACATAAGAGCTGGTTTTACCTCCTCTTTTACTGTAATGAGCTGTCGTAAAGGCATGCTGAAATGACGAGTCCGTCTTTATGTGCAGGGAGGACGATTTCCAGAGGTGGCCATCCTCAGTTGCTCTGACCCTGTATGTGCACGCTGTCCCCTCCTCCAGAGCTAGATTCTTTCCCTCGCCCCGGGTTGGACTGGCCTTGTGACTTGACTGACTAGTAGGATGCCGTGGACTTCAGGCCCAGGCCTTAAGAGGGCTGGCAGCTTTCTCTTGCTCTGTCTTTGGAGCCAGCCATCATGTGAAAGGCCCAGGCCCCCTGCTGGAGAGGAGGCCACCTGGGAGGCCTGCAGCCATCTTGGGCTGTAGCCAACTCACAGAATCACGAGGAATTATAATTATTGTTTTAATTAGTTGTTTTAAACCACTAATTTTGGGGGTGGTTTGTTACTCAGCGGTGGATGACCGAAACACGTGGTGTAGGAGAGAATTCACTGGGTACAGATATAGATTTCTGTGTACAGGGAAGCCATTCTGTGTTAAGCTGTGCAGACTCATGTCTTGAATTGAGCTGAGCTGAGCTGAGACGTGTCCGATGGCTCAACATGAGAGAATTTTGGCAGTCGCCTGATTTCTGTATGCCTAGAGATGTGCCCACTTGGCTTGTGAGAATTCGTCCTTATAGGCATTTTATACCCTCACTAGAGCCTACAAGACATTTCCTAACATGGTGACAAATTTTGATTTTTGCTTGTCTTGCTGATGGTGAGCACTGCAAGATGAAAATTGCCGTGTGGCTGTCTTAGTCCAAGCTGGTGTGCGGTGCAGTTAGCTCGCTTCTCAGCGCGCAGGGTGTGCTGGTTTAGAGCAGTTATAGCCTTGTGCTTCGTGGTTCCTAAAATGCATTTTCACTGAATTCTTTTGGTTTTGCTGCTGCATGGGTACGTCTGTGTTAAATAAAGGTTGATTTACATTCACATTACATCGTCAGATATGTTTTATAGTCTTTGCTGTAAGACACGGGAAAGTCACAGAAGAGTGTAATGAGAGCTGGAAAAGAGAGTCATTAATGAAAGGAAATTGTCTCAATACGTTGTTATCATTGCTCACATTAAGTGTTACAATAATTGTGGCCATTCGATGGGACTTGGTGCTGTTTTAGCATAAATCACTTGTCAGTATGGGAACTCAGGAGCTGGCTGAAATGAATGGAAATTATGCTGTTAACTTGGAAGAATTTCCCCTTGCAGGGGAGTTATAGGTGGGATGGGCAGTTCTTTGGCAGCCGTCCTCATTGACGCCCATGTTCTTGCTCTGCTCCCCTCACAGTTCCAAGGTGGTCGCTGCCCGTTCAGGCCATCGGTAGTGGCTAGAATCAGGAAATAATGTCCTCTCCTGTGTCTCTTTCTTTTTTAAATTATTCTTAATTGTGGTAAAATGCACATAAAATTTGCCATCTTAACCATTTTATGTGTACCGTTCCTAGGTATTAATTCATTTCCAAAACTTTTCATCTTGCAAAACTGGACCTCTCCCCAGTACATAGTAGCTCCTCATACCCACCCTGGCAGCCGCCATTCTACTTGCTGTCTCTGCGACTGTGACTTCGCCAGGTGGCTCATATAAGTGGAACCATACAGTATCTTTTTGTCACTGGGTTTTTTCACTTAGCGTCATGTCCGCAGGATCCATCCATGTTGTAGCAGATGTCAGAATTTCCCTTTTTAAAGGCTGAATGATATTCTCTGAATGTGCCCCATTTTGTTTATGCATTCAGCCGTTAGTGGACACTTCGGTCGCTCCCACCTTTTGGCTGTTGTGAATAGTGCTGCTGTAATCACGGGTGTACAAATATCTGTTCAGGCCCCTGTTTTCAATTCTTTTGTCTGTATACTCGGAAGTACAATTGCTGAATCATGTGATAATTTTATTTTTAATTGTTTGGGAACCGCTATACTGTTTTCTGTAGGGGCTCTGTTTTACATTCCCACCAGCAGTACACATGGGTTCTCATTTCCCCACATCCTCGCCAACACTGTGTTTTCTGGTTTTGTTTATTTTGACAGTAGTTATTCTAATGTGTGTGAAGTGGTCTGTATCTCTTTTTAAGATCAAGGAAAAGCTTATCAAGAAGTCTCCTGTCCCCATCACTCGTTTCATTCATCAGAGTTGCGCCTCTTGTCTACGCCTGAGCCAGTCACTTGCAAGGGGGATGGAATTATCCCAGGACAGCTCCCATTTATGCTGGAGCAGTGCTCCCTGCTGCACATGACGCTGCAGAGGGTGGACACCTGACCAGGTGTTTTTTTTTTTTTTTTTGTCATTCTGCCTAATAACCAGTATATTTTTTTTAACTGATCTGTTGGTTTATATTTATTTTATATCCATATTATGTAGCTTACAGGTGTTATGCAGTTTATATATTATTATTATATATACTTTAAAAAATTGACTTGGTAGTTTTCTAGACCTTTTTTTAATTAATTTTTTATGCTTTCAAAATGTTTAATATTTGCACGTAAATAGAATACTATTTCCTTTGAAAGTGAAAATGGCGTCTACAGAAATGGTGTTAGGTATAACTTAAAATTTCTTCATGAAATTTTAAGAGTGCTGCTGTAAGGTCACTCCGTGATCTGGTGGAGGTGTTTTGACTGAATTCTTTATCCAAACCTGCAAGCAGGCCAAAGTCAACAGTGATTTCAAGGAGTTGGCTTTGCTATCGTGACGTGGCCAGACATCAGATAGTTGAAACAGCAGAAAGGGTTGGAAATGTCAGAAAAGAAACAAAAGGCTAATTCGTCTGTGATTAATCATTCTTAAACCCTGAGCCTCAGCGTGATTGTGGTCAAACCCTGGAATTCTGCAGGAGTTTGACTAAAAGAGGGTAGTTGGCATTACTGTTATAAAAGCACCTACAAAAAAATTTGGAGTTTACAGAGCTGCATCTGCAAAATCACGAGCTACCGAAATCCCCAAGCTTTCAAACTTTTCAAAGTTTCCTGACCAGACAAATTGGCAATGTTGTTGTGCTAGTCTTGTAGCCCAGGGAGATGCGTGTGGCGGCACGTGGTAGTGACTTCGCTGGTCTGAAAGAAATACAGATGATCTCATAAGTTACCCACAGCACAGCACACAATGCAGTTTTAGTTCAGTATCTGTTTTTCTTGATGTTAAATGTTCAATGAATGAGACATAGCGCGTAGGAAAAATTAACCACAGAATAATTTTAGTAAGGGATTTTCGATGCCTCCTACTGGTAGTGGGAGGTAAAAGAATTCACATGCTCATCACAAATTCTTGTTTCTGAAATTGTCACATGTTAAATTTTGCCACATTGGAGTCAAAAGCAGTTCCTTAAGGGTTTTGTGTTCCAAGCTTCTCATTACAGACGAGAAAATTGAAGCTCAGTATGGTTAATTTGCCCAGAGTTTGCATTAACTCACATTTTAATTTTAGCAACATGAATGAGAGTTCGAAGAATTGAAATGCACATAAATGGCACTGTTTATCAGATTTATGATGAGGTGTATATAACTCTAATTTTGGAGAATCCTAAAATACCTGCATATTAATTAAAGGTAAATGTTAACTGGAGAGCAAAAGCGTGTTTAATTATGCGCCTTATTTTTCCCATCCTCCTCCTCATCTCTTTTCACAGTGAAATAGGGAGCTTGATATAGTACATGATTCCTAACCTTTGAAAACCACCAATCATCTTTGTGGCTTTTAGAAAAATATTAACGTCCGAGCTCTGCCCTGACCTACTGAAGGAGAGAGTTCGCTTCTCCAGCCTCGTTCTCTGACTGCCAGGCACTAGTTTATGTCCTCGTGATCTTCCCGCCCTCCGTGCTTTGTGCTGTCTCTCTCATCTGAAGGGCCATTCCCCTGTCCCCCTGCCACGTGCCGGTCGTGGCTTCCTTTCCAGATCAAGCTCATGCACCATCCTTCAGTGAAGCCATCTCTGTATCTCCCACTCCAGCCCCCGCCCAGCGCGCTCCCTCCGTACCGCAGCCGGAGGCCGCCTCCGCTCCTGTGCACTCTTGTCGATTCCCAGTTCTTTATCTGCAGCTCGCCTTGCCCTCTAGTTGTAGGTGTGTAAAACATCACGCTAGGTGCCAAGGCAAGAAGAATGGTCAGACACGGTCCATGGTCCCTGCTTGTCGGTTCCTTGAGCAAACCACGTCTTACGTGTCCCTGTCCCCCATGCCTGACAAGTGAGTCTGTCGACGTGCAGAGCACGTGGAAGGCAGGCCCCTTGTGCACGAATAAGGCCGGGACGTGAGGGAGGCGGTGAGAGCCGTGCCGGGAGCTGGCCTTCCTCGCCCGTCATGCTGATTGAAACATTGGGCTTAGGAGAAATTTAAAAGTCCCTTCTCAGTTAGTACAGTTGATACTTTCCCTGAATTTTCTCTCCTACCGATATGTAGGGTTTTTGTGTGTGTGTGTGTAAGTAGACGTGTTATTGAAGTGTGGGTGTATATAGAAAAGTGCACTGTTCTTAAGTGTGCTGCTTGGAACATTTTCACAGAGGGATGAGACCTGTGCAGCAGGCGCCCAGTTGGAGAGACACATGCAGCCCCCACGGGCCGCGATCCTCCCCTGTGGTCTCACCTCACCCCCAGAGACAGCCGTCAGGACTGACCTGGCCTGTTTTTATTCTTACATAAATGGAGTCATTTGGCAGATTTTATCTGTGATGACTTGTTGCACTGAACAGTGCGTTTGTGAGAGCCTTCCATGTCATGTGTGTGGCAGTAGTGGGTTCGTTCTCATCGCTTACACGCCTGTTATGTGGGTGGCCTGTTTCTAGGTTTGGGCTAATGTAAGTGCAGCTGTGAACATTTTTTTACGTGTTTTTTGGTGAACATACTTGTACATTTCTGATGGGAGATACCTACGTGCGGAATAGCCAGATTGTAGGGTATGTGAATATTCAGGTGTACTTCACGCTCGCCATAATTTTTTAAGTGGTCGCACTAATTCATGCTCCCACTAGCCGCATAAGACAGTTCCAGTCGCTTCTCACTCTGATAGGTGTCTTGCGAGGGTAGGGGTGTGTGATTTTAATTTGCATTTTGCTATTGACTGACAACTTTGAGTGCTTTGTCCTCTGTCTATTGACCGTTTGCGAAGTGTTCAAGTGTTTTGCCTGTTTATTTATCGGGTTGTCTATGTCTGTTATTTGTAGAAATTCTTTATAGCTTCTGGGTAACTACCCTTCGTTGCATAAATATTTTACAGTTATATTCTTCCACTCGCTGCTTCTCTTTTCTTTCTCTTAATGGCATCTTTTGGTGAGCAGAAATTCCTAATTTTAATGTAGTCCGATTATCTTTAGTGCTTGTCTGTCTGGTTCAAGAAAATTTTGCCTACCCTATGGCCATGGAAATATCTTCTTATGTTTCCTTCTGAGAATTTTATAGTTTTACCTTTTACACTTCGATAGTCTATCTGAAATAGATTTTTGTAGTGGTTAAGAATAAATTTTTTTTTCCCAGATGGATAATTCCTTTTAGTTTCTTAAAGGACACTGCCCTGCACATACCAGTCTAATAAATATTTCGATTAAATTATTTCTGCGTCATATTCGTATTATGGGAAAATGTCCCAGCTTTCCAGTTTTTAGACTTAGCGATTCCATTAGATGAGTAGATTATTCGTTTAACCTGAGTTTTCTCCCTGTAGAATGATATTGGCCTGTCTGTTCTACAGGGAATGCCTGATTTATGTCCTGAAGGGTGTGCAAATAAGTTACTTGTGCTTACACATTTCTTAGAAATAACTTTTTAAAAAAAGCCGCAGAGAATCTCTTTAAACAGGATGATAAGTTTTGTGGACATTTAGTAAAGAGAACAATTAAAATACTGTGAAGAGCTCTTTATTAATCATTGTGACATCATTTAGTATTTGCCAGTCACATCCCATTTTGTCATTTACCTTAGGTTATTACTTATGGTACATATGCCTGTTTCATTAGACAGGAGCTTAAATTTTTTTATGACGTAAGCCAGTTTGTTAAATCTTTTCCTCTATGGCTTCTGGCTGCTGTGTCATGTTTCTAAAAGACTCCCGCTACCCACAGACTAAAACTAAGGGTAGTCTTCCTTTACTCCTTACGACCTTGCAGGATTCACCTTGCGTTTGCTCCCACTCCGAAACCTGGCCGACTCCTGCAGACAGTGTGTTCCTGTTGCAGCTTACATGCCGCTGTCCACCAGTGGCTCCACGGCACTGCGAATACCGTTTCCCGTCTGTCTCTTCAGACTCTGCGCTTCTCGAGACAGAGTTTGGGCTCATTTATTACTTATGTTAACAGCAATTCCTGATTTATAGTAAATATTCAGTAAATCTTTGGAAGGATGGCGATGTGAGAAAAATGAGTAATCATTGGTTAGAGGGAAAGTGCATTATCTATGCCAGATAAAGTGGCATCACTTGGCATTTCTGCAGGATGGATCTTTTATAATTTTGGCAGTTGTAATCTAAGAGTGGTGAGGAAGTTACGTTTGTGTCATCAGACGAACAGTGAAGATGCTCTTGCATTTGCATTTTTCTTCAAATCGTAAAAGCATGGCAAATAATTTGGAATGTTTGTGATTCTGAAGTGATAGTCCTGAATAATGTTCTGTGTAGTTTATATTCGAATTAAAAGTTTATTTTTAAATACATTGATTTAGAAATGTATCTAATTGAATAAAGTTCATTTTATGTAAACCCCTGAAATAACAGGATATAATACAAATACCTTTTCTAGGGAGCATGATTATAAATTTTGATAACTGCATATAATGTAAATGTGTAGTCTAAACACTATTTTCGACTGACATTAACTTGTTTCATTATCTAACACGTTCGCCGAAGCGGGGCATGAAGGGCTTCTCATCCGAGTTCCTGTTCCCTCTTGCCCGAAAACAGTGTGGTTCTCTATCGGGCAGTTTCACCCCCATTCCCACCCTCACCCCATATCTTGAGACCCTTTTGAGTTTCACGACTGGGGCATTGGGAGGGTGGGAGGGTGTGTGTGCTACTGGTGTCGAGTAGGTAGAGACCAGAGATGCTGCTAAACATTCTGCGACACACTGGTCAGCCCCCAGGGACAAAGAATTTTCTGGCTCAAAACATCAGTAGTGCTGAGGTTTGAGAAACTCTTGTTTGAAGAGTTCCCCACTTGCTACTGAAGTCCGTAGGGCTTTGCAGTTGCGAAGTTACCATGGGGAATTTGACTACTGCTGTCAAAAAGAACTGTCAGAAAGATTAATTTTGGGTTTACCATAACAATGTTGAAATAAAGCATCCTGTATGACACACCAGAGAGCAGTTTCTAGCGTCTCATTCATGACCCTGTGCAGCCATAAACTCAGTGATGACCCCAGGACTGTCTTAAATTTTCTTTGGGAGGCTTACGTGTGGCCTCCATGTCAACTTAAAGGTAATTTAGTGTTTCTGTGCAGTGCGGTGTACCTGGCTGTCCTTGAGGCCTCTTGCAGGAGCCGCCACAGCAAATAAGGGTAAAGTTTCTAAAATGTGATGCTTTTTTTTCTAGTTCTGATGTGCATGGTAGGGTCTGTCTTTAGTATTTAGAAATCATTCTGTTTTCCTTGCTTTGCAGAAATAAAAAGATACCTGGACAGCCATAGTAACCAAGTGCATTGAATTACTCTTACCCTAGCCGCTAATTTCAGTTCACCTTTTTTAGCATAGAGGACACAGTACTGGCATCTACAGTTTAGGATGGGAAGTTAGACTCGTTTTCAGCTTTGCCGGGAGAGACGTTTGGCACAGCCTATACTCACGTGCTTCAACCTAGCACGGCTGAAACCAAGCTGTTTGAAAGGAGCACACGTGCATATGTGGCTAACCGTTTTCCTTGCGCAGTCGTCCACCGTGGTGTCGATGTGAGAATGAAGCCAGTTCCCACCTTTCCTTCACCCCTCCAGGACGCTCCATCATAGCTCAGATCTTCTTCCCTTCTTATATCTGTACTTGTTCTTTTGGTTCTTAGATCTCCATTCTGTAAAAATACGGCAACTATAAGATTTTCATGCTTGACACTTTCAGAAGCCTCATTGTCTGAGTTTGTGGCAGCCGCTAAAGGGAAACCACCCTGAGTAGCATCATCATCTTGGATGTTCAGCGGCCAGTTGAAAATGACAACGCCGAGAGGCAGAGGGAGCCTGGTGTCCACCGCTGGGGGAACCTCCCGGCCGTCACCTCACTCCCTTTCATCCTGTGTCCAGTCTCAACCACAGAATCGCCCAAGGGCGATTTTACGTGAGAATAGTTTGCTAGGGAATCTGCGGTGTCGCGCACAGTCCGGCACTCGGGCTCCAGGGGCTCCCTGCTCCTCCTGGATGTCCGTCTGCCCCTCGGGGTGTGCGCGCTCTTGTTTTCTACCAGGTCATTTCACTCTTACAAAGTAGGATTTCAAGCCAAGACTCCAGGAGTGTGTCTTAGCCCACTTGACCATCCTTTTTTTAGCCACATACATGTAATACACGTAACTTCAGTTTAGTTTGTGACCCGTGCGGAAGTTGCTCTTATCCCCCGTTCTTTTCTGTTACGTTTGTCCTGTACAGAGATGTCCTCGCACTCAGCTGTCTGCCATGCCGCAGCCCTTTCTAAGGAAATCGCATTCTCTGCCACAGGAAACATGGCCTGCGCTTTTAGGTCACCATACTTAGTGCCGTGTGACCCGCCATATGAATCACTGTTAACTGGGCTAGATATCAGGCCGTGACCCAAAGGAGGTCAGTCTAGGATAGATTACTGTCATATAAAGCTCGACATTAAAGCGTTGCCCACTGAATAGTGAGGGACCAAACCAATCAGATCTTCTCTTTTGAGGAAGTTTGGATTGTAGTCTGTAGGGAGAGTCAGTAGTTATGGGGTTAGTCATAGAGAGAGCCACCCAGAAAAACAGTGACAACACGTCAGAGTTAAGTCAGGGCTTCATAAACGTAGGTCCGTAAAGTTTGAATTGCGGGCAGACTTCTGTGCACATGTACATTGGTCTTGAGGACAGAGTCTGTGGGTTTCTTTCATGTGGTTTTCAGAGGAGTCTGTGAATCAGAAGCCATGGAGATGAGAGAGTGGTGGGGGGCGGGGTGCAGAAGCGAGGCGGCGAATAGCAGATGGAAGGGAGGCCGGGGCCTCCCACCGCCGAGGGGGCGAGAGGCCTCTCGTCAGCCTGCTTCCAGTTCTTGAGCGTGGACCTGTTATCCGCGAGGCCTTCCCCCGCCTGCGTTTCCTCCTCTGGATCGCCTGGAATTCTCTGGAGCCTGACCCTACAGGGCTGATATTCCTGCTCTCATTTTCTAATGTGTCTCCCTAAAAATGTTTGTTCCCCTCCACCATGAGGCACCAGCTGCTTACTGGGTCACCTGGGTGAACTTCTTCGTCCCTTCAGCCCAAGGGCCAAACTGCTGAACTTGTCTGCTGACAGCGTGGACGCATCCAGGCAGCAGCCGGGCCATTCCCCCGGCGCCCAGGCTGTGGTCGCCCCTGTGCGGCCTGTCCACGTCAGTAACGCGCTCGCCTACCCGAGGCCAGGGTGGGGAGTGAGGGGGGAAGGACGGCGACGTCGTCTGTGCGAGCAGGACGTGACAAAGCCCACGTCACGAGTGGTTGTCAGTCTTCCCGTCAGGGAACCCTCTCATCCTCTGCGATCTGCTGTCCTTGCGATTGTGACGGGGTTCGGCAGGGCGGGCGATGGGCCACGTTTGCATCTGGGCTCGATGTAGTCTTTAGTGAGATAAATGCACATTAAAAGATTGACTTAAAAATCAGTGGGGCCAAGGGTAGAGAATGTTACCGAAGTTTTAAAATACTGGAGCAGATTACTAAGGTTGATAATTTTCTTCCCCGAGAATTTTGAAAAATAAAGCCATGACATACAGATCTTCGTTGGTGTGAAAGAAATGGGACCTGTGTGCCTTAGCGACGGAGAGGGGGCCACCTCAGCCCTCTCGGCCTAGAACTGGGAAAGCTGGGACCAAGGCTGTGGTGTTGAGTTTGTTGTTTTTCCTAGGATGTGTAATAGTTGCTTTGTAACTTGGAACTGTCCAAATTTAACGTAATTTGAACAGTAATTTTTTCTGGGTTTGCTGCTTCTCTTTGCATACTTGAGCTTCGAACTTGTTTTTCAAACCAAACTAGAGTGAAGGATTGAAGAGAAGGGAAAGGCATTGTCATAGAAAATCAAACAGTAGAAAAGTGGATGTGTAATTTTTTTCTAACTCCGCAATAAAGCTTTTATTCTTTTCATTAATAATTTTCTTAGAGGACAGAATAGTAAGTTGAAACAACGAAAGTCAGAAATGTGTAACTCACTTAAACTAACTAGCTGGATTTCTTTTGATTTCAATGTTGGAAAAGTTTTAAACTGCTGACAGCTCCTTGTACCAGGAATCATAAATAGAGGAGACTGAGGAAAATAAAGCCTTCGTTTTTTAGATCTCTTTCTTCCTTTGTTATTATTTATTGATTTTCTTTTACTTTTTAATTTTCTTCCTGTCAGTTTGGGTGAACTGAGGTAAAATTACAAAGGACCCCCTAGGGGTACTTATATGCTTCTGGTGTCACAGAGTCACACAGCCCATAGCGACATATTTCAGTTAAGAATTTGGAATAAAGCTCATAGAAGAGAGATTTCTGCCCTCTCTGTAGTCAGGCCCCATATTCCTGAACAATACCATGTGGCTGCACTGCTCCTGGCTCACAGGGAAAACGTCATGAGAAGGATGAGACGTTTTTCATATTTTTCGAGACAGAATCCTAGAAAGAAGAATCTAGAGAGATGCTAAATAGTTTTAATGCTTTAACTCAGATTAAACCTCATAAACTCATTCCCGTCGATGTCGTTAAATTCTTCGTCAGTTGGTCGGCGGGGCGAGTCTCCGATGAGAGTCAGGCGGGCACTTTAGCACGTTTTCTGAGCGTTTTCTGAGTGGGGAGTAAAGAGTCGGCTCTGCTTTGGCTCCCTTGCCATTCCCACACTCGGCCCTCGTTAGAATGCTGAGTGAGACACCCAAACCAGAGGGCTCAGTTCCATATTGCTGTATTATAATTCACAGTCAAATTGTACACTGTTTTACTTAACCGTTTATTTGGAAGTATTTCCAAGCTTTCAGAAAAGTTGCAGGAATAAAAATGATACAAAGAATACTGTTACAGCATGCCCTTCACTCAGACTCACCTGTTAGGAAAGTTTTACCCCATCTGCTGTCTCTTGTTTGTCCTCCACCCTCCCCCCCCCAACCATATACACAGATTATGTGAATGTGTGTGTTTATACACAGACACATACAGGCATATTATTTTTTTAAAATCATTTGAAAGTAAGTTTATTGTGTGATTCTTTCCTCTGAAATACTTCGCTTACCATGTGCCAGGTGCGGTTTGTATGTAAGTGTTTGATAATTGTTAGCTCGGTGATTCTCATTACAATGCTAGACGTCGGTGTTATTTTCACCACTTTATAGATGCAGGCCTGGAACACAGAAGGGTTAATGCTGGAGGGTTCGCATCCAGTGGACTGAAGCCCTTGGCCTGCAGCTCTGGCTGCTTGCGGGGAGAGACTTCCACTCCAAGGGCCTTCCTATGGGTCCACAGGCACCCTGAACTCTCCCAGATGAGGTATGAGAGTCCATACCTCATCTCTCCTAAGACATGCATCTTCTCGTTTTCCCGTTTAAAGCCCCGAACATGTATCTTACATTGGATGCTGATGAAGTTGTTACATATTTGTGTGCAGTCGGTTGCTATTTTTGGTGGCATGCTTGAGCAACTGAAGCCTTTTGATGCTGTACCAGTGGTGGCCAGTGTGTGTGTGCGTGTCTTGAGAGTCCATACCTCATCTCTCCTAAGACATGCATCTTCTCGTTTTCCCGTTTAAAGCCCCGAACATGTATCTTACATTGGATGCTGATGAAGTTGTTACATATTTGTGTGCAGTCGGTTGCTATTTTTGGTGGCATGCTTGAGCAACTGAAGCCTTTTGATGCTGTACCAGTGGTGGCCAGTGTGTGTGTGCGTGTGTGTGTGTGTGTGTACGTGTACGTGTGTGTACGTGTACGTGTGTGCACGTGTGTGTTTCATTTCTCACTTGAAAGGGAAAATGATATTCTGGATTACGAGTGCCAAGGGGCGAAGGGGCTGCTGCATTTTATTTAATGTTGTGGACTTGCTTGAAGACCAGACATGCCGAATTTTCACAAGTAAAGTAAACATTTCTGACAAGACATCTAGCATCTCCTTCACTGTCTGAATTTGTGTTACTTCCGGGGTTGTGAGAACCGGTCCAGCCGGTTGACTGGCAGGCGCAGGCGTAGCCCCACCTTCCTTGGAAGGATTGTTTCCTCCTTCTTTCCTTTCACCCTCCCTCCACTCCTTTTTCGTTTGTTATTTTTTTTAATTTTAAAAATAATGCCTCTTGTAGAAAGTGAATAAATAAAAGTATTAAGAAACTGTACAGTTCTCTTGCCGAGGGCTGATCACTGTTAGTATTTACTGTATTTCTTTAGGCTTCTGTAAATAACACGTGCGTCTCTTTTCCTCGCATTTGTCATCAGATGATAGATGCGATTTTCTTTTCTACCTTTTTCCACTTGTTTCATGAGTGTTTTCCTGTTTTTCTTAAATCTTTGGTGTGCCCCTGATTTTAAGCGACTGTAAATGTTGTAATTTAATAATGTACCCTAATTTATCAAGCTGTTACTGTACATTTAAGTTCTTTCCACTTTTTGTTAGAAATAGCGCATGGCAAACTTTTTTTGTATGTTTCTTTTTGAGGTATCACATTATTAGTTCTTTTGCACAGCCACACTAAATGTAAGGAATCCATCTTTATTGTGTGTCTATTCACTTGGGAGATTTTCTTTCGAAGACAGTGGAGGAATATGATATAGAAGAAGCTACTTAAAATTAGACTGGTACAAATGCACAGGAGACTATAGTGAAGGCTCCTTTCCTTCGGAAAAATCAATGAGTTGATTTTCTATGTTAATTTTTCTGTTTCTCTTAAAATTTTACACTAAAAATTTACTTGACTACCTTTAGTTCTTTTTATAAACGGATAAAATGTAAGTTTATCCTCCTGTTCCTACAGTTTTTTGGGTTTAGTTACGTACTGACACATTTCATGCTGCCTTTTAGGACTCTGTAGTGATGATCTCTTGTGGCTGTTTTAACTTCAGTCGAAGTACTAAAAGGTTACTTTTGTTCTTCCAGTACTTCCCAGCTTTAGTTTGCAAGTTCTCAAGAGGGTTATAAGGAAAATTGAATAACTCAGCGACATTGGGCCCTTTTGTAATAAAGGAAATAAAAACTCTCCATTTAAATTTATTTCTCTTAAGAGGACAGTTTGGCAGGAGAAATGAGTACTTCAAACAATATGAAAACATAATTGTCTTTTGCCATTTTTGTTCCTTTTTTCCTTCAACTTTATTTCTTCTTAGGCCATCTACAGTGCAGCAGTGGCTTTGTCCTGGCTTTATTCCACTTTTTTCTTTCAATCTCTAAGTAGCATCACCTAGACTTCCTGAGGATGAACCTTTTCGCTGTCGCCCCAGCCCCTGGCACATAACCCTGGAACTGCGTGTGGTGCAGTAGCTCAGCGTCGTGACCTGGTTTAGCCGCTGGTGCTCTGGCTTGCTGCTCCCTCCCCAGGGACTAGAATCTGTTCTTTTTGTGTTCAGTTTATCTGTTAATGCCTGCCATGCCCTCTATAAAACTTACCTAGTGATGCCTGCCACAGTCTGAATGCTTGTGGCTGGTAGACTACACTTCAATGTACATGCGTGTCTGTTTTCATCATTTTTTATGCGAATTTCACTTGTTATGATATAATTTAAATGTCAAGTGAACTGATGATTTTTAAAAAGTAGTTATTTGCATTAAACTTAATTTGAATGCTTTAGATAGACTCAAAGGTGAGTCATAAAATTACCAAATTAGTTGAGTGAGATATCCAAGAATTTGGGGTAAAAAAATAAAATCCGTAAAAATCTGGATAGATTCTACACTTTTCTCAGTATCTAAGTTTTCCCTTCACGTTTAAGAACCAGTAACTGAAAGTCACAGTGATGTAGCCTCAAAGAAAAGCCTTGGTACTAAGTCAAAGAAGGCTAATTGACAGTTATACATTTTAATCTAAAGCGTTTTAGGTATAAATGTTTGTGATTTTTCCCACACATGCACTGTTATCAGCTTTTTCAGTTAATTCGCCACTAGTCTTGTTCACTTTGGACAAGGTGGCTTTTGCTGTCAATTGTTCTATAATATTTACAGTTGAAGATACTCAAGCAAATTGTAATTAAATAGTTCGAGCAAGTGAAGACTGCCACGTGACTCGCAAGCCTCCAGCCTTGGCACGCTAGTAGGGGTGGAGAGCCGCTGACCAGGTCTCTGTCTCCTGCGCTCGCTCCCGTGGTTAAGGGTTAAATCAGAAAAATGTCCTTTCTTCCAGTCTTCCTGGGTCCTGGCCTCTCGCCGTGAACCCAGCATGTGCTGGCATGTCGGTTCCTTGAGTTGGACCCTCTGTTACTGGCCACTTGCTGGGCTGATTTCGGTTTTCTGGAACCGTCTCTAAATGATTTGCTCAGGTTGATCTCTGTGGTTTCCATGTTTGTCCATTCATATTCTGGACTCCTTGTCATAAATCAAACCCTGGTCTGACAATGGCTTTAAAAAAAAAATGGGATACATTATGGGACTGTTATCTCTTTCATATCATATATCCATAGATTTGCAATAATTGGAAGGTTTTTTAAAAATCTTAAGGCATACTATAAATACAGAAAAGGGTACAGAAGAGTAGAGCCTCATGAATGTCACAAGATAAACATACTCACGGGTCCTCATTGTCCATTGGAAATTGAAATTTCTTTTCCTGACAGTCCTTCTGTAAAGGGCCAGATAGTAAATATTTTAGATTTCCAGGCCGTATGGTCTGCTATCGTAGCAGAAGCGGCCATTGAAAATGTATGTCAGTAAATGGGCATGGCTGCATTCCAGTAAATGTTTAGTTGTGGACATTGAAATCTGAATGCCATATAGTTTTTGCATGTCACAAAGGATTCTTCTTCTTTTGATTTATTTTCAGCCATTAAAAAATGTAAAAACCAATCTTAGGTCATGGGCCATACGTAAACGAGCAGCAGTCCAAACTGTGCTCCTGGCCGTTTGTGGACCCTGCTCTGCAGTATGACGCCGACCTGCTTTACTCTCCTGCTCATCTGGCCTGTACACGTCTAAGTTAACGATATTACCGTCTTCATCTGGCACATAGTAGCCATTCTCCATAATCACAAAACCCAAATGTCAGGACAGTTGGCTACGTGAAGTTCAGTGGTAAAATTGTGCTGCTGTCACTAGAATACATATTACCAACTTAGGATACTGACTTTAAAATGGATTCTTACTTACATAAATTTAAACTTACGCTATATGAGGTAGTGAACCATGAGTTATTCCATAGTGGTTTACAGACTAAACTTAATGGTGATTGTTTGATTACTTTTGTTTACTTTTCCTTTTTTATTTAACTTTCCAGATACTTAACAGTTTAAGAATTATTATAAGTTTAAAGGATTTTATTGTATAGTTTATCAGCCATGAAATAACTCTGTTGTGTTTTATAGTATTGTTAAAAAAAAACATTTATTGTCACCTACATGGTATCTTGGAAAAAGCAAATATTTAATTCATCTAGTGTTTACTAGGCCTACTCCGAGTGAGGTACTTTGAGGACGCGCAGTTACTAAGTCACTCTACTGGTGCTGACGAATCAGTCATAGGCCCTGTCTGCAGGGAGCTCTGGGACAGGACCAACATTCGCAAAACTCTTGTAAGAGCAAATGTGGTAACTTCCAGAAAAAGAACAGAATACTGTGGGAGCACACATGCACGGTAGAGAGAAATATGTATTTATCGAATCTGATCCCCTCCCCCCCAAATTTGAAAATTTCAAACCTACAGAAAAGTTAAAAGAATAGTACAGTGACCGCCGATATACGTTCACCTGGAGTCACCAGTTACCAACATCTTGCCACATTTGTTTTATCTCTTGGTACGTACACCTCTACAGCTTTATGTATGTGCGTGTGCTTGCTTTTTTCTGCCACATCATTTGAAGATAAGTTTCAGAGATCATGACGTTTCACCCTAAGTCCTGCGGCATGGATCTCCTGGAAACAAGGGTGCCCTCATACTTTATGATAGCGTCATCACTCTTAAAGACTGGAGTATTCTTGCACGAACACACTCAACTATACAGTCAGAATTCAACTTTTCCAGTTGTCCCAATAATTCATTTGGTCCCCGGTCTGGGACCTTATCAGAGATTATGTAGTTCATTTAGGTCGGCACGTTTTGAAAGATTTCATCTAGACCCTAACTTTGCTGTTTGGTTTCACAGCGTTGCCATTTCCGAAGCGTTCAGTGTCTCAGTCTGAATTTGTCTGATTATTTCTTCACAATTTTATTCAGGTAAAACTTTTGGGTCAGAATACTACCCAAGTGACATCGTATCTGGAGTCCCTTAATGCCAGTTGGTCTCATTCGAGGCGATGCCAAGTCGGCTCACTCGGTCTAGATTTCTCCACCATTAGAGCTGCTTTTTCCCCTTTGTACTTAGTAAGCTCTCTGATCGTACTTTGAGACGCACCCATCCTGACCCCGACTTTTTACCCAGGGGTAGAATCTTTTTCACAAATTTCTTTTGAACATGAGGATTTTAAAAACGTGTCATAATTTCAATTGTTTGCAAGCATTTAAAATTTAAATATTTATGCACTCCCTTAATGAAATGTTATTGAACATTAGACTATAAATGTATTTCCTTATAGAATTTAAAGATTAATTACCGTTTCATCAGGAGAAATCAGTTAAGATTGTGCTTCCATAGACAGAAGCATTGAGTTCAAATCTTGGTTTCATGGCTTTTTTAATGTACATGGACTTTCTAAGCCTCAATGTCTTTATTGGTAAAATGAGGATGATAATGACTGCTCCTTACAGGAGGATCATGAAGGTGAGTGAGGTAACACGTGTAAAGCAGTGTAGTGCCCAGCTCACAGTAACAACTCAATAAATGTTAGCTTAATGTTATTATTTTTACTAATACTAAAATATTTAATTTTATGTAGATACAATCTTTACTAAAAATTAGTGGCTTCAAATTAATGAAAGAAAAAATTAAACAATTTATTTCTTTTATTCAGGTCCGATTTGAAAAAATAATTAACTTCCCTTTTTTGCTCCTAGTACATTCGATTTATTCTTGTTTTGGGATGCTTTTTACATGCCTTCAGTTAAGGCTAGGGATTTCGCTAACATTGCTTCGGAAAGCGCACATTTAACTGCATCTCGTAAGTGCTTCATGCTGCTGGTGTAGGACGGAGCCTCGACGCTCAGACTGCACTGTTCCCCAAGACCGAAGTTAGATGACCGGTGAACACTTAATTTATTTAGTGATAGAGTTTCAATTCCATTACTCAGAAACACAGTGAAGTTTGCAAACAGTTAAAACTCCTATGATAGCTATGTGAAGATAAAATGAAGTTAGCAAGCATGGAAGCTATCATTAAATACTAGAATTATGTCAGACGGTCTCAGGAGCCAACTTAAATGGACCCCCTCTGGCCAAAATATGAACAGTTTGAGCATCATGAAGGATAATGCAGTGGGTTGAAATCTGTGAGCTCATAATGATAAAGAAGAATGTTCCTAGAGTTTGTGCTGTGTACCACACTGTATTGTTTAGATGCTGTATCAGAAGCTTATAGATGACCTATGTATTGATAGCTTCCAAACACACTCAATACTCACATTTTTACGTTCACAACCATACAATACAAATGCCATAATTTCAGGCTCTGCATAATAGAAACTTGTCAAGATTATACTTTCCCACATCTGGAAGTTATAGATTTCAGCTTCAATTTTATTTATACTATTTCCAGAGAGTTCTGACATGACAAACTGACAAGATAATTATGCTATTTTGATTTCTCCAAACCGTTATTGGATGGAAAGGTGATGATTGGCTTAAAATTTTAGGATAATGTTTTTTTGTGTATAAAGTCAAAGATAGATACCATGTAGAAGGACTTTATTTTAACGGTTTAGCCACTGATAACTTTACATTTATGTTCATGCAAATGGAAAATTATGGCCTTTTAAACCATACATGAAAATATTAAAAACCCTTACATCATAAAATTTTTTTGTGTTTGGCGCATATGTGGTTTTGTAATGAGTTAAAAAACGGATAAAATTATAACATTTACAGAGGCATTAATGATTTCTGTGATCCTGGGGATCTTTATAATTCTCGATTCTCTTCTAAGATATGGTTAATGATTTTCGACCAACATGATATTTTAGGCTGGATGTGTTAGATGAAATAAGTAAGTAAGGTTTCTCAAATTGTCATCCAAGATTATTTGGTGTCTATAACAGTAAATTCTTCACGATAATTTACCTAAAATTCTGTGAATGGACTTTATTTGCCCACCCTATGAATGACTTTAAGTTAAAAGTGGTTGTGTTCTTCATAGTTATATAACTGATCATTTAGAAAGGAAGGAAATAATCTATTAAGTATGTTTTGAGGTCACAAAGTGTAGATACTCCTGAAAACTGCTACATTAACCTTCCACTGAGTCCTTCGCTGCAGAAACACACACAATGCTGATGGTTTCGAGGGCATAGGATGTATATTCTACCAGAACTCCTGCTGCTGCACAGTTGAGGGGGGAAAGGTTGTCTTTAAACTTGAAGCATTTAAGTCATTTGTGATGAATTTTCCATCAGGCAGAAAAAAAGGAATGATTACTAAAGATCACACCCCTGGGATAAATATGAGGTTATAGCTAACTTCTTATTTCTCTCAGGGGTGTAATGAAGCAGACTTTTACGATTAAGGTTTTCAGGCATTGAAAAATGTTTACTGGAAAAATATAATAGCTTTAGTTGGAGACATGATCAATCAGAGACAGCTTAATGACTTTATTAAAGCTGTGTATTTATTATGAACGGTTTTGAGGATTTGTTTGACTCAAGGCGTATCAACTTAAAAAAGAATGTTGCAAAATAAAGCCAGTGGTATGTTTCTAAAGGTCCAGATCCTGAATAATTCTAATGAGGCAAATCTTCATAAACAGGAACCTGTGAGCTCATAATGATACAGGACGTTGCTGGTACACTTTAGGTGTTCATACTTAATGTCTGGTTTTAGCTTGGGAATTTTAACAGAAAAAAAAATCTCGAGATTAAGCTTCTAATCTTGGCTTTGCCCATAGTTGGCCTTTAAGTATCTTAATTTTTCTGTCTCCCCCAACCCTTTTTTAAAGATTAAAATGAAATTGAGTACTACTGAGGGAGGTCTGAGGCCTTTCTAGTTTTAAAATTTCCTGATTCTTGATTTTTAAGGAATACAGTTTGACATAATTTAGTTAAATTCAATGAATATTCAGTAATTACTTCTCAAGAACTTAATCCACACAAAGAGTTCCACGTAAACACAGCGAACGCAAAGGAACGATGTGCGATGTGCGCCAGCTCCTGGGCGGCTCCCACGCCGGGATTATGGAGGAGGGGTGAGGAGCTGACACGTGAACACACAGCTCCCACAGACCCACAGACGGGCCTGAGGTCTAGAACAGATCTCCGTGGAAACCCAGCTCTCCCTCAGAGACGCCACCCTTACCCATCCAGCGAACGTAGCTTTCCCTCTTGTACTGTCTGAGGTGCTTTTCTTCATAGCATTTGCTATACTTTGTGACGATAAGTTTCCATATGATTATTTCCTTAAAGTCGTCTCCCCTTCTGCTAGAGGTCCCTGAGAACAGAAACGAGCAGTGTCGTCGTTCATCATGGCCTGCCCGTGACCTTAGCACCAAGTCCCGCAGGTGGTTGGTATTTAATAATTGCCTGTTGGCTTGCAGGAACGGAGCGCAGGGGGCGATTCTGCCGGGGCATGGGGACAGTTGGTGGAAAGTGAAGCAGGGTCCAAGAAAGTCTTGGTAGAGAAAGAGCAGGGAGCATTTAGTTTGGGTTCAGAAGTGCAGTACGCGTTTAGACCGAATGAGTAGTCAGCTCGGGGGGAACAGCCTGGGCTTCAGCGGGGGTGCCCTAGGGGAGTGTGCTGGAGGCAGCAAGGTGGGCTGGAAGAAGAGCTTGCGTCACACACGCAAGATACGTGAGATCTTTAACCAAGGAGTAAGAGGTCTGTGAATCCACGTGCACATTGTGGATATAGACTGAGAAACCATGTGAGTACAGTATTGTTATTTTACAAACATATATAGGTTTATTGTGATTAGTAAAATCTAAACTCAGTTTAAAAGCATTAACGAATTTGTAGTGGCTTTTTATTCTTGTGTAATTTCTCATCAGCTGTAACTAAAATTACATCACTGTCTTATAATTTTTTTTTTTTTACTTAAAAAAGGGGTCATCCTACTTTAGATATTGGGGAGCCAGAAAGGGGTTTAAACAGAGAATGTACACAGTGAGTTCTCTCTGATGGCGGCAGGAAGATGGGTTCACGAGGGAGAACTCAGAACCAGCCCCCCACTGCCCAGGTAAGGGTGGTTTCATCTATGGTAGTGACAGGGCCGGTGATTCCTCTAAGTGCTGTTTTCCACGTAATAGCCTAAAAAAGCAAACCCTTCAACTGACTCTTCTTACCGAAATGGCGAAGGCCAAATTTAATATGCACACGTACACATGTACACGAATATTCATTTAAATGTTTAATCTTTGACAGATATTAAAGACGCTCTAGATTTCACTTTTCATTTTCTCTTTTATTTTCTTTGTCTTTACCTTTCATTCTGTTTCTTTTTTCATTTCTTTTTTTCCTCTTCATCCTTTTCAACTTATGACCCTTCAGTTTGAAATTAAATTTGGACTGTAAGTTGACTCCCTGAATCTTTTCTTTACAAGCTTTCTTTGTATTTTCCAGAAGAAAAGAGATTAACCCAGGGTTTCCAAAATAAAAGCAAAGATTGTGATTAAAACTGAATTAGAATCTTTATTTTCTGTTATTTGCTAATAGTAAAATAAATAGCCTAGTCTTAAGGAAGCTTTAGAGTAAGTCCAGAGTCTTTGCGAACCCTTGGATTTTAATTAAAGAAACACAGAATACCATCACTTTTGTTAGTCAGTGGGAAAAATATGTATTTTTAAGTTTTTAAAGTTTAGCCTAGCCGCACATGGAGTACATCTGTTGGCTCTCAGAATTTGGGGAGCACAAATGGATTCAGATGTTTAGGCCCTTTGTCTCCCTGGTCTCGGCTCACCTCACCAACCGAGCATGGCACAATCCAAACACAGTTTCTGAAAACAGAGCAGCTAGAGTTACTGCTCAAGCGCTCTCTTGGGGACTGATAAGTCGCTCTCTGTTTATGTAATGAAATCTGGGAGCAAGGGGTCTGCCGTTGTACTTCGCGGATGGGATTCCACTGGTTTTGTCTTTCAGGGGAAAGACTGGATTTAATAAGCCCTTATTCTTACTCGCTTTCTCTGAGGCACATCCCACTCCAATGGATTGTTTTGAACTATTTTTGTTTATGTAGTATTAGAGCTTTTCTTTAAGCATTTGGCTTTGGTAAAATCTGTGGATTTATCGTGGAAAAATGGGATACTGATATCAACTTTACCTGATAAAAGACTTAACTGTCTAGCTAATCTTTCCCTTTTGTTCAGTACTACTGGTGTTCACCATGTGGGGGGGTGTGTGTGCGTGCGTGTGTGTGCGTGCGTGTGCCTGTGTTTAAATAATACTGTCTTTTTAGTTTCCTTACATTTTAATTTAACTAGAACTTTCAAAATAAACTGCTGCTTTATCCTTTTCTCAAATGTTCACAGAATCCTTCGTATTTCTCAAAATATTTATAAAGTATTCTTGAGAGAGAAATCTCATAAAGATCTTTGCTTCAGGACCGGAGTTCAAAGGAAACTCCGTTTGGTTTTAATTTGAAAACTGTAAAAACAAAATACCCTCAAAATGGCAGGGTGTGAATTGGTGACTTTATTGAGACCGGCCAGGCCCATCCCCAGATGTTTCCAGTTAAAAAGCCAAGACTGCAAGCTTGGGTGAATATCATGTGGGAGCCTTTCCTTACTTTTCTCTGATTTTCTTTTTTTTTTTCCCTGAGAAAAGTAACAGTCTCAAATTCTTTAACTTTAATTAAATAACTTCTCATTTGCATATTATTTACACTTATACAGAAAAATGTAACATTCACAGAGAATTCTTACATGTCAGATTTGCAGACGTATGCAGTCCTGAAGACGTAGGAGTTCACATGTCTTTTTATAAAGGCCAAAAAATAAAAAGATTTAAAAAAGATGTTAAATCTCTTTCAAAATTAAAAGTCATGGATTTCTGGATTTACTATAATCAAAGAGCGGACCTTTTAAAACTGAATTTCTTTGAAAAGGGGTGGTTCGTAATTTCAGTGCCTTCTTTAGAATTGTTATTAGGAAATTTTCCATTATAATGTAAATAATAAACTTTTCTTTCATTTTTGATCAGTTGTACAATCAGTTGCATAAAAATTACTTCTGTGGGAATCTAGGAAGATATAATAAGATAAAAGAAACCAGAACGTCATTTTAAAACCATGAGTTTCATAGTATTTCTCCAGCTCATACTAGGTTACAATAGGATCCATTCATGAACTTGAAAGTTGCTTCCCATATATCATTCTGTATTAAGAAGAAAGATACTACTGGAAATAAATTGGAATTTATGGAAATTGGCATTCGTTCAGAGAAAAGATGGAGTTACTCTTTATAACTAACCTGACATTAACGTTTTGAATGTAAAGCTAAGGATGCATTTATTTTTGAAACTTCCACAAACTGTAGACACAGGACCACATACTGATCTGTAGAGTTGAAACAGTTGTTTCTCATTTCATTTCCTATTTGGTGAAGTTTTTATGGACACGGATTTGGGAGCCCAGGAGGGAGACAGCTATGTAGGTCTTGGAGCTCTATTTGCTTTTGGTAAGTGCCTAATTTTTTTTTCCAAACATGGTGCTGCTCCGACTTGAAGACTCATTTTTTTGCAGAAGGGACTCTTCTGAGGACTCTCCAGAGAAGGCTGGTGGTTTCACCTTCATGTTCCACCAGCATCTTGTCTGTGGTTCTTGTCGCTCTTCTCGGCGTCATGGCATACTGGTCTTCTGCCGCAGCTCCCTTGTGCTTCCCTGGCCGCTTGTGCCCACCGCCCTGCGTCTACCAGTGTCTATGAGTCATTGGAGCAAAACTTCCTCCCTCCCCCGGTAGATAACGAGCGCCTCACAAGGCTCATTTCTTCTTTTTATCCTTGGTTCCAAGCAGAGTCTTCGTGCGAATTGAACTGAGTGTGATTTTTAAGATTTTTGGAAGTTACTTAAATACTTTAAAGAACTGTGAATATTTAAAAATTTAGATATAGGAAGAATAGGAATCAGGAGTCTCGTTCTGAGTTTATCAGTACCATCACATGATCTTACTGTTCTGTCTGTACAATGGACATGTCTATTTTCATTACTTTTTTAAGCTCAGAGCGTTAACGCAGATGATACACAGAATTGTTATAGGGACTATGTTCTTAACAAATGCAGGGCCAGTTCATTGTTATTGTCACCGCCAAAACGACGCTGCTGAACTCTGAACAGATGAAGAGACCTTTTCTCAAGTCGCATTTCTCCCTCTTTAAAAATGAAATAGTAAAAAAAGCTGTGCTTTTCTTTAAAAGAAAGTATATTCCAGTGAAATATTTTCAGCTTTAAGGAACAAAAACCTAAATTTGCATGAACCAGTTATATTCCACCCTTCTTTAGTATGAGAACCCCCCTTTTTAAATTTCAGTAACTTTTTTAAATGCCATTATATATTTTTTTCACAGTATATATACATAATTTTAACATTTTATTTTTTTATTTTTCCCCTCCCCCCTTCCCTATCCCTTCCGGTAACCACTAGTCCATTGTCCATGTCCATGTCCATGAGTCTCTGTTTGTCCTGTTCATTCGTTGCTTTTAGGTTTATAGCCCACATATGTGATATCATGTGATTTTCAACCTTTTCTGTCTGGCTTATTTCACTTAGTATGATTATTTCAAGGTCCATCCATGTTGTTGCAAATGGCAGTATTTCATCTCTTCTTATGGCTGAGTAATATTCCATTGTATATATGCACCACAGCTTCTTTAGCCAATCATCTATTGTAGGACACTTTGGTTGCTTCCATGTTCTGGCCACTGTGAATAATGCTGCTGTGAACATCGGTGTGCAAATATCTTTTTCGGGGTAAATACTCTGTAGAGGGATTGCTGGATCATATGGTAGATCAATTCTTAGTATTTCGAGGAACCTCCATACTGTTTTCCGTAGTAGCTATAGCAGTTTGCAGTCCCCCCAATAGTGTATGAGGGTTCCTTTTTCTCCGCATCCTCTCCAACACTTGGTATGACTTGTCCTGTTGATAATAGACATTCTAACAGGTGTGAGGTGGTATCTCATTGTGGTTTTGATTTGCATTTCCTTAAAAGCTAGCGATGTTGAGCATCTTTTCATATGTTTGTTGATCATTTGTATGTCTTGGGAGAAGTGTCCATTTAGGTCCTCTGCCCATTTTTTGACTGGATGGTTTGTTTTTTCATTGTTATTGGGTTGTATGAGTTCTTTGTATTTTTTGATTAT
>NW_006436672.1:580056-584805 GCF_000325575.1 Pteropus alecto
TTGAGTTCTTTGTATATTTTGGATATTAGGCCCTTATCGGAGGTGTTGCTTGCAAATATATTTTCCCATTCAGATGGTTGTCTCTTAACCTTGATGACAGTTTCTTTTGCTGAGCAGAAGCTTTTTAGTTTGATGTAAGCCCATTCATTTATTTTAACTTTTATTTCTCTTGCTTTTGAGGTCAAATTCATAAAACCTCTTTAAGTCCAAGGTCTTGCAGTTTAGTTGCTATATTTTCTTCTATGCATTTTATTGCTTCAGATCTTATACTTAGGTTCTTACTCCATTTTGAATTAATTTTGGTGTGTGGTGATAGACAATAGTCTAGTTTCATTCTTTTGCAGGTAGCTTTCCATCTTTCCCAGCATCACTTATTGAAGAGGCTTTCCTTTCTCCAGTGTATATTTTTGGCTTTTTTGTCAAAAATTATTTGCCCATATAAATATGGGTTTATTTCTGGACTCTCGATTCTGTTCCACTTGTCCATGTGTCTGTTTTCCTGCCAATACTATGCCGTTTTGATTACTGTCGCTTTGTAGTATAATTTGAAGTCGGGGCGGAGTGATGCCTCCAGCCTCATTCTTTTTTCTCAAGATGGCTTTGGCAATTCGGGTCTTTTGTGCTTCCATATAAATCTGATGATTTTTTGTTCCATTTCTTTAAAAAAAAAATTCAGTAACTCTTATACATCCTGTCATGATAACGTCTTTATACTTTTTTAGTATTTGGTGGTAATTTACTGAATTCCTAAAGGTTGGGAACTATTCTTATACAATAAAAATATGGTGGAGTTGCATCACAAATACGAGTTCAGCAAATCCTGATTAGTTCATGTGCGCCATGAGAGCGAAATAAAATAACACTCACAGTGTTTAGAGAAGGAGGTGGTGTGTACTGGGCTCACCGTTCATGCATCCAGCAGTTATTTACTGAGCCAGCTTTGGGATACGTCAGAACAAATCAGACTAAAACTACCCCGATTTCTACGTTGTAGCAAAGAGTTTCCTGTGCAACGATTAAGTAAGTCATTAGAGTGTTGGAAGGTGATAAGTCCTGTGGAAGAAAAGTAGTAGGTAGGCTTCATTGAGAAGATGACATTTGAGCAAAAACTTAAAGTGGATGACAGAGTTGGCCATGGAAGTATCTGTAAGACCAGAAGAGAGAACAAGTCGGTGAGAAACCTTGAGGCGAGAACAGGCCAGCGTGTTCCAGGAGCAGCAAGGAAGCCGGTGTGGCAGGGTGGATGATGGCGACGGGGAAGTGTCTTAGAAGACAGGCCAGAAGGGTGACGGCTGCCGTGTCACTCAGGGCCTCATGGGCTGTCACGCTCTGGCTTTTACTCTCACTCAGATAGGAAATTGGCAGTGTCAACAAGTGTTTCATTCACATGGATTGCCAGAGTGGTTGCCGGGGCTGGGAGAGCGAGGGAGTGGGGGTGCCTGCTGCGGGGTGGGTGCAGGCCGGCTCTTTAGAATGATGAAAACGGTGTGGAATTATGTGGTGGTATCGCTCGCACAACCTGCGAATACCCTGAACACAACTGAATGGTACCCTTTAAGAGGGTAAATTTTATGGTACGTGAATCACGTCTCTAAAAAGGTTACCAAAAAAATAAATTGCCAAGGTTTGCTTGAACCGTTTTTTGCCTCTCCTCCATCTACTAACTTTTGCCTTTGAAAATCCAGATTTCTAACTAGTTGTACTTTAACTAAGGGAAGTCGCTTAGTGTTGTTAGTTGTATTTTCATTAGAAGTAAAGGATGTCATTTTATTTGAAAGTCTCCTTACTGAAATTGTTAATGATTGTGAAATCAAACATTTGCAGATGCTCACCCTTTTATAGGCACTTTAGACACCTGTGAAATGATAGAGCGTGTTTTTAACCTCTGCCTACCGAAATGGATGTAATTTTTAGGCTGAGTTTTGACTATCATATTTTGCTAAACCAGGATATTCTCCATATAATTTATTTTGTGATTCTTTTATAGGGCAGAAAATTAGATCCATAGGATGGATAATAGTCTTCAGATTATGGTCTAAAGCATGCAAGTGAAAAAAATGCCTGTTCATTCCAGTGACCAAAAACCAAAACTGGATGATCTCTTCCAGAAGAAGCAGTTAATTTTAATAGAAATAGAGCAGGAAATGTATTTAGCTGGGGTTTTCCCCGCCCCAGCGTTTTAGATTTAACTGTGGCGCTTCCTTGAATTTCATTCTGTGACAGCCTAGTAAAGTTGATTGAAATATTATAACCATATTTTAGTTTCTTCTCTGTTCTTGGGAGAGTGGGAGGTGCCGTATAATTTGGGTTTTACAGATAGTCTAAGTGGTTTTCTTTAAAGAAAACAAAACCGTTGAGCGCCACAGTCATACACTGAGCGAAACGTCCATTCTTCTATGGCAATTCAAAATACAGAGGCACCCAGCTTGTTCTTGTTTTGCCCTCCGGTTCTAAAACAGTTCGTAAGCAGCCACAGAAGTTAGGACGGTTGGCGATGTTCTGCATCCCAGTTTGCTAAACTTAGTTCCCTTTGAGGACTTTGAATGGCGTGATTATCTCTCACCAGAAATTAGTAATGAAAAGTATGCATTCTCTGTTTTTAGGCTTTTTAGAAGATAACTTTTACCTTTCCCAGGCATCTTACCTTGAACCATGTCACCCAGTCTTGCAGACGGCGCCCTGCGTGGTAAGGGTTCGCTGGGATGCTGTCCTTGTTGGGTTGTTTTTTGGAGATGGCATGGTAGGAATCTAGAGTTTATCTTCTAAAATTGTAGATCAGATTGAAAGAATGCTCCAAAAAGTTGTAAGTTAAGCCCAATCAGACTGCTTATATTTTCAAAGTTTTGAGTAATTAAGAAATCTGTGGAAACTTAGACTTCTTATTTACCAAAAGTCAAGCACCCTAGGAACTAATCTGCTTTTACCTCATTGCTCCAATATGAGTGAATGTACTTAGAGGTTGATTAAATATTTTTTGTTTCCAAACATGGGAAAGTATGTCCAAATCCTTAAGTAATTACACTTTTAATACAGGCAGTTCTCATTTTCTTACACTGGCTGAAGAGGCAGGGTGCCTTACACACTGTGTTTTTCATTTGTGTGGTGGCGACTTTAAATTGAGCTTTAAGCACTTTAGTCACTTAACTCTCAACCAGCTCCGTTTAGAAAGCATAAGATTTCAAAGTGGTTTATTACATAAAACTCTGCATTCTTTGATGGCTTGACAGAATATTCGAAGCATTGAAATAAGCATTGTACTTAGTAGAAAAATAATGTTTTAACCTAATCTAAAAATCTGATTTCGACGATGAATAGGAGTTAAAATGTGTACATTTATGGCTTTTCCATGAGAATAAACTATTTAAGGAGTGAAAAATAGAATATCTGACCCATCGTTAGGAGTAAGTATTGCCTTAAAAGAACATTGTGAAAATTTAGGAACTTTGGACAGTTGTACATGATCACAATTAGTGTATTCTTAGGTGTACTTCATCCAGGTCTGACACTCCCAGTAGACGGAATTATCTAGAGGCACTCACTGTTCTGTCTGTTTGTTTACAGCGTCTAGTACCTATCCTGTAGTGAGGATTCAGTTAATGCTCATTGACTGAAAGTTTTTGATTCGTTAGTGTCACTGTTAAATCCAGGTACTGGGTCCATGTGGCTGTTGATGGATCTGCATATCTGCATGAAATAAGTCTGTTTTAACCTTCAAGAATCAAAGTGGATACCTAATTGCTCCCCACCCCCCGCCCCCTAAATATTTGATCTGTGCATGTTAGCCAGTCAGAACTCAGTTCCACCTTAAATTAGAAAATGGTGTCATTTGTATGTTTTGGGAGTTTTTTTGTTTAGCTTAAGATGATACATATATTTTCTTTTTACTAGATGTTCTTGGGATTCTCTTTATATTCTGCCATTACAATAGAGAAGATACGTCATTCTAATTTTATTACTGTTTCCTTGTTCATATTGGTAATATTTTTGTATGCTAAATACAGAATTCTAGACTAAGCAAGAAGAGCCAGAAAATTTGACAAATAAAGAGCAATGAGGGGGTTTACACCCACTAGGTACTAAAATATAATATAAAGCTTTAATAGTTAAAACTATGTGGCACTGGTACATGAATAGACAGATCAGTATAACAACAGATAGAAGGTCTAGAAAGAGATATAAGTATATGTGGACATTTAGTAAATTATCAAAAAGACATTTTAAATCAGTGGGGGAAATGACGGTTATTCAAAAAATCATGTCGAGACCATTTGGTAAACATCTGAAAGAAATTAGGTTGGATCCTACCTTACACCAAAATAAATTCCAGATGGAGCATAAATGTAAATGTAAAATTATGAAACCATAAAAGTACTAGAAAAAAACATGAAAATGTTTTTATAATCTTTGAGTGATAGTGGCCTTTTTAATTATATTGGAAAACCCAGAGGCCATTTAAAAAAAAATGATAAATCTTACCACTTACCAGATTTCCACTTGGCAAAAGAACATGGCATACAGAGTCAAAATACAGATAAACTAGGAAAATCCAACATATTTTACAAACTAAGGGTTAATTTCCTTATTATATAATTTTTTAATTAGTAAGAAAAGACCAGAAATCTAACAACACAATGGGCCAACTTTATGGAAAAGGAAATACAAATTCTTTTAAACATATGAAAAGATCATAATGTAAATTAATACCACAATGAACTGCCATGTCTCAGGCTGGCAAAAATCAAAAGTTTT
>NW_006436672.1:584820-590073 GCF_000325575.1 Pteropus alecto
GAAATTAGCACTTGATGTATAACATTGCTAATGGAAAAATAAAATAGCATGACTTCTTTAGAAAATAGTTTTGTGCTATAAAACTTAAAACGCTTGTATCCAACAATACCAGTTCAAGGGATTTATCCTAGACAGAATCACAGATGATATATGTACGAGAATATTTGTTTTTTCCCACATGGTTGTAGTATTTCCAAGTTCTAGATAGTCCAAATCTATGCCCAAATTTGTTTTCCAGTCTTTTTCACGAATTCAGCCATTCTAGTGGGTATTCTATGGTATCTTATTATGGTTTTAATTTGTATTTCTGGTAACCGATGTTGGATATCTTTCCATGCGCTTATTAGATAGTCATGTATCTTTGGCAAAGTGTTTGTCTTTTGCCTTTTTTTAAAATTGGATTGTTGATTATTATCGA
This sequence comes from Pteropus alecto, assembly GCF_000325575.1. NCBI lineage: Eukaryota > Metazoa > Chordata > Mammalia > Chiroptera > Pteropodidae > Pteropus > Pteropus alecto. The sequence continues at coordinate 585,239 of NW_006436672.1, forward strand.
ATTGTTAAATTCTTTACATGTTTTGGATACAAATCTGTTTTCTCTTATATGTTTTGTTAATATTTTCATCCAGTCTTTCTTTGGCTTATTCTCCTAATCATTTTTTGAAGACATTATGTTATTTTGATGAAGTCCAGTTCATCTTTTTTTTTTTTTTTATGGTTAATGCTTTTTGTGTACTAAGAAATCTTTGTATACACCAAGAAAATTTACTCCTTTTTTCCCTCCAGAAGTTTTGTATCTTTAGCTTTTTATATTTAGCCTTTTTAACCCCCATCAGATTTTCGGAATGATCTATAACTGAAAAGAGGGAGGGGGGCAAGATTTAGAACCACCGATTTAGACTGCTGTGTAGTTAGTTGTTCAGATTTGTTAATAATATGGACAGCTTCACACAATTCTCTCTCCCCCATTACAGCAGTTTCTGAATTAATGGAGAAAATGACATTGCTTTTGATAAGATGATGTCAGTGGAACACCTGGCTTTATTATACTTCCAGTGTAAATTGTTAATTTAAATAATCCCGTGTTATGAATTTTAATGATAGGTGAGTCTGTGGACCACCTGGAGCTGCCCCCGGCAGTGACCTTCATTGCTCTCGGGCAGTCAGGCATCAGCAATTCCGTCAATACTCCAGAAAATCAGAGTTCTAGGCCTGGCTTCTGGTCTTCATCCTGTCACGGTTTCACTCTCAGCCGCAGGCCTTCTCATTTCATCTAGAATAAAGTCCAAAACATGACATTTGAGGCTCCACAGAATCTGATTCCAACTCGCCTTTCCATTTCCGCAGTGCCCTGCTATTTCCTGTTCCGCGTAGTTGTGCTAGGCCCAGCCCTGTGTTTTTTTTCATGCTGTAACCCTCATCTAGATTGTTCTCATTTCTTTTCGTCCTGCCTTAGACTTGGTCCAGTCAGTCTGTAAAGTTCTCCAATAAAACTCCACATCCTCCCTGAACTCTCTGCCAGCCTCACAAGCAAGAATTAATTTGAGTACATTTTACTTAGTATCTTCATTCGCTTACGGACTTCTGAACGCTTTGAACACTGGGAGGACATGTGCTCATTTTATATCCGAGTGATGCTTCACGTAGCTGCTGGCACAGAGCAGGCTGGTTATAGAGTGCCTCTCTCATGGAAAGCTCTAGAACAGCGCGAAGCCCTTCAGCAGCAGTATTTTTTGTCGTGGGTTTTGCACTAGATAGTGGTTTTCAGACTTTAAGGTTGAAGTCCATTTGCCGTTTGTGAAAGCAGTTTTGGTGGTTTAAGAGCATCATTTAAAAAAAAAATGGAATAAAGTAGAATAGAAAATAAAGGGTTATATAACGGGTAAGCATTCGGTAGTAAATGTTTGTTTCTGGTTTACGTTTTCATGTATGTTTACTAGGTTATGATATACTGTGTTTTAGTAAAAAAATTGAAAAACTATGTTAGATTTTAACCTCTATAATGAATTTTGAATTATAAAATTTAGAGAAAAGTCATTTTGAATTTTATCTAACTTGGATATTTCTGAAAATTTTCACTAAATGATTTCACATAATTTGTATCATCTTTTGTTAGTTGTCTACTGAATTACCCTTAGGTGAATGATTTTTTTCTTCAGCATCTATTGTATAATTTTGTTTTAGATTTGGGGCGCATAATTGGCTTATAAATATATAAATCATTTCTTTCCTAAAACAGAACGAAGAAACTTTAGAGAGTTATTATCAGATGGTTCTCTGAAATTTCTGTAATATTTTTTAAACTTCTCTTTATTTACATTTATTAGTATAGATTGCTCATGGAAGTATGTTGACAAGATAGTACTTTTTAATATATTAGAATGGAATGAATATTATCTATTGAGTCTGCAAATTTAAAAAATTGTGACTAAGAGTCGTGAAGTTTCATTTTGGAAAATCAGTTCACTTGATGTATGTATATTCTAATGCTCTCATATGTGGAAAGAAATTCTCCTCTGTTATTAACTAGCATTTAAAAGACAACTTGATTTCGAATGTGGGTATTCTGGGCAGTCAACTCAGCAAGAATCACATGTTAAATATTTCTTCTAAAAGAGAGTAGAAACTCATATCTTCCAGATCAACACAGGCATCCCAGATGGTGATGTGTTACTTTGGAAGAGCTTTTGAATCAAATGTGCATTCTTGAGATGGGAAAGTAGTTGCTAATAGAGTCATTTGGTATTTATAGGAAAACTGTTTTCTGGTTAACTTCATTTAAATTTGTGATTAAAACCTTTCCTGGAGCTCAGGAGCCTTGTAACTAGGAAGGTCCTATGTAGGTAATGCTTGTGCCTTTTTTCTTCACGTCTCTTTAGGGTCATTACAGGCCTTCCGATTTGCTGTGTCCTGAGACGTATGTCTGGGTGCCCATCGAGCAGTGCCTGCCTTCTCTCGAGAACTCCAAGTACTGCCGCTTCAACCAGGACCCGGAAGCAGGTACGTTTGGAGCGGAGCTTGGCCGGAAGTCGTTGCCTTTGTTTTTAGAATTCATGTGGCTGTGGCTCCCGACATGGTCCAGGAAACTTTTTAAGTATTGGGGAAGGGAGAGAGAGAGAGCAAGAGAGAGAGAGAAAAGGGACCACATGCACACAACACAGTTTTGCAAATAAATGCAGAAACCTCATTTCTGCATTTTGAATTTTATCTAACTTTGATATTTCTGCAAATTTTCACTAAATGATTTCATGTAATTTGTACCATCCTTTATTAGTTGTGTTTGTGCTACTTACTGATCAAGCTTCTCTCACTAGACTAGTTTTTACATCATTCTTTGAGGGCTGACACTATTATCCATTACTTTTAGAGCCGTCGCAGTACATAAAAATTGTTCACTAGATTCTTTAGCCAATAAGATAGAAATGTTGACCAGTTGGACTAAGTTAGTTGTAAAGTGATTTCAGGGGTTGAGTTTTGTGACAGTACTTTCTGGTCATTTCCCTTTGGATACAATGTGCACTAGCTGTCTGTACAGACACTAAAGCACAGCTCAGAATTAGACTTCCTCCATTTTGATCCTGGCTCCATCATCAGCTGGTAAACTGTGTGCCCTTCGGCATTTTAATAATCTCCCTGGCCTCAGGTTCTTGGCTTTCAAGATTAAAATAATAATAGAACCTACCATATTGAGCCGTAATGAGGATTGAAATAAGATGAACATGCTGAGATTAAACCCCCTATTATTGTGTTGGTGATTGTTACACAAATTAGGATGCTACATCCCCATGTATGCCACAGGCTTTCGTTGGCATTCGTCTTCATTTGCTCTCATACCTCTCTCTAAACAAATGTGCAGCTCCGTTCACCTCCCTTGGCCTGGGTACCACTGGCAGTATACAGAAGCCCTCCTCCGCACACATAGCCTTCGGCATCCTCACTGCTCCACTGCGGCTTTGTCAGTCAGGCGAGGGCTGTGATGCTCCCCGTGCTCTTGGGACGGTTGCGTTAAGCTGCCTTCCCCTGGGTGCTCTGATGTGGGCCTCGCTGACCTCTGAGTCCTCACCAGGAGACGCCGACGCACACTTCTTAAGATACGAACCTTTTCCTACTAGCCACCTGCAGTCTGAGTTTGGCGAAAAAGAAGGAAAGAGAGCTGCAAAGGCTGGGGGAGGGGGAGGGACGGAGTAAATGGAAAAATCAAATTGGAAGACAAAGGAGGGGGCAGGAAAGAAATGCAGTAATTTCTTCTGTTCTAAGATGTCCCTCCTCCCAACCCCCCATAAATCAACATTTTTTTCTTATATAAAAATTTGGTTCACGTACCATCGTACTTTGTAACCTTCAGCTGTTACGAAATCAAGAGCGGGCACTTCTCACACATTATACCTTAGAATCTGATGACGAGTGGCCGTAGGGGCCCAGCCGACTCATGCGCCAGGCTCTCTGAGAATTTCTAGATATTTAGGTTTCATAGAACAACTGGGGAATTGTAGTTCCCACACCTTAAATTATTAATCAGAATCTCATCATTTTGTTCTAAGTGAGGTTACACCTCATTGATCAAACAAGTTGCTTAAAACAAACATATTGAATTTGACAATTGGTTTTGGAGTCAGGTTCAAAGCCAGAGGAAATAGTAATTTAGAGGAAAGCATATGCTTACTCATCCTCTCCTCAAAAGATATTTCTCCTTTTAGCTTTTCTCAAGCTCAGGTCAGAACTAGTGCCTTATGCTGAGAACTTTGAATATCTTACTGCATTATTTCATGTCACATATAAAAATTTATCCTTGTAAGTTCCTTCCAACTGAATAATACTATAATCTAAATTGGTTTCTGACTCTCAGACTCAGACATAATTTCATCTTCCCTTTTTCTTGTTCTATTTTAAAGGTCGCTTCTCTTTTTAAGTAACACTTGGATGTTAATGCAGTCGCAGGCTCTCTCTGTTTTATAAAATTGAAAAGGTATCTGAGTAATTTCCATGCATTGAATGGACATTCAAGTAAAGATTCGTTCATGTTAATAGATTTTTAATTTATTTCCCAAAGTAAGAACTATTAAGCATCTCATGGCAAAGAAAATTTAAAGCCTCATATTGACTGTTTTTTGTCAAGTGTGTATTATACCCAGTGAGTGATGAATACATAGCATGTTCTTTTCCTGTAACCTACTAAGTTACATTTCTTATGGTAGTACTTTTAGCTCTTAATTTTCATGGTTTAGAAATCATTTACAAAAATCAAAGGGGTAAATTTCTTTGAAAATAGTACTTCGAAGTGTTAAAAACAAAATTCAACTGAGTAAATTTTAAAGATTTTACTGGCTTTATTTAACGATTCATGAATCGGGCAGCATCCCATCTAGCAAGCGGAAAGGAACTCTGAAGAGC
>NW_006436672.1:590258-603391 GCF_000325575.1 Pteropus alecto
AAATGAAAGACTTTTATAGGCAGAGGAGGCAAGACAAGGAAGTATTACCCGTAAAAAGCTTATTGTTTGTGGCAAGGTCACTTTCTTTAGGAGATGGCAAGGGTCTGTCAGGCAGATGACCTCACTAGGGATTACCAGATAACTCCAGACTGATTCCATTCCTGGGTTAGGCTGAAACTGTAAGTAAGTTAGGTAGTAAGTCTAGGTTTGCTGGCGCGTGGCTTAGCATAAGTGACTCCATTTGAGACCTGTTGTCTCATTTTTAACAGAAGAAAATGAAGATCCTTTTCCATGAGCTAAATTTTGGAACTTTCAAGAGAATACTACACTTTTATCAGTATTGAATATCACAGTCCAGACACTATTTGAAATCAGACTTACATCCTGTGGTTTTAGGAAATTAAAATGCAGTTCCATGCTGGAATGTATCGCGCATGCTGTGAACATGGTCATGTGAGATTTAAATGGAATCTGTGAGAAACTGTTCTGTTCTCTGACCCAAACTCTCACTCAAAATACAGAGCTTAATATGGGCAGTATTGTTAGTCTGGATGATGCTTTTTTCACTACATCTAGTTTCTTCTCTCAGCTGCTCAGTAGTTAACTCTGCAGAAGGCACAGCTGATCACCATAGGCCTCTGTGAAACAAAGTTGGGCTACAAGGTGCATCAATGGCCGCTTGTAAGAGGAGTTCCATTTTCCCCATTCTGAATTGCTGTAAGCCTCTAGAAATCCCATTCTTCTCTGCCCTCAAGCCCACCCTCCCCCCAGATGCACATACTCACACACATTTTGGAGGTTTGGATTCTATGGTTATTTCTCAACTAGGAAGTCTGCATAACAATGCAAACCATTGTATTTACTGGGTAAGGTACTGTGGGAAGTGTGGCCAACAAACTGAAGTAACTTGGAAAATTCTAAAGCAAGCATTTTGTTCATAAGTAGGTTTTTTGTTTTTCAATTCAGGACCTCTGCCTACTCTAAATAAAAGATATCAGAATTTTCTCATGATTTTTTAAGTACAAGTCTGTTAGATTGCTTTTAAATTGATAGGTATGTATAGATTTTTAAAATTCTATATCACAGTTACATCTTATGTTTTTTGTTTAAATTATTTAAAAAAAAAATTTACTGGGAATACTAGTAGAAAATTTGTCCAAATGCATCAAACTGTTACTAAGAGGGAAATTAAAATGACACATACTCTCATCACACAGCAATAATCGTTGTTAATATTTTTATGCTCCTGATTTTTTTTGTGCATATATCTGTGTGTATTTTTTAAAAAACAGAATAGGAATTAACGCTTTGCACTTTTGTTGTTTTTGCTTATTAATACTTCGTAGTGTTGTTTTACTTTAGTAAGGTGAACTACTTGACCATTAGTTTAGCCATTCGGGAGATGCTACCACTTATGTAACAAGGCAGCGTGTCTGCTGTCAACATTTTACAAGCGTCATTGAGAGAGTAAACCAGATGTTTGGGGTTGGTTTTAGAGCCATGATAAACTATGATTTGTTTTGACTCTTAATGTTGGACAAATCTTTTATTTATTCTTAGTGGTAAAATCCTTTAGTTCCAGATTTACAAAATATTAAGTTTATTGACCGTATACTGTTTCTGAAGCACATCATATGTTTTCCCCATGTAACCTCAGTTTATCCTTAGAACTTAATTGAATGTTTCATCATTGGCTCCTCAGATATTATTTATTGAAAAAAATCACAGCTAGTATTTGTTTTTAATCAGATTTAAAATAATTTTAATTCTAATACTGCTCTATGATTTCTATAATTACTTATTTTCAGTATTTATTTAAAATAAGGAGCGAATTAGAATAACCTTTATTTCTATTTCTACTTAAAATTGCAGTAGTATGAATTTACCGCACACTAGTCTGGACGTTAGCTCTCTTTTCTGTATGTACTTTGAAATGTTTGCAAGAAGTTCCCTAATTTGTCTTTAATGTAACTAAGTCGTGAATTACTAGTTAAGGACATTGAATTTAAACTTATTGAAAAAATAACACCTGGTTTTGGCTCAGTGCTTTAAGCCATTACCCAGGCGAGAGAATTTCTGGGTACCTTAACTCTGCTGTTGTCACTGAAAATCTGAACACAGTCGGAAGTGTTTCCTGGTCTGAGCCTCTGAAACTCCTGGGGCTCCATCCGTGCTGCTTTACGTCGTTTCGTTTGGCTCTGTTCTTCTCTCTTTACTCCATTCTGCTTTCTTGCTGGCATGGTTCCCTGGCATTTCCCCCCATACTTCCGTGTTTTCTGTTGCATTTGCCCACAGGAAAAGCAAGTCCCACTCTGACCGTGCCTTTGTGTGTGAAATAACTAGGTTCAGAAAGAGCTCTGTCCTGTATAAATGAAGTACTGTGCGTATACATAAAGTTAAACCCAGAGTTTCATGAAATAGTGTTTATCCTCTAGATGTGATGCACTCCATGTTCTTTACTAGTCCGTCAAAAAGAAATGGCTGTCTTGACCCATAAACTGATTTTACAGCCTACTAAAAGATCACAACCCCAGTGTTAAAAACCCTGGTTTATCTCAACTTTTAAAGATATATACATATATGTTAGGTTTCCATATTCGTGGGCACGTAGGTATTAACTACTGAACGTTAAGGTTTTGGTGCTCATGAGCACGGTTTTTGTTTGCCGGAAAGGCAACTCTGTGGTTCACTTGAATTTCAGTAATTATTATTCAGTTCATTAAAGTAACAGTCTGTTAAAGAAACATCTGCTTCTTTAAACATTTGAATTCAAATTACAAATCTTATTTTCAATGTACAACCTTGCAGTAATTTTAAGGGGTTTTTGAATAATGTTTGATTGCATTTACAAATTACTAATGAAATTTCTTTAAACATTTTAAGCTTATTTTATAAATGGAGTGTACTCAATTTCTCTTTTAATTCAATTGTCCAACCAAGTACTCTTATAAATCTAATAAATTTATAGATGTAATGAACTTAAATTTTTACCAAGTATGAAATCACAAGTCTAAATCAGTTATTTAATTACATATTTCCTGTTGGAGACAGAAATTATTGTTTCCCAAGAAAATTTCCAAAAGTCTACTAAACAGCTACTGCAGCTGATAAGTGAATTTTAGCAAGGTCACAGAAGGTATAGTTAATATACAAAAGTCAGCTGTATTTTTACATACTAGCAGCAAACAATTGGAAAATAAATTTTTAAATCCACTTACAGTAGCATAAGAGAGCGTATAGTTCGTAGAAATATGTTTATCCAGACCACCACACTGGAGACTACAAAGCATTGCTTGGAGACCTAATCAGTGGGAGGTTGACCATGTTCATGAACTGAGGACTTAGTATTGTTAAGATGACAAATGAAGTCATGAGTATGATCTGTTGTTATTCTAATGGTCCAGTTCCGTCAGACATTATAGGTACAGAAATAGCAAGTATGCTCAGATTCCTTGATACCATTATTAATACCATGGTATTTATTTTCAAACATTTTCTTTCTTAATTTAGTTTTTCCAGTTTGAAAGACACACTGAAGCCTATTTACAGTGCCTTGTCTATGACTCCATATCTCAAAGAGGTAGTCACATAGCCCATGACCAAGTTTTCACTCATCTAGTTACTCGGTCTGCTCGCTGAAGTTTGCATCCCGTAAGCCCCAAAGGTTATGTCTTGACTGGCATTTGCATTGCATTTAGTTCTTAAGGTAGGTCCTCAGTTCCTGTCTCACTCTACAGATCTTTGGACTTGACAGAATCCTGCACTGTGATATTTTAAAGATCACTCAAACTAAGAGTTGAATTTTAGGTATCTTTTATAGCATTCTCTAATTATTCATTCATGACCTCTGAAATCAGTCTGTTAACTTTATTTATACTTAATACTTAATCGTTACTGTTACTGAATAGCAGGTAACTGGAGCATGAACACCAAGTAACATTATTTTATGGTTTAAACCGGAAACCTAAGGACAAAGGTTCCAGCTCAGCCACACACACGCTTTGTGACCTTAGGCAGGTCACGAGCCTCTCAGCCTCAGTGTCGTTGTCTGTGAAGTTGGAAATTCAGACTCCATCAAGTTAAGATCGTAATCTGCTTTAAGACTTTAAGAGTTTTTGTGAGGATCAAACTGCTTAAAAGCTAGAACGCATTATACAAATGTCAGATATATGATTCTGAAGCACCCACGTTATCTTCCATAACTGTGCCAAATTTCACTACACGCGGCCCTTCATTCCCTCTCTCGTCCTCACTATTGTGATCAGATTTTTAATGTTTTAGTTTCAGATGAGGGCGAGTAGTTTTAAGACAGTGTTTTCTAAACTCTCGACTGTGGTCCCCTATAAGAAGTGCATTCTGCACTGTGACACAGTACACATTTTCATGTGTACCTGCTCACAAACACACAAACAGCTGAGACAAATGTGCCGAACGGTACTCATCCTCACTCGTGTGATGCACCCTAGTGTTTCTGAATTTGTTGTAGTTTTTTATTTTTTAAGAAATGCTGGTCACGATCCATGACATTGCTCTCATAACCACTACCACCTACAATTAGAAGAACACTAGTCTGGGAGAGCTGAGAGACGGGGTGGGGACAGGTGGCGGACTGGATCTCACTCCAGCTCTGCCACTGCTTCCGCTTTGGTAGATGGAGTGGTGGGAGCAGTAATTGCTGTGATTAATAATTGTTGGTCTAAGCATTGTACTAAATGCTTATCCTGCATCATCTTATTTCATCCTCACAGTGAACTCCATTGCTCTTCCATCTGAATGAGAATTCGTGAGACAAACCATGGCTAAGAACTAGAAAGGGTTTGAGACGGGGAAGGGTGTATTAGGTATTCCTGTCATGGAAGGACCTATACAAATTACTGAGTTGACGTCCGACCGTGGTGGTGATCGTGAGCCCTTTGCCGGCTGGTGGGTGTTGTGTGTATGTCATGGGCCCTGGAGAGCAGAGGCCAGACAAGAGACTGTGCTGACACAGCCAGGTTACTGTCTTCACTGGGCAAGTTTGAATGACCATAAGACCCTAGACAGCTTCAGTGGAGGGCTCCAGGTCAGATATCGTGAGAGTATTTGATGAAATTTGGGTGTTTGAAGTAAATAATGGGCTCACTTACCAAAAGCCTATCAAAAGCCTGAGGAAGGTTTTGGCCATAGGCAAGAACTGGGCTGTAGCCAAGTCATAAATTGTACAGTAGGTCCTGGAGTAATATTGTTTCGTTATAATGTTGGTGAGAAAAAAAATTAATTCCTGTCCAGGGCCACTGCCTCTGTGCAATTTGCATGTCCTCTCCACGCCTGTGTGGGTTTCCTCCGGGGACTCCAGTTTCCTCCCACGTCCCAAAGATGTGCACATTATGTGAATTGGCGTGTCTGAATTCACCCAGTCTCAATGGGAGGGTGTGCACCCCGGGTCCAGGGTTGGTCTCAGCTTGTGCCCGGGGATGCTGGGAGAGACTCTGGCTCTCCTTGACCCTGAACTGGAATAAGTGAGTTGGAAAAGAATGATCTTACTCGTTTTTATTAATCTTTCTTAAATGTGTGTGTAGCTCACATTTATTTCAGTGTTTCATATTAGAGGCATCTTGGGTCTTTATTTCGAAGTTTGGTAATGTTTTTATGACCAGAAATGTGCTGTAGGAACTTACCTCTTGTTTATATCAATTAGCCTGTGGTGAAGTTGGTTTTGTTGTATGTCATTTCGCTTAACCAAGAACCTGTCGATGACATTGAGCGAGGACTTACTGTACTGGGTAACAGCATTCGTACGTTTCTGGGCTTCCCTTGGCTGTTGCTAACAGGCCTCTCCTCTCTCTCGTAATTCTGGTGACACTGGTAACCGACATATCCATTTCGCACATGGTTTTCACGGTGTATTTTATTCTTATGTATCACACATATGGGCTTTGGGTAAGAAATGTCACTTCTAAATTGGTGAGGTGACAAATTGGTTCTTTTCCTTCTCTGCTATATTAGATTTAAACCTGTAGCTCAGATTTTTATGTTCTTTTTATAAAGGAGTCTACTATCAATCTTGGTCAAGATTAACGCTACTGATTACATTTTACTGGGTCTCATTTTATAAGTTTATTGATCAAGTATTTCAAAGATTATGTCCCTAACTAGATAGTTAACTGAAAAGTGTCCCAAACTAAACAAAATACATACAGTATCAGTTTATCATGTATATCTTAGCAAGCTAAGCAATCATGTGCCTTGTTTTAAAAATTACTCTTTGCTTTTGTTTTGTTTGTAACGTAACTATCTTTGTCTACCAAGTGCCTGGATTCTCCAGGTTTATTTGACTTTTGAGAAAAATATGACTCTACAGGCTTATCTCCTTGAACAAACTCTGGAATGAAATACCGTGCCCATTGATTTTATTATGCAAAGATGCTTTTTAAAAATGTTTTATTCTAAATATTATTTGAGTATGCTAGGGAAAATTTAAATGAATAGAACGTTTTTCTCTTTTAGTTTTTTTAGCTCTCAATATCAAGTTGCCTAATTTATTTGACTGGACAACAGCAGAGAAGCTTCGTGCAGTCATTTGAGCCTGTAGTGTAAAGTAGTGTCAGGAACCGAGTTCTAATTTCACATTTAAATGTTAGTTAAGTTCCCTTCTTAAAGAAGATCTTTCTTCCCACCAAAGAGTGGGTCGTGAAGTGTGACAGTCGCCTTCGAAAGAATACAGTGAAAGTGCTCAGTAGAGCTCTGCAATAATGCTAGTGCTATAAAAATTTTTTAAGTTTTGTTATATTGGGATAATATTAGTTAATAAAATTATATAGGTTGCAAGTGTACAGTTCTGTATTACATCATCTGTATATTGCATTGCGTGTTCACCACTCAAAGTCTAGTCTTTTCCGGTCACCATCTGTCAGACCCCCTTTCCCTCCAGCAACCAGGGCTATTTGAACTATTTCACCAGCATTTGTCTCACCTGCCATCTTGAGAATCCAAAGCAGATTATCCATCCAAAGAAAGTCATTGCTCTTATGGGAGATTTGATCTTCATTTTAAAGTAATGGCAGGTAATTCCTCGGATCTCTGAATTAACCGAAAATATTTTTTTTTCATGTCGATGGAGTTAGAAGTCATGGGGAGAGAGGAGATTTGATACTGCGATGCACTGACTAATTGTAAAAATATGTTTGAACTAGTTGACTAAATTTGTGTAATTTTTGTCCTTTAAACTAATATTTTCAAAAAAATCATGTAGAATCTAGGGATTATAATTTGCACTATATTTTTCATTGTCTTTTAAAAAACATCCTATTGTTTAATCCATTATTGTGAATCCTTTGATAAAACAAAAGATGTTTTGCAGTGCAGATGATCAGCCACCACATTATATTGTCTATAAAAACTAGGATTTCGAACATGTTTTCTGAAAGCATTCAAACTGTATTCAGGAAGGCAAGAAAAAGCAGAAGGAACCATTTAGTTTATTTTCACTTTTTAAACTTGCCAGTGGTGCTGGAGTATGCTTCGGAAGCATATTCCTAGCTTTAAATTATAAACAGCAGCCATTTCTTTTGTCACTACACAGTTTCGAAAGTACTTTTGAAAACAAATTGTGATTTTTCAAGGAGAGAAGAGTGTGTATAGATATAAAAACAGATGCTTTGTAATACTTCTTTGTTTTTATCATAGTCACTTAATTTTCAACATACATTAAAAGTGTCGTTGAAATTTTAAAACACATAACAAAAATGTTTGGATTGAAAGGACTGAGCAACACTGCTCTGAAGGAGGCGTCTGTACCTCTACTCTTGTGTTGTTGCCCTGGAAAGTTCTATAATGGAGTCAGGACTTACGAAGAACTACTTGGGTATAGGAAGAGTTCTTAAAGATTTATTTTAAATTAAAAAAATTTAGTAAGTTTCAGCTTCTAGGGACTTGTGGGTAAACCGTATAGCCAAGCAACATGAAGACAAGGATTTGCTTTCTGTGTCAGAGTCTGTCAGTGCCGATGGGGGACACAGGAGAGGGTCCAGGAGTGGCCTGGGACAAAGCAGTTTCTTCTGTCGTTGTTGTCCAGAGGTTCTGTGTGTCAGTGGTAAAATTTTGCCTTATCTGACTTGGTTGTCATTGCCAATTAGCTTGCGTTAATAATGGCTACCGTTAATAACAAGAAAGAGGTTTTAATGTTCTTATTATTGTGTCCCCCACACGTTTTCATTGTTAAAACATTTTGCTTCAAAGTAGACATTTTTAGTGCAGTGTAATGAAATGAAATTGAAAACCAAGAGCAAGCAGATGTCATTTGGGGAGATTTGAGCCAGCAGATAACAGCAAATGGATTCCATCATTAGCCATTGTGAACTAATGAAAGCACAGCAGAAACTCTGGAAGCACATGGAACATTCCACTGGACTGGTAGCATGAAAAAGGGATAGGAGGGTCTAGTAAAGATTAAAGCAAAAACACCAAAACCCGAGTAGCTGTCAGAGGTTAAAACATTCCTTCCTCTCAGAAAGAGAATAATACACCAGAAGAAACATGGAAAAGCTTATCTGGTTCAGTACTTTTTGTTTATCTCCTCAGAGAGAGGAGTTTGCTTCGTGGAAGTGGGGTGCAGGTTTTAATCCAGTACCCAAAGATAATGGACTGAAAACACTCAGGTGATTATGTGCATCAGATGAGGGACCAGTAACTTCAGGGCTTTTGAGCAGCAGTAAAGCAGTATGTAGCTCATGGGCTTCTCAGAAGTGTCTGTAATTCAGAGCCAGCAGTTGATACTGGCTGTGATTCACTGTCGGGTTTGGGCCCAAATTCCTCTCTCCATACAAATCATCAGTTGAGCTTTTGCCAGTTACTGAAAGGTCTAGAGCATGGGTATTCTCCACACAGTGTCTTTGTTTCTGGAGATCTCCGCCTCTCTGGAGAAGCAGACATAGACTGGTTCAGGGTGTGAGGCATGAGACAGAGCCTTTCATTCCACATAAGCCCAGGGTGTTTTTGATGAGTGGTTTGCAGTAGCATCATTTCCCTGCGTTTCATTGTGGTTAATCCACAGGAGTTCATGAAGATTTCAGGTACCATTCTTGTTCTAAAAATGGATCAACACAGAGCACAATTTAAAGCTCTTCTGACTTGATTTATTTCAACATTTATATCACATTCAAAAATGAAAGAAAATAATCCAAGAATGATTTGAGAATTCAGACATTGAGTAATAAAACATGTGGTACTAATTAACAAAAAAGTTGATAGAAGCTGCATAGTTACTTTGAAGTTGTGTCTCTGAAGAGCCTGAGCTTAAGATCAACACCATGAACCACGAATCCTTACTGGATGCCACCTGGCACTGCGCCTGACGTGTCTTTGTATCTCCCAGGTCAAGGGAATGTGTCTAGGCTCTGAGTACAAAGAAGCGTGGGACGTGGTTCCCACCCTCAGCCAGTGTACAGTCAGGTTGGGAAGGTGTCCACATATAGAACAGTAAGGAGCAACGAGAACATTGTTCCTATGATAGGGTTTTTCTACATTAAACACTGTTTTTGATGGATGTGTTCATTAGCTTGATTGTGGTGATAATTTCACAATGTATACATATATGAAAATATAGATTTTTAATTTTTATTTTTCAGTTATACCTTAATAAAGCTGAGGGGTAGACAACGTATTGAATGGGAGAAAATATTTGCAAATCATATCTATGATAAGGGGTTAATGTCCAAAATGTAAAAACTCATACAACTCAATAGCAAAAAAAAACAACCCAATTTAGAAATGGTAGAAGATCTGAAGACCTTTTTCCAAAGAAGGCATATAGATGGCCAACAGGTACCTGGAAAGATGCTCAGCGTGACTGATCACCAAGGCGCAAACCAGAACCACAAGGAGCTGTCACTTCACAGAGAATGGCTGTTGTCAGAAAGGCAAGCGTCAAGTGTTAGTGAGGATGTGGAGAAAAGGAAACTGTGGGTGGGAGCGTAAATTGGTGCAGCCACTGTGGAAAACAGTAAGGAGGTACCTCAAAAAACTACCATGTGATCCAGCAATTTCACTTCTGACTGTTTATCCAAAGAAAAGGAAGATACTAACTTGAAAAGATATATGCACCCCCACGGCCATTGCAGCATTGTTTACAGTAATGGGAACAACCTCAGTGTCCATCGATGAATGAATGGATAAAGGAGATGTGATTTATGTACATAGTGGCATATTATTCAGCCATAAAAAAGAATGAAATCTTGCCATTTACAACATGGATGATCTTTGAGGGCATTTTGCTAAGTGAAATAAGTCAGACAGAGAAAGACAAATACTGTGTGATCTTACTTCTATATGAAATCTAACAAAAACAAACCCTTGAGCTCATAGATATAGAGAACAGATTTGTGGGTGCCTGAGGCAGGGAGGAGGGGTGGGCGACGTGGATGAAGGGGGTCAGAGGTATACACATTTCTAGTTATAAAATGCGTAAGGCATGGGGATGTGATAGGCAGCATGGTGACTAGTTACTAACACTGCTACGTATTTGAAAGTAGCTAAGAAAATGGGTCTTGAAAGTTCTCTTTACAAGAAAAAACATTTTTGCACCTATGTATGGCGATGGATGTGTGAAATTTGCTATTTTAACCATTTTTAAATACACAGTTCAGTGGCATGAAGCACATTCGCATAGCTGTGCAGCCGTCACCCCCATCCACCTCCAAAGCTGTTTTCATCCTCCCATGCTGCTGCCACCTTCTGGCTTTTGTGAATAATACTGTTATAAACATTGGTGACCAAGTAACTATTTTAGTCCCTGATTTCAATTTTTTTGTGTGTATAATCCTAGGAATAGAATTGCTGGATTATATGGTAATTCTAATTTCAATTTTTAAGGAACCTCTGTACTATACTGTTTTCCATAGTGCCTAAAACATTTGACATTACCACCAGCAGCGTGTAAGGGTTCTGATTTCGCCACATCCTTGCCAACACTTTTTTTTTTTTGACAATAGTCATCTTAATGGGTGTGAAGTGGTATCTCATTGTAGTTTTGATTTGTATTTCCCCCATGATTAGTGATAGAGCATCTTTTCATGTGTTTATTGGGAGTTTATCTTCTTTGGAGAAAGAAATCTTTCAGGCCTTTTGCCTATTTTTTGATCAACTTACTTAGTGTTTTTGTTGTTGAGTTTTAGGAGTTCTTTCTATATTCTGGACATTAACCTCTTATCAGATACGTGGTTTACAGTACAGTTGGTTTTATATGTTCTTGTGTCCTTTGACTTTGCTGAACTCATTTATGGTTCTAGGAGGATTTGTTTTATAGAGTCCTTGAGATTTTCTGTAAGAGTATCATTGTCATATGCAGATAGGAACAGTTTTATTCTTTTCTGGTATGTATGCCTTTTAGTTTCCTTTCTTGCCTTATTGCATTGGCTAGCACTTCCAGCACTGTTTTGAATAAAAATGGTGAGAGCAGACATTCCTGCCTTGTTTCTGATCTTAGGAGGGGAGAGCATTTGTCCTTTTTCAAGTCAAGGAAGTTTTCCTCCATTCTTAGTTTTCTGAGAGTTTATCATACATGGTTGTTGAATTCGTTAAGTGTATTTTGTGCATCAGTTGATGTGATTGTGTGATTTTTCTCCTCTAAACTGTTAATATGCTGGATTACACTGATTGTTTTCAAATACAGCTGTTTCAAAAGCAACTGCTGAATTCTGTTTGCTTCAGATTTTTAAAGGATTTTTGTATTCCTATTCATAAGGGATACTGGCTTACAGTCTTCTTACTGTCTGTCTGGTTTGGATTTCCTCTTTTATTTTCTGAGAGATTGTATAGAATTGGTGTTCTTTAAACGTTTACTTGAATTCTCCAGTGAAACCATTGGGACCTACAGATTTCATTTTGGAAATTACTTGCACATTCAGTTTCTTCACTAATTATAGGGCTATTTACATTATCTATTTCATATTGGGTGAGTTGTGGCAGTTTGTGTTTTTCAAGGTTGTTGTCGTAAAGTTTTCTCGATAGGGTGCCCTACTCCTGGTTCTTCGGTTAGAAGGAGAAGGCTTTTCTGGGTACGTGCCCCCCGCCCTCGCCCCCTAGTCTGTACCAGCTTCTCCAGAATCTGGAATACGAAGAGCCGGGGAGCTCAGCACTGTCCCTCCTCAGGTCTCAGCACTGTCCCTCCTCGGGTCTCAGCATCCCCGCTGGGCTGCCTGCTTGTCTCACCTTTCCGCATCTCACGTTTCTCATATATAACATCCAGGGTTTTCAGGTGTAGGTAGTGGGAGAGTAGGCAAAAGCAGGTCTTCCTCATCTTCCCAGAAGTGGAAGCCTTTCTGTCCTGCCTTGTCTTAAGTAAAAAGTCTAAGGAACTATTTTTTTTTAACTACTTAAGCGTATACGAACTATCTTGTTTTAGCTGTGCATTTCCGACTATACCACGAAGAATATTAAACACGTCATAGGTAGTTACTACGTGGTAAATGAGTAATTGAGAAATCGTGAGTTAATTTACTGCCTGGTAAAAATCGAACCTAATGAAATCTTATTCAAGTTTTTAGAAATGACTTATTTGTATCACTCTAGTATTACTTATTATATTCACTTCCAGAGAGGGTCCAGTTTTATGTTTAAAAATCTAAGAAAGCAAGCCAGGTTTTAAAAAAAGTAAAGCTATGTAACAAAGCACAGTCATGATAGATGATACCACTCTGACAGTCCCTTAACTCTTGAGGTCTTGGTGTTCTTAAATTGATTTTTAAGGGACCATCAATCCTTTTTTTTCTCTTTCATCTGTGATTAATAAATTCATTTTTTTAGTCTCCACAGAGTCACTTTATCAAAGTACAAGTAAAATTAAACGGAAATCTGCTAAATTCTAAAATAAAAATAGTGATTCGAAACGTGATTGTACTGAGGTATAAAGCGACAGCTGGGGTTATTTCGTCTGCGTTTGCTCTGTCGTTAAGGCACACCCGAGGGAGCTGCGCTGAGAGATGGCCTGTCTGTGTGGCAGGAGAGTTTGCCTGCTACATCTTCGGGGTCTTTCGTTTTCGTTTTCGTTTTTGATAATTCTCTGTCCTGAAGTGCTGTTTTTAGAGCCGAAGGGCAAGAGCTTGTTAATGCACCCTAGGTCCATGCACTGGTATTTTTAAGGTCTCATGTGCGTGTGA
>NW_006436672.1:603402-613382 GCF_000325575.1 Pteropus alecto
CGGGCGTGTTTCCGCATCATTCCCTGCAGGCCCCGCTCCAGACTCTTCACGGCCCGCAGCGTGTCCTAGGTATTAGAATGTCTTAAAGCTTCCAGGTGATTCCACTGTGCAGCCCAGGCTGGGAGCCATCGCACTGGAATTCTGTTCACTGTGTTGAATATGTGATTTCTTCGGGAGTCTGGCAGAGCTCCTTTCAGCTGCCTCCTGGACCATTTAGATGGGCCTTCAGGGGTGACTTCTCGCGGAGATGTAGGTCCAGGGCCTATGAGCCGCCATCAGTCCCAGTCAGCAGCTCCCTGGTCTATTTCCACGCAGGGGATGAGCCCAGGGGCACAGGGTGGGCAGCGCCCCATTGGGCAGCTCCCCGTCCCGCATTCTCCGCCCAGCCCGAGGCCCACGGCAGCAGGTGCTGAAGTCAGCACACCTGTGGGCGCTCTCTTTAAAGAAAGCTTACTGACCCGCAGTGGGAATTCTTGATTGTGCAACCAAGGTAATAGCTGCTTTGTAATGACACCCACTTGTGCTGGGGGCTTCCTGTTTACTTGCCAACACTGGAACTCTCTAGAAAACTTCTATTTAAAAATTATTTTTACTAGAAACATGATTGTTTGTATGCTCGTTATTAAAAATCTGATGTGGAAAGTGGAAATCCCACGACACGCCTCAGTGCGTAAGCTCACTCACCCGCACCCTGGCTCTGTGGAGTTGAGTAAGCGCTGTCGAAGTTTGAGAAGGAGGCTTTGGGCCCTTTTCTATGCGTATGTTTTAAATTTGGTATAAATTAATTTGGTAAAGTGATATAATTATTAGTTATCATTTATTTAAACATAATTTATATATAAAATCATTCTAAAATATTCCGTGGCTTGTTTTTTACATTAGAATTAGGGTATCTTGAAAATCTTTATTATGTAATAAATTTCTTCTTTTTAAAAATAAACTATATTTTAGTATAGTTGCAGATTTACAGAAGAATTGCAAAGATAGCGTAGAGCATTCTCATATACCCCACACCCAGTTTTCCCTGTTGTTAATATCTTATGTTTTTAAAATTCTTATCAATAGACTGTTTTGAGCAGTTTTCAGTCTGCAGAAAAATCGAACGGGAAGCGCAGAGAATGTCCACAGCCCTCCCACCACTTGTGTCCCGTTACTAGCATCGGTGACATATATTCATTACAATTGATCAGCCAGTATTGATCTGTTATTATTAACTAAAGTCCATAGTTTACATTAGGGTCCATTCTTTGTGTTGTACATTCTGTGGGTTTTAACAAATATATGTTGACATGTTTCTACCACTGTCGTATCAAACAGAATCGTTTCATTGCCTAAAAATCCCCTGCGCTTCACCTGTTCATCCATCTTGCACCCCTCAACCCCCTGGCAACCACTGCGCTTTTTACTGTTCCAGCTTTGCCTTTTCCAGAATGTTATATACAGTCAGGCACCACTTATCAATGGGATATGTTCTGAGACATGTGTCCTTAGGCAGTTTTGTCATTTTGCAACCATCATAGAGCCTACTCTGCACCTAGGCCATATGGCTGTATGGTAAAGCTGTTGCCTGCCCCTAGGCTCCAGAACTGTACAGCGCATTACTGTACAAAACAACACAAGATTAATCAAGCCCAAGAGAAAATGGTGCAGTCAAGAGACACAGTAAACAGATGTATAAGGCTGCTGCCGAAGTAACTGAATATACTGTTTTATAGCAAAGTTTTTTATAGGTACAAAGAATACACTGTAATGATAAAAAGTGTAGTAACTACACAAACCAGTAACAGGAGCGTTTGTTATCATTGGCACGTATTACGTCCTGCACGTAATCGTATGTGTTCTACTTGGCCACGACCGGTAGTGCAGTGGGCTCGTTCACACCCCCTCCCCCAGGCACGTGAATACTGCGTCGTGCTATGAAAAGGCTCCGAGGTGTTACTAGGTGACAGGAAGTTTTCAGCTCCATTAGAATTTTGTGGGACCAACATCATCTATGAGGTTTATCGCTGACCAAAACGTAGTTGTGCCGCATGACTGTGATTGGAATCATGGCGTGTGTAGCCTTTTCACTTAGTGATACGCATTTAAGGTTCCTCTATGTCTTTTCATAGCTTGATAATTCATCTCTTTTCATCACCGAATAATCATTGTTTATTCATTCACCAGCATCTTGATTGCTTCCGCATTTTGGCAGTTATGAATAAAGTTACTATAAACATCTATTTGCAGGGTTCCGTGTGGACATAACTTTTCAGTTTCTTTGGGTAAATACCAAGAAGTACAATTGCTGAATTATATGGTTGAGAATGTTCTGTTTTATTGGTTGTATGCTGTGACATATATTATTGGTAATAACTGCCTCCCATTGATGGATATTTAGGTTTTCTTTTCGTGCTATTAAAAATAATACTACAACATACTTTTAAATGGATATCTTGCGTACGTTCTATCTCTGTAGGACAGATTCCTCAAAGTAGGATTGCTCTAACCAAGATAATGTGAACTTGCTCTCTGAAAAGCAAGTCGTATGCTCTGGCGTCCTGCCCTCAGCTGCACACAGGGTTGTCAAGTCTCCTGAGGCCCAGGGGAAAGATTCAGGCTGGACCTGGGGGTTTGGAGTTCAGACTTAAAGGTGGCGATTGAACCCACAGCCGGGGATGAAATTTCCTAAGGAGGAAGGGTAGAGCAAGGAGAGAAGATGACCCGGAACAGATCTCTGTAACTCCCTCCGTGTGTGATGGTCATGGACAGAAGTGCGCCGGTGCTAAGAGCATAGCCAGGACAAGTGGCATCAGGAAAGCCTGAGGCAGAGTGGATTGAAGGAGGAGGAAGTGGTCCTCTGAGTTTACATTTTGCCGAGGGGAATGAAGACTGAAATGTGCTCATTGTATTAAAGAACAAGGAGACCCTTTGACCTTAGGAATAGAGTGAAGGTGATTGAGCCAAGATACACATTGAACTAGATTATGGAGTGTGTGGGAGGCGGTGAGGAAAGGCCATTAAATAAATACTCTTTAAAGAAGGAGAGAAAAGTAGAGTAAGGTAACTGGAGGGTAAGTAGGCGGTCACAGAGAATTTGGTTTGTCGGTGCCAGATGGCAGTCTTAGACTTTGTGAAAGTTAGTGGAAGGAAACTACCAAAGAGAAAAGTTGATTACCGGAGATACGGTAATCTACAGAGATTATATGCAAAGTGGGCTGAGGCCAAGAATGGGGAAGAGACTAGATTTCTGGACCAAGATCTTTGGCAGAGAAAAGTGAATTTGTATTTGCCTTTCAGGTGAATACTATAATTTCTTATTTGATTTTGTCCACAGGACATTCTCAAAGGTTTTACTGCTTAAAGGCACTTTTAGATTTCTCTAGTTTAATTTCCTTGGCATCAAAGTCGTCCCAATGCCAAATGCATTATTTGGAAATTAGGATTGTGGCTAGCTTTTATTGTAAATGGAATTTTCAGTGACATTACCAACGAGATTACCTATTATATCACGGTAACAGTTTTCAGGAGCTGTCCATATGGGAGAATTTAAAGCTATTGATTAAAAAAAACTAATTTGTCAAACCAACTGAACATCATAGATCCTAAGATGAACTGATTCAGTGTGTTCGATAATAAGAATTATCAGTTATCTATGTACTGACTTGCATTTAATATTACCTTTTCCTTGGCCTTTTTTTCGGGACTCTACTTAAGATTTTTATTGTTATCTTGATATCTAAATTTCTACATTCTGTGAAGCTGGTAAGGATCTCTAACATGTCAGAAGAAAAGAAACAATATGAAAATGCCTCAGTAGGCTGGAGTGATAGGAATTATGTCGGAGCAAAATTTAACCATGAAAGAAGTACGAAGGTAATGCTGGGTTCTAAACACACACAAACGTGAGGGAAGCTGAAGGCAGGCTGGAGAAAATAGTCGACCATTTGTTAATTTTTTATTTTGAAATAATTTCAAGTTTACAGAAAAACTATGCGAGTAATACAAAGACCTTCATACCTTCCACCAAGCTTTCTTAGTTAACGTCACCACATTTGCCTTAACATTTTCTCCCTTAACTCTGTTCTTTGCTGAACCAATGGCAAATAAGTTGCAGATATATTGTGCCATTATTTTTAAATATTTAAGTGTTGCCTGAAAACAAGGACACTTTCCTACATAACCATAGTATAGCCATCAAAACCAGAGAAGAAGTATTGATCTATTACTACCATCTAATCCACAGACCTTATTCCGACGTCACAGATTTTTCTCAGTAATGTCTTCCTCCACTCCCTCCCTGTCTCTCCCTGTCTTGCTCTGTCTCTGTCTGTCTGTCTGTCTCTCCCTCTCTCTGACACACACACACACAGCTTTTCCCTTCTTTTCTTTCTGATCCAGAGTTGATGGGCCATGTGTTGCCTTTATTGTCATGTCTCCTGTCTGGAGCAGCTCCTTAGTGTGTCCTTGTCTTTCATGACGTTACGTTTTGAAGAATACAGTCCAGTTACTTTGCAGGATATTCCTTAATTTCATCAGATGTTTCTTTATAATTTCATTTGGGTAATGTAGTTTTAGCAAGAATATCTTAGAAGCGATGCTGTGTTATCGAATTATCTGAGGAAGACACTGACAGTTTGTCTCCCTGCTGGGGACTTGAATGTGTGTTACTAGGTAAAGTAATATATTCCAAGTGTCTTTATTGTAAAGTTAATAAATATTTTTGTAAGTTAATAAATAATAAATATTTCATAGAGAGATACTTTGAGACAATGTAAATATTATATTTTATCAAACTTATATCTACTAGTTTTTACACCCACTGATAATTCTTGTTCGGATCATTTATTACCGAGGCGGTTGCTAAATGATGATTTTCTGATGCATTATTCCCTGTACGTTTGTTAGCTGGCATTCTCCCATAAGAAGTAGCAGTCCCTTCTCCCTGTTTATATCAGTGTGGACACTGGAATTCTGTTTCAGTCAATGTATTATATAATCCATTACTCTCAGGATTTATTTTGAATGCTTGAATTGTCTCAGATTTGGCCGGTAGGAATCTTTTCAAGGTGACTCCTGTATTCTCTTGACATGTCCCATCATTCTTTGAGCATTTACTTACCTTCTGGCACAAACTATTCCAGGCTCATCTTGTACTTTCCCTGAGCCAGCTCTCAGCTAGGCGCTTCTCCAAGAAGCTCGAGCTCTTTTTCGTAGAGTAATAGTTGGAAAACAAGACCTGGGCAGTAAGTATGTTCATTGTCACTGAGGTTGCATTGCTCCCGAGACCTCTTAGCAGACAGATTTGGAAATATATGTGCACGCATGTGCGCGCGCGCGCGCGCGCGCGCACACACACACACACACACACACACACACTCTCTCTCTTTCAGCATCTCCCTCCCTCCCTCACATCTGCTCGTGAATCGTCATGATTTCAACCATGATTTCCACCAACGCTGCCAGCTGTAATCTAACGGCAGAATTGGTTGCGTCTTCTCCCTTTCACGCTCGTGTCTCCCTTCTCTGAGAAAGAAATCCAACTCCCATTTTTCTCAGTGTTTTTATTTGTATGGTCAGTTCCCTTGTCTTTAACTAATCTCAGCCACACAGGCCAGAAGTGGCCGAGTCCTTCGAGCCCTCAGCAGACCGTGGCTGTGGCCCCAGCTTCAGCCCCAGCACACAGCAGCAGCTGTGCAGACGAGCTCCCCTTTGTCCGTGAGAAATTCTGTAATGGCACGTTTCGCACGTTCGAATTTACATGTCTTTCATTATGTTGTGGTCAGTTTTTAAGTGTAGCCTTCTTTGGGGTAAACGTTAATGGGGAAGTAAGAAGGATCTGAAAGGATTTAAGGGTCAGAACACCTAGGGTAGTAATTTGAGGGCCTCCAGCCGTCTTCATCATCAGCAGAGGGTTTTGCGGAGCATTTTCCTTGGATGACCAGCATTGACAAGTCCTCTCAGCGCTGTGCTGAGGCCGGAGGTAGGGTCAGCGTGGTTTGTGTGTAACCGACTATGGGTCTGGCCTGTCGTGCTTTCCTCTGCTGACCTTTTACAGGACTTTGATACCAAATGACCACAATATTAAAATGAATCTGAAGTTCTTTCTGGTTAGAATGATCTTGATGAGTTATGTCTTACGTTTTGTTACATGGTTTCTGGGAGCCCAGAGTTGTGTTTTTGTTTCGTTTTGTTTTTGTGGTCAATATCATATCACAAATTTAACAAAATCACAGTTTTTTTCCCCTCAAAAAATAATATTTTCGCCAGGGCAGTTTGGCAAGAAAATGAAATTAAAAGCATCCAAGTCGAAAAAGAAGCCTACCTTGATTTGGAGGTAGCATCATCTTGTATATAGAAAATCCTAAAGTGCTAAGCAACTATCATAACTGATAGACAGGTTCAGCATTACTGCTGGTTAATAGATCAATACACAAAAATCAGTTTTATTTTGACATACTTAACAGTGAGCAGTCTAAAAATAAAATTAAGTAAACAATTTTATTTATGATAGCATCAAAAAGAATAGAATTGTTAGGAATAGCTCTAACATCAGTATAAAATTTATATTCTGAAAATGCAAAATATTAAAATTATAGAGGACCTAAGTATATGTAAAAATCTTGCATGTTCATGGAGTAAAGGATTTAATATTGTTAAGATGGCAGTACTCAAATTGAACTACAGATTAAATGCAATCCCTATTAAAATGCAAACTGGCTTCTTTGCAGAAATTAACAGTTGATCATAAAATTCACATGAAAATTTTAAAAGCCAAACTGGCCTAAGCAGTCCTAACAAAGACTAATAAAGTTAAGGCTGCTCAGGTATTTAGATAGACAGACATATTGATAGACTAGATTTGAGAGTCCAAAAATAAACTCTAATACTTGTGGTCAGTTGGTTTTCAGAAACGATACTGAGATAATTCAGTGGGGGAGGAATAATAACCTTTTCAACAAATAGTCCTGGATCAACTGGATGTCCACATGGGAAGCATTAGATTGGTTCCCTATTTCACCCTATATACACAAGTTAAGTCAAAATGGATTGGGACTAAATGTAAGAGCTAAAACCATAAAACTCTTTTAAAAAAGGTAATAAAGAGTAAATCTTCATGACCTTGGATTAGGCAGTGGTTTCTTAGACATGGCACCAAAAGCACGAGCAACAGAAGAAAAATATAAATTAGACTTCATCAAAATTTAAAAGTTTTATACTTCCAAAGACACCATCAACGAAAGTAAAAACACAGTCTAGATAATGGGAGAATGCATTTGCAGATCATATATCTAATAAGGATTTAGTATCTAGAATATATAAAGAACTCTTACAACAATAAAAAGACAACCCATTTTGAAAATGGGCAAATGATTTGAACAGACTTTTTTTTCATAGAGAGAGAGAGAGAGTGTGTGTGTGTGTGTGTGTGTGTGTGTGTATGTGTGTGTGTGTATGTATATATGAATGGCCAGTAAGCATGAGAAGAGACACAACATCATAAATTGTCAGGAAAATACAAATCAAAACCACGGTAAGATACCACTTCACACTAGGGTGGCTGTAATCAAAAAGACAGATAATAAGTAGCATTGATGAGGTGAAGAAATTCAAACTGTCATGCCGCGGTAGTATGAAATGGTGCACCACCTCAGAAAACAGTCTGGCGGTTCCTCAGTGAGTTCAGCACAGAGTTATCATATGACCCAACAGTTTCACTCCTGGGCGTATATCCAAGAGAAGTGAAAACACAAAAACTTGTACATGAAGGTTTGTTACATTATTCATAATAGTTTAAAAGTGTAAATACCCTAAATGTGACCAACTGCCGAACGATTACATAGAAAGCAATATATTCATACAATATATTGTTTGGCAATAAAAAAGAATGAAGTTCTGATATATAGTACAATGTGGATGAATCTCGAAAACATTGGGCTGAGTGAAAGAAATCAGTCACAAAAGTCACGTATCATGATTGCATAGAGAGAGAAAGTAGAGTAGGTGTTGCTTAGGGCTCAGGAAGTTGGGAGGAAATGGGGGTAACTGAAAATAGGTAAGGCGTTTCTCCATGGGGTGCTGGAAGTCATCTAAAATTGTAGTGATCGCACAACAGGGCATACACTGAGAAGTATTGATTTGTACACTTTAGATGGACGAATTGTGTGGTAGGAGAATTGTATCTCAGTAAAAGTGTTATTAAATGATATCTTACGAATGAGCTAAATTTAGATTTGTGTTTTATTTTTACCAAAAAATATTCTGAGATTACTCGCAAAAATATTCCTTATAGAATAGGAAAATGAGTACTTCTTCCTGTTGGATTCCTAAAGTAAATGGTCTTGAAGAATTAGCTGATTGAGCTCACTTATTTTTGTCGAAACTATTATGCATCCCTTGCCAACCTTTCGCTGTCCCATACTAAAGCTTCCTTTCACAGTTTCTCCCCATCTTCCCCATTCTCTCTCCCCCATAATCAAAACATTTGTTAATACCTTCTGTAAAATATTCTAAATCATATTTGACTTTCCATCTTTCAGAGTTGAGCTTGATTGCATAGTTTAGTTTTATCATACATTTGTTTCAAAATTTCAAATTCTTGTCGTATCACACTTTTGCCCAAGTATATTTAGCTTCATTAACATTACTGTGTCTGCCATTTATACAGCTGTCTTCATGAGAAACTGTGAAGTATGTAATTTATTTTCATGTTTAAGGCTATAGCAATAAATAATGAAGTTAAGAAAATAGACTGTTTCATTATTTTCTGGAAAGCCCAGAAGTTATAAAGTCTCCATAAGAATAACGGATGAGTTAAATCCCCATAAGAAGTAGTAAAGCTTTGTTCTCTAGATTCTTTTTCCTTTGAAAGTACCTGTAATGTACAGTTCATCTCCTGTGAATAAAAAGTTGGGGAAAAATCAAGCAGCTGTTTCCCACCAGAGTTTTCTCTGAAGATTAAAAGAGTTGACAGCATATTTGTATCACTAGTGATCAAACGCTTATCTCAGAGAAGAGTGTTTGCAGGATTGCCTTTGGTTTTTACTTTATGAAATTAAATTGTGATACGTCAGAGAAAGGGGAGATGGGAGAAGTTCTCGTCAGCAGACGCCACCTAGACATCTCGATGAGCTGACAGTTTCCCTTAGATGAGATGGCAAAGGGTCTTTAATCTCAGGATGGCTTATTTTTCTATTATCTATAAGGTCCTCTCAGGAGGAGGCCTGCTGTGCTCTGTGGGTTTAGCCGTGTGGATTTTTGTCTTCAGGCAGAGGACGTTCATCAAGCAAGCTATGATACGAGATGATTGCAGAGGGTTTTGTCAGGATTTAGGATGTATTTTTTTACTTTAGTAAATAAATCATAACTAAGTTATTTTCAGTATTTTTAAGTCTGGTAGAATTTTTTTTGTTGTTTAACTTTTAAATTGGTTTTAAAATTAATTACTGTGTAGAGTGTGCTAAGAATCAGTCTGCCTTCATTGTAAATGTAACTAATGATTGTAAAACTGCAGGCTGCTAAGCCCAGAAAACAGAATGTATTATTTTATCTACAATGATGATCAGTGGTTTCCGAACTTAATACAATATACCCATTTGAAAGGGTGATCGATTTGATTTTCTGGCCTTAATTTTTAAGGTATGGCAAGAATGTGATCCAAAATACTGTATTTAAATATTTAAATGCATCTTATGAAATTGTTAAACGCTGGTAACTTGGATGGAAGTTTGGTGGGGCAATAAGGAGAGAGATGGGAAAAAGGATTATGTGTGGGGGGGTCGACATTAATTTCTGTTTATTTTTGTATTATTTGAGTTTTGTAGCAGTTTTATAATTTAAAAAGATATAAAATAAAATCAATATGCTTATTATTGAGTATTCAGTAATTTCATAGGTGACTAATTCCCAGAAATTTTGTTGTTAGTTCAAGTTATTGAAATACCAAGTTTTAAAATTTTTATAGTGTATCTTTCCTTTGATTCTCTTATTGTATGGCTTAT
>NW_006436672.1:613417-633378 GCF_000325575.1 Pteropus alecto
TTTTCTAAAGTACTAGCAATTTTAGATTGATAGTGTGGTATCTTTGGGTAGGCAGAATTCTAAATTTATATTCCTTGTTTGAGTTGCAATTTAAGTTTTCTTAGGTGGGAGAGAGAATGCTTTAGTGCTACTTTTTAATCTCTGTGATGTTTCAGTGCCTTTTTTAAAAAACTAAAAGTCCATGTGTGATAATGGGAAACTTAAGAATGTAGGGTAATTAAGAAAACTAATTTGTATTTCAATAAATTAATGAAAAGTTTCAGTTGGATCTCAGCATAATCCGGTGAGTTGATGATAAAATCAGCACCACGTTATTTGTAAAATTAAAGAACAGTAACGACCTCATGAACTTCCCAGGTGTTTGCACACTGAGACCAAACATCCTTACGTCTCCAGGTGGCAAGGATGTATTAAGAGAGCGAGGAGAGCATTTCGAAAATCACTCTTACCACTTTGTGACTATGCGAATAGCTGGTCAGTATCCTGCTTAAGAATGTTGTGCTGTCAGCCTCTGAAAATGCTATAAATTAGTTTAGAAATTTCAGGTAACTCAGATATACATGGCCATCATAGCATCACAACCAGTTTGGAATTCGGTGTTTGAAACTTGTAGTGTTGCCCAAAAATTTGATTTGCATATACTTTTAAAGCCTTCCTCTAATCTTAATAAGTAAAAATGAAGTACATTTGACCCTTGAACAACATGGGTTTGAACTGTGTGGGTCCACTTATATGTGGATATTTTTCAATAAATATATCGGAAAATGTTTTAGAGATTTGCGACAATTTGAAAAACTTGCAGATGAACCATATAGCCTAGAAATAGAAAGAAATTACGAAAAATATATGAATGCATAAAATATATGTAGATACTTGTCTATTTTGTCATTTACTGCCATAAAATATACACAAATCTATTACAAAGATATTGTTAAAATTTGTCAAACTTATACACAGACTGTATGTGGTGGCACCATTTGCTGTCAAGAAAAATGTAAACAAATGTAAAGATGCATTATTAAATCATAACTGCATAAAATTAATAATCTCAGGCTATTCTACTGTAATAATGTCATGGCCGTCTTCTGTTGTGCTCATGGTGAGCTCAGGTGTTGTGAGTTACTGCTTAAAAAGCCATGTGATGCTGATCATCTGCGCAGTTTGTCTCTAGTAAATTGTGTGTCAAAGTAAAAAGTGATCTTGCCGTTCTCAAGTATTTTTCATCGTGTTCAGTGTGCTACCTTGAGTAACACCATGGGACCAACACGAATTGCCACTAGTAGTAATGCTTAAAGTGCTCCCAAGAAACAGAAAAGTCATGACATTACAAGAAAAAGTTGAGCTGCTTGACACATTGTGTAAATCGAGGCTGGCAGCTGCAGCTGCCCACTTCAAGATAAACGAATCCAGTATAAAGGACCATTGTGGGGGGAAAAAAAAGAGGAAATTTGTGAAGTCATCATTGCAGCTACACCAGCAGGCACGAAAACCTTGCACTTCTTGCAAAATACCTTTTTATCGTGTACTGAAAATGTAGCTTTTATGTGGGCTCAGGATTGCTCTAGGAAAGGCCGACTCTTTGGACTCTAATAAGGTTCAAGAAAAAGACATCATCATGTGGCAACTTAAAGCAAACGGTAGGAGAAGGATCTAAAGTTGGAGAATTTAATACCAGCAAAGGATGGTTTGGTCATGTTAGAAGGAGGTTTGGCTTAAAAAATGAAGAAGAGATAACAGAAGTAGCTTCTACTGACCAAGAGGCAGCAGACAAGTTCTCAGACGACATTAAGAAAGTCATTGAGGAGAAAGGATGGCTGCCTGAGCAGGCTTTTAATGCAGACAAAAGTGCCCTGTTCCAGGGGCCCAGGGGGGAGCGCCACAAAGGACATTTATTGGTAAGGAAGAGAAGCAAGCACCAGGCTTGAAGGCAGGAAGGGGTAGTCTCACTCTGCTGTTTTGTGCACATGCAGCCGGGTGTGTGATCAGGACGGCCTCCTCTATAAAGCTGCTGGCCCCCGAGCCTTGAAGAGAAAACATAACCGCCACCTGCCAGACGCTGGTAGTACATACAACAAGAAGCCTGGACAGGGAGAATCCTTTCTCCGGATTTGTTCCACTGATGCTTTGTTTCTGAAATCAGGAAGTACCTGGCCAGTGAGGGACTGCCTTTTAAAGTTCTGATGTTAGACGGTGCACCCGGCCGCCAAACCCCCGGAAGTTCAACACCAAAAGGTTGCCCCCAGAGACAGTGTTTCTAATGTAGCCTCTGGCTCAGGCTCGTAAGGACCTTTAGGGCTTGTCACACAGGGTAGGCGCTCTGGAGAGGTCCGTGCACACTTGAGGAGAACCCTGATGGAACGTCGTGAAGGTCTGGAGGGAGCACACCATGGCAGATGCCGTCACCAGGTCCGGAGGGAGCACACCTCTGCAGATGCCATCACCGTGGAAGCCGTCAAGCCCCGACCGTAAATCCCTGCTGGAGGAAACCGGGTCCCGATGTTGTGTGCGACTTCACAGGATTTATGGTAGAGCCAGTGAAGGAAATCACGAAAGAGATAGTGGATAAGGCAAAAAAGAAAAGGGGGATGGAAGGTTTCAAGATATGGATCTTGGAGGAATTCAGGAGCTAATAGACACCACACTGGAGGAATTCATAGAAGGCGCCTCGGTGGAGGCGAAGACGGCTGGTGATTCCGAACCGGTGCCAGGCGACGAGGATGAGGGAGAGGCGGCGCCGGAGCAGAGGCTGACCCTAGACTCTGGCAGACAGGGGACAGGGTCCGAGTGTTCAGAACTGCTTGTGATTAAAGCAAAAAGTGGAAGAAGGATCGGTACTGCACTGCGTAGAAACATGAAAAGCACAGAAATCAGACAGAAATGACCCTATTTCTGTAAAGTTCACCCGGGTCCCCTGCCTTCCCCCCAGCCCCGTCCGCCAGGGACGGCAAGACCAAGCCCTCCTCCTCCTCAGTGCGCTCAGCATGCAGACCTTCGTGATGACCCACTGCCACTTGATGAGCAGTGAGTAATCGTGCCACAGCCGTCGTGTGTGTGTGTGTCTTTGTGTGAAAATCTGACAGCAGTGTGGCAGGAACTGTATGAGATGTTTTTGTGTCGTCGTCGTCGTCGTCATCGCCCAAGTGCTCATCGTGTGCAAGACGCGTGTGGAAGTGGAGAGCCTCTCCTTGCATGCGGTGAGTGACAGTTCATGCGAAATTAATAATATGCTCGTTTCCATACCGTTTTATTATTTTGTTTGCAAAGAATTGCATTCCGATATAGTATGCGTGCCTCTCTCTCTGGTAATTGGGAAAGCTGCAGTATGAACCTATCATCACAGGTAAGTAGGTTTTTAAAAAATGTAACAGTGTTTTCAATACTGTATTATAAATATGGCTATAATACTCTATGGCATAAAGGTTTTATAATGATTCATTTGTTAGTGGATAGCCTGGGCTAGGCCGCCGTAAAGCAGTCATAATGCTGCAGCTTCATTATCAGTGCATGACTCATTATACCTGTAACTAAATATGAATTTCTTTTCACATTATCTTTTCATTTTGGATGTCTAGCGTGAGTAACCCGTATAGAACATCTACAGTGTTTGATATCATAAAGCATCTTGTAAACAGACGACGTAAACTTATGGTATCGATGGATACAGTACAGTACTGTAAATGTGTTTTCTCTTATGGTTTTCTTAACATTTCTATCTTTATTATAAGAATACAGTATATAATGCATGTAACATACAAAATATGTGATAATTAACTGTTTATGTTATTTAAGGCTTCTGGTCAAAAGAAGGCTATTAAGTTTTGGAGGAGTCAAGAGTTTTATGTGAATTTTTGACTTTGCGGGGGGTGGTGCCCCAACCCCAGTTGTTCAAGGGTTAACTATATGTTTAATAAATGAAACAGTACACTTTCCTACTCTATAGGAGGGATACACTTTGCAACAGTTTATTATAGACAATGGCGGGTTTTCTCCTAATCTTCTATTTTCATTTTTATATGTCATACTAGGAAACAATAAAAATTAGAGGGTGGCATTTCGTTCTAGATAAAATAAGATGATGGCGCATCAACTCTTATGTTTTTATTTGTTAGAATGTTCCATTCATTCAAATCCCAAAGGATGTCTGTCCTAAAATATTTTAAGATAAAGGTTTAAACTGTTAAACATCCTTCTATATAGTTAAATATAGACATACTTTAAAATTCCAATTTTTACACATCCAAGGTTTTAGATTTAGGTTTTGTGCAGTTTTGCTAGTGTTCTCACGGCTCCCCTTAGCTGTTCTCACGGATGGTCATAGCTTTCTGTCTGTGGTAGACTGTCGGCATACTCGGTCTGCCTTTTCCTGCTAGCAGCATTGATAGCCATGCGACGGGATAGTTGTCTGTGTTGCAGTACATTCAATGCAGACATTAAGTGTTCGAAATTGACAGCAAGAACCAGGTTGCTTGGCCTGTTTTCCTTTACTCATCACTTGCCCTGGTAAGGGACGTGGCAACCTAGTAAATGTTCAATATTCCTTTGCTTTCTGCTTCAGCTGGATAAACTAATTTGTAGGAAACAGTACATATTTTGAAGTTGGTGTATCCAGCCAGGAACGCCAAAGTATTTACAGCAGAGAACAGTCAACACAGGGGGCTGGTGGTCACAGGCAGTGGTGTTGCTGGGAGCCACGCAAGGCAGAGGGTGACCTAGAGATCAGCCACAGCAGGAAGCCACCCCCACCCCGCAGTGCAGAGAAGAGTGGGCCCGGGGCCAGGGCCACCGGTGGAAGCTGGAACCTCGACAGCTTCAGGAGCAGAGAGCCGGGGAAGAGAAAGGGAGGTTTGGGGTGAGACGCCCTGGCTTCGGTTTGCCTCAGCCCTGGCCTCCTGCAGCACAGAGCAGAGCAGAAGGCGGGCAGGGGAGCTGAGGGCAGACAGGCCCGGGGACAGCAGCTTTGAGGGGGGCCCCTCTCCTGCCACTTGGTACTTCACCTGATCCCTGCGAATACGTCCTGGATGAAGTGAAAATCCGGTTCTGCGAGGCGAGGACCCTCTGGCTGGCGTCCTCGGTGTCCCCGCTCTCGTTCCTCCGTGCCTCTCAGCCTGGGCTCTCACTGGCAGGACGTGGTCTTCTCGGACAGTGTCTAACTTTTGCGCGGCTACGTGTGCATGATCAGCTGGCATCCCCCGTTACAAATTTCTGAAGAGGTGTAGAATGTAGTCAGTTTTAGAATGGCCTGACTCACCCTGTCATAGGTAGTTGAGGTCAGCTACCTGAGACGAGTCCGTCGAATGGGATCTGTCCTCCTCTTGCAGGTATAGTGCTACTTCTGTCTCTTCTCAGACTGATCTTGGATGATTTATCCTGATTAGTTAATGAATATCTGATAGAGATGACATATCAGCTGAGGAAGACTAGACAGTTAATATTTGTTGCTTTCTTTACAAAATAGTCAGGGATGTAATCTAAGTATTAAAGCATAGAGCCTTGCATGAGGTGGGCATCCAATAAAGTGTTTAACTAATAGTGAATATTGTGGAGAGTTGACCACTGACCTTGAGAAGAAGTTTATGGCTGAAGGACCCCAGGAAATCTAAAACAATCTTTTTGATTTATAGAAAAGGAAACTAGCACTTTCCCTTTTCATTTCTAGAAGATCCAGATTTAGCAAAGAGATAAATGCCTCAATCAACCTAAAAAACAACTATTTTTTAAATCATAAAAGCCTTACATTCATAGAAAATCCAAAAAAATTGTGTGTGTGTCCCACTTGTTATTAATTAACATACTCGAGTTAGTCTTAATGCCGCTCAGCCTCGTGTGAACATCCTACTCAAAGAGGATGCCTTTTACTTAACTATATTTGTGGGAGCGACATTGGTTAATAGCGTGTAAGTTTCAGGTGTATGGTTCTGTAATGCATCATCTGTATGTCGTGTTGCTCACCATCCAGAGTCGTCTCCTTCGGTCACCAAATGTTTGGCCTTCTTTACCCTGCTCACACCCACCTCCCTTCCCTTCCAGAACCACAACACTGCGTCTGTGTCTCTGTTTGTTTGTTTTCTTTGTTCGCTTGTTGTTTTCTGTTGTATTTTTCATGTGTCAGTGAAATCATACGGTGTTTGTCCTTTTGCATCCGACTTATTTCACTTGGCATGATACTCTCAAGATTCATCCAGTGTTGTCGAAAATGGCAATGTTTCATCATTTTTATGACTGAGTAATATTCCAGTGCATGTATGTGCCACATCTTCTATATCCATTCTTCTGTTGAAGGACACTTCGGTTGTTTCCATGTCTTGGCCACCGTGAATAGCGCTGCAGTGAACATAGGGGTACATATATCTTTATCAACAAGTGTTTTCCGTTTTGGGGAGTCGATAACCCAGAAGAGAGATTGCTGGGGCAGGTGGCAGCTCTCGTCTTAATTTTTTGAGGAACCTCCGTACTGTTTCCCGTCGTAGCTACCCCAGTTTGCGATCTCGCCAGCCGCGCAGGAGGGCCCCCTTTTCTCTACATGTTCTTCTCCAGCTCCTGTTATTTCTTGTCTTATCGCTAACAGCCATTCTGACAGGTGCAGGGTAGTATCCCATTGTGTTTTGATGTGCATTTCCCTAATAGCTAGAGAGGTCAAGTATCTTTTCATGTATCTGTTGACCGTCTTCTGTATGTCTTCTTGGGAAAAGCGTCTGTTCAGGTCCTCTGCCCGTTTTTTAATTGGATTGTTTGCTCCTTTGCTGTTGAGTTGGATGAGTTTTTTCTGTATTTTGCGTATTAGTCTCTTATGAGAGGATTTGCTGAGATCTTCTCCCATTCGCTTGGTTACCTTTTTGGTTCGTTGATGGTTTCTTTTGCTGAGCAGAAGCTTTTTGTTTGATGTGGTCCCATTCATTTATTTTTGCTTTTACTTCCCTTGCTTTGGGGTCAAGTTCACAAAAACTCCTCTGAGACCAGGGTCTGTAAGTTCAGTGCCTGTGTTTTCTTCTGTGTATTTTATTGTTTCAGGTCTTGTATTCAAGTCTTAAATCTATTTTGAGTTAACTTTTGCATACGGTGTCAGATACCAGTCTGGTTTCATTCTTTTGCTTGTGGCTTCCCGGTTTTAGAGAGGACACTTTAATGGAGAATTTTAATATTTCAAATAAGTATTTTTAAATTAGAAAATGAAAAGAGTGCCTATTTTTTAATCAGTGTCTTTTGTTACCGCAGTGGACGAAGGTCGCAGTAAGGAGCCTGACCGATTGCAGGTGTTTCACAAGAAAGCCATACTGCCTTACGGGGTATATAAGAAACAGCGCAGAGACCCGAGCGAGGAGGCCAGCGTGCTGCAGTACGCCAGCCTGGTGGGGCAGACCTGTGCCGAGCGGATGCTGCTCTTCAGGAGCTGAGAGGCGCCGCTGCCTCTGCCTGGCCCCCCGCCCGGCCATGGTCTGAGTCACCGTCCAGATGCATCGCTCGGGGGATCCCGGAACCGTCCACAAGTTTGACTATGAGTTTTTATTTTGACTGTTATATGGCTTTTCTAAAACACTTTGTGGCAATGTATTTGTGGCATCTCATGGTTAATATAAAGGTTTTTAAAATGTTACAACTGAGCCTTATAATTGGGGTTTATCATTTTGGAAGTTGGTTTTATGAACAAGAAATGGTAAGCTTTTCTTACTGTTAATATTTTGGAAAGTAAAATTAATAAGTGAATCTTAAGTAATTTAATTACAGTCGTACTGATTTTGTTCTGTTAGAGAAATCAAAACACTTTCCTCAAATCCAGTTAAAACATGAGTTTATGTTAAAAAACCTTCAGTGTGGGAACGAAGGTAGAAAGTCTATTTCATCACTTAGAAAATGTCTTCTCAAGAGAACAAAACTGCTGTTACTCAGTGTTCAATATTAAGTTACTGCCGAATGCTATGTAGTTCAGTAGAGAATTCAGAAAAAGAAAATGCAGATGTTAAAAGAAGGATGTGTTGGCACCAGGTGTCTGTTTACCCAGGACGATTCTGCTCTTCATGTCTGCTGTCTTGGCATGACTTTTTTTTTGCCTAGAATAATTATTGCTACTGCTCCCTTTTACTCTGAGCATCCCAATTTAGACAATAAAGTCTGTTTATCCTAGTTATATCATGTGTTCTATTTCTAAAAATCTAAGAAATGGAGCTTTTTAAGAAAAATGTTGGCTCCTGCCTTCACCTAATCCTCATCAGAAGTAAATATACACTAGTTTTTTATTCCTTACAACTCAGGACACCTGTCATTGGTTATTGATTAAAAATTAGTTAATATCTGATTACTCGTATAGCTATACTACGAGTCACATTTGATTGGGAATCATTTTGACCTAAAGAATCCGTTTCTGGCCCACTGATTGGGGTGTCAGAGAGAGATGCTACACTAGTCATTTGAAGCAGAAGCGGCCATCTTTCCCTCTCACTTCCTTTGGTTTGGTCCTTTGCCCATTCAGCAGATGTGCTATGTCCACCACTGTCAGGGTGGCCGGCACTGTGCTGGGAGGAAGGGAGAGAACCAGACATGTTGGTTCACAGTTACGGTCGAGTGGTGTTGGGCACAGGGTGAAGGACAGGGGTGGGTCATCGTCTTGTGCTCTTTCTCAGCCGATCCCCACCCTCTGTTGCCAACTGCTTGGCCACCGAATCCTTTTCAGTCCCCATTTTGCCCATTTGTCTATTTTGTATGATTGATCTTTTTGAAAACCATATTCTAAAACTTAGTAGTTTTAATTCCACTGCTGATTTTAAACTTCTGAATGCACTGAATTTAAATAAAACGTTAGAAAACAATGATTTTAAAAGTCAAACATCTAGAAATGGAACATCCAATCCAAATAAACTGTACGTATTCATTCAGAACGTGTGTGCAACCCCTGCCGTGTGCAGGTACTTTGCTAACTGGGGTTAGAGTAGCGAACAGAGCCATTTTCTCCGATAGCGTGGATTTTACGTTCTTCTGGAATTTTGTCCTTCAGAATAGTCTCTCAAGAGCATTTGATGGACTCTTATTTGGAACTGCCTTCAGAATCGGTAGAATATTTTTTTCTTTCCCCCTCTAAAATGAAGATAGTTTAATTTTTTATGACTACAAAAATGATACTGTGAGCAATTTCAAACATTAAGAAAAATATAAATAAGAAAGTAAAAATAATCTGAAATCCTGCCATACCAGAGAAAGAATTGCCATACACACGCACACACACACTCACACACTCACACACACATATATAATTTTAATGTAAATAGAATTACGCTCTACACCCTGTTCTGTTTTCTCAATCAGTTATGGACATCTGCAATTAGAAAGAAATTTCAAGATAGGATTTCAGAAGTGTCATGAGTAACCTCGGTGTTGCTGAAGTCAGCAAGGGGGCCAGTGTTCGGTCCCCTGGACATTTGGTTGTCCAGGCTGATGTCAGCCGCGTCTTACACCTCCTTTCGTCTCAGTGATTAGCATGTAGGGTGGTGGCCATGAAGATCTACCCTGGAGTCTCAAGTGAGGAGAAAACGAATCCTACCACAACTCTGCAGAATTCAGTAAAGGGTCCCTTCAGAGGAAGACGATTAACCATCCCTGTCTGGGGGCTGTGATGCTCGTCCTGAGGGCGGCTTCTCGGTCTGCTCCAGCAGAGCTCGGGTGCAAAGATTCTCCTGCTCAGTTGCTATTTCTATGTGTTTTTTATTGTTGTTGTTGTTGTTGTTTTTGAAAGTCCTATTCTGATCCCAATAAGGAAAATTTTTTCAAAAGGCAAATTATTCTTCTGAGTCCTAGTTGAGCGAATATTGACAGTGGGTTAAAAAGGACAGTCAAGGAGAGTGACTTGACTTTGTCAGTTGACAAGCAATCTAGCCGAGAAATCTGACTTTATGTTAATGGCTTTCATCTAGAGAAAGACACATGAGAACCTTTCAAAGACAGTTTATATCTTTTCAAGGCTGGAAGCTTTGCATTTATAATCTTAGTGCTGTAATCGTTTTCTGATTTCAAATAAATTTGTACCTACTTTGCTGTGTTGGGGATCAGAATGTACTAGAGATTCCCCATGCTACCATCTTTATTTAAATTATTTTGGTTATGATGAGAATTTCATTATCTTATTTTTAAAAGTATAATCTGAGCACTTTTTTATATTCTAAAAGAGAGAGGCTATTATCAGATAAATATATTCATTTGATTAAAATTATTTAGATAAGAAATTATTGTTTGTTTACTTTCAAACAGTTTATTCTATTTTTTTTTATAACTTGCATAATATCAGTTGTGTGGTTTCTCAACATATAGGGGTCTATTATGTAAATGAACCTTTTCAGATTTTGGAACAATATATGGTTTGATTTATAGGCTTTATATTATTTCATTATGAATAAAGATGAGAAAGAATATGATGACTTACCTAAAATATGTCTATTGATGCTAACTTTAAAGCAAAGGGACATAAAATGGAAACAATTGGGAAATGTTTAAATTAGAAGTTGTTCGAATTTGTATTCTTTTCCAAAAGAAAACCGGTGACTATAAGACAAGACAAGTTTGTTTGCATGTGGTACTTTTTGCTCTTGTATGTGCTGTTTAAACAGTCCATTTGATAGAGCTCAAATGGAAAAAATAAAGCTGTTTCTATCTGCAGTGGCTCTTGCTGGTCAATACTTAAAAGACATATGTTTTCATCTTTTAAATTCCGGAATACATCTTACCTGTAGTGAATTTGCAGAAAACAGAGATAAAACATTGGCTGTATGAATCGTAATACTTAATTTTCAGTAAGTAGAATTCCAGATCATTTAGTTACTTAAAGCACGATAGATTCCTTTCTCAGAGCTAAATAAAAGTAAAATCTCACCTTAAGCAAAAAGTCTGGATTTTCACAAGATAAATTAGGGAACAAACCCAAAAGGATTTGAAATACGATTTAAGTAACAAACTCAAATATAATTTCTCTTAGAAAGTTTAGTTTACAGAGAAATTTTCATAAGTATCTCATGAAGCAAAGTTGCTTTAATTGTTTATAATAGTTCACAGCATATTTATGTAATACATTTACAGGTGTTTGTCTTTTTACAGTAAAGAGAATCCTGGTAGGTTTATGATCAAATAAATCCTATTTTCCATGTGATTTAAATATTAGTTATAAGTCCCACTGACTTTTTTTCCCTAGAATGGAAATAGCTTTGTTGTTTTTATTTGAAATGGACAGTGTTCACCAAAGAACATTTAGAAAAGTATACCAAAGAAAATAAAAATCACTTACAATCACTACTGCTACTATTCATGTTTTGGTTTATATCCATTCAAATTTTTTTCTACCCACATGTATGTATATGTTTTGTTTTTAAGTAACAACGGAATCGTGCCATGTATACTGTTCCATAATTTTTTTATCTATTTAATATCTTCAAACATCTTAATATATTGTGAAAATGCAAATACATATGGAAGGATATAATTTTAATGGATGCATAATATTCCACATTGTCTGTTTTGAGAAAGAGGGTTTAAGATGTTATCCCCTTATAGGTAATAGGAGTTGTAATTGACTGGCATGAATAGTTTTTATCAGCTCTTTGTAAAACTTGGTAATGTTCTTACTTCTCATTTCCTGGTTCTCATTTCCTGGTTGCTCTTGACAGTAGGAATTTTCTCCTTGAAGGTTCAGAAAATGTATAGCTTTTAAAACTTTGTGCCTTTCCTTTCACTGCCCCGCGACTAAATATTTTCTATATTTAGTTGAGTGTTTATACTACTATTTTTACAGTTTGCACACCTCTAAAATTTCCAGTTAGAAAATGTTTGTCTTAAAAGCTTAAGGTTATTTAAAACAACCTTCTGATTCATTGACTCTTTATAGAACAGAGGTCTTTAAAATAGGCATATTGGAAAGAGTAGGTAACCACACCACTATTATTATTATTTTTTTACCTTTAAGAATGTATTTTTACTT
The DNA here is from genome assembly GCF_000325575.1 of Pteropus alecto. Lineage (NCBI taxonomy): Eukaryota > Metazoa > Chordata > Mammalia > Chiroptera > Pteropodidae > Pteropus > Pteropus alecto. The sequence goes on from NW_006436672.1 coordinate 625,368, forward strand.
TAAAAAATATTTTGAGATTTTAAGTAAAATGGCATATTTTGTATCCAGTTGGTTGTCACAGTTGCTATCTTTAATTCAGTCCTATCCAGAAAAACATTTCCCGTTAACTGTTTGAATTAGACCAAAAATTAAAGTTGCCGAATATGTTTTGCATGCCCAATTTTTTTCTTTTGGAGCTTCAAAATAGCTTGCAAATTTTTGTAGCCTGGTTTCTTCATCACATCTCTTCACCTGCAATTTAAAGAAGTAATTCCAAATAGAAGTGTTTTTTAAAAAAACAATGTTATATGGCATTCATGGTTGTTAATAATCTCCCTTTAATATGTCACTCAAAAGTAAATGTTTCAGCCACCTCGGAGGAGAAACATCCTCGCTTGTCTGGAATGCATAAAAGCAGGCAATAAATGACCAGCACAGATATCGTCTCTTTGCTCCTTACAGTTTGATTAAAGCTGGTTTGCAAAAAGTGGCTTTTACATTTTATTTATTTAAATGTTCATAAACTAGAGCCATATACCAAAAAGCTAAATGTTCTGCTCGTAACTTGCGTAATTCAACTGTATGATTTTGGATCATATTTTCCCCTGAACCTTAATTTTTCATACTTTTGTCCAGTACGTGCAGGATCTTACAATCATTTAACATAGGCTTTTAAAAAAAATTAATTAGCGTTAACTGAGAACTCATGAATACTTCATGAAGTGCAATTCGTGACACTTGTTAATTCAGTATTCAGTGAGTCTGAATAGCATCTCTTAACTAATGGAACTTTGGGGCATGAAACAAAACAGCATCTTAGGTTTGTGAATTCAGAGCTTAAGACCCTTAGTTCATTTGCGTGTGGACAGTTCCATGCACTTTTCCAGCATATTTTAATGTATTGAGAGAGGGATGGACTGTAATTTGGAAGCTGTCACTGATGTTCTTTTGTTGACTATTAAAGAAAATATGTATGTATGTGTATGTTATACACACAGTGTGCTTGATTAAAGTTCGCTAGTAACCATATGATTTATTCCATTTTAATTCAAAGAATCAACTTGATAAGGGATTTGGATTTCTAAGACTGTCGTAGAAGTCGTTAAAACCGATAAAGCAGCCTGTCCAATAAAGTCGCGATTGGCTAAATGTGTCTAATTAAAATTTAAAATTAAAATTCAGTTCCTCAGCCTCATGAGCCACATGTCAAATCTGAGTAGCCACCATGTGGCCCACGGCCACTGTCTTAATTTCCTAGGGCCTCTGGAACAAGTCACCACAACCTCGGTGGCTTAAAACAACAGGAATTTAGTCTCTCAGTTCTGGAGGCCGAAAGTCTGAAATTCAGGTTCTGGCAGGGCCATGTTCCCTCTGAGGCGTCCGGGCAGAGCCTGTCCTTGCCCCGTCCTCCTGGCGGTGGCCGTAACCCTTGGTGTTTCCTGGCCGGCAGCTGCGTCATTCCCGTTTTCTGCCTCTGTTCGTGTGGCCGAGGTTCTCCCTCTGTACGTTGCTCTGTGCCATCTTCTCGTCTTACCGGGATCCCCGTCATACTGGAATTAGAGCCCGTTCTAATCCAGTACGACCTCATCTTAATACATCTGCAAAGGCCCTAATTCCAAGTCAAGTCACCTTCATAGGCGCCTGGGGTTAGGGCTCCACATATTCTTTCGGGGGGACATGATGCACCCCAAAAGAGCTGTCATGTCGGGCAGTGCAGCTGTAGAACACTGCCACTGACACAGCATGTTCTGTTTGGACGTGCCGCAATAAGGTGGTTTTAAAAAATTTAAACGTCGTCGTTCAGTACTTTTTTAGGGTTCTCTATGGCAGAACTGTGGGATCATGGCAACGTTTGGGGCAACTTATTTTGACTTTCTAGTTGCTCGTAATTTCCACCGTGCAGTCTAGATCCATCCCTGCTTTAAGTGCAGCTATGCGTATGTATGAATTTGTAGAATCTCATCTCCATGGGGCTGTCATTTTCCTGAGATAACCGCCATGCCGTTATGATTGACAACTGAACTATGTACAGAGAAAAGGTTTCTTAAAAGAACAAGTGGAATGACTAACAGATTAATTCAGAAGTATTTGCACAGGATTCCTGCCATTATTTCCGCTTTTACGTTGCATCTTGAATTTTCTTTCAGGTTTCTAGTCCGAATGACGTGTTTATTTTCATCGAATAGAAAAACATATATTTATCAACAGAAATTTCTGAATCTTTAGCAATAAAAGGATTTAAATGCATCTCCCAAAGAAAGTCTACCCAGAAATATGCAGTGACCTGACTTCGCAAAAGCAAAGTGGGAAAAGTAATTCCTCGTTACAGCATCTCTCTGTTTCAGACACAGCTGGTGGTCGCCTCATGCGTCAGTCCGGAAGATCAACGATTGATTTATACCTCTGCTTTTAGAAGATCTTTTATTCCTTGATTGCATTTTCAAGGGTAATTTCGTTAACTCGTTTTTTTCTAGTACAGCCTACTTCCAACCCAAACCGCATGTCACTGCGCTCCACATGGGGAGCTTCTCCAGAGGCAGGTGATTCGGCGAGGGAAACGTTAGTTGCAGCTTGCTTCACCGAAGTCGGTCGCAGACACCGATGAGCAAAGTTGGTGGGGAGAGAGAGAGAGACCGAGCCCCAGGGAGCTCTGATGACGTTCAGGGGCCACTAGGAACTCTGCACGGTGGGGGCGGGGGGGGTGGAACGTTGTCTACAGAAATTTTGAACTACTGTCTCTAGTCTCCTTGGTTGTCTGCCCGCTCTTAAGAGTCACGTCGTGATTCACTTAATGCTATTCCATATGCTGTTTTATTAAGAAGGCTAGAAAAACATCAGCGTGTGGCCCATGGCGTGTAATTAAGAGTTCTGCATCCACAGCAGCTGGTGGTTCATGCTGGAGGTAATTAATATTTCTGATAATGTCACCAAAGATTCTGTCAGGAAAGTTTGGAAATAAAGGAACCCCGTTTAGAGGGGAAAAATCCGGAGAACTGTTTGAACTTACTACAACAAGCGAGCTATTCATTTCTAGAACCCCTTTATTGCCTTTGTTAAGATACGCAAACTGTTAGATGTCAGCATTATCGGTGAGTGATGATGGATCGTGGGTCTCACTTATCTGCAGGTTGCTTATCTAGCCGCTTCACCATCTGGAACATAAGTGGAGTATCAAAAAGTGGGCTTAAAAAAAAGAAGAGAAACATGCTCGCCTCTTAGCTAAAATGGGCTTGAATCCAGGCACAAAAGCGCATGTCTGACTCTTGGGAAAGCCCCTTGAGCCATGTGGCATAGGAAGAAATTTTTGGTGCCGAAGCAAAAGGATAATGCGAACTGGAAATGATGTGTTTGTGGAAGGACGGACCCCATGTCCCAGCTCTTGCTGAGAGCACGTCAGCATTCGTCACTGCGCCCTGACGTCAGACCTCTTCCTCCAGCAGCCAGACCCTTCTGTGAACCTCGAGTTAAAAAAATAGTGGGGGGCACCTGGGCTCTGGGCAAGCCAGAAGGGCCCCGAGTCCCAGGATCATTTACTAATTGTGTGACCTTGGGCGAGGGCCTCAGCTTCCCCTCCGGAGAGGTGACTCGGGCAGGTGGGGGCTGGTGAGCGTCGCCCACATAGATGGCCAGCGTCTCGCCACTCCCCTCTTCTCCAGCCCAAAGCAGATGTCAGCAGAAAGTAAAGTTTTAACAAAATGTTAAAGAAAAAGAAAAAGCAAACTCTGCTAATTCAAGGCATAGAGCGCTCCACAGCTGGGCAGCCCCTGAATGCACAACCGTTTCGGGGCAGTCATAGTTGACATCAGTGGTGACAATGCTGAGTTGTCAAGGAAGCAGTTAAAGTCCATTCGCTATACTCTGATACAGGAATATGTATAATGCATTTAAATGTTTCCATTCAGACTCATTAAAGCCATAAAAAGGTTGTTACCGGGTGAATTACAGTTATCTGCAGGTTTACAGTCTCGGAACAGGGTCACGGTGCTGGAGCATGGAATTAGAGTCCGTTTTAAAAGCCGGTCCACAGACGGTACTCTAATCTTCGGAGGGCAAGAACTTTCTAATGGCCGCCTTTCTCTAAGAGAATGTGGCTCAACAGTCATTCATAGGAGCCTCACTCCAGTGGCGCCACTATTCAGCGTTTCCTTGGTATAATGGGGGAATAAAACGGGTTTTGAGGTCTGATACAATTACGCGCATTTCTGTTTGTTTTGTGTGAGACAAAACTAAACAACAGGATATCTGGAAACCCAGCGGCATTTCTGGGCCTGCTGATTGCTCCTCGCAGCAGGCCGCCGGGGCCAGTTACAGTTTAACTGATGGTGGCGGGGCCCTTTCATCTCCCCCCACGCTCCTGCCTTTCTTCCTCCTCCTCCTCCTCCTCCTGCATCATTCTGCATGAGGGCAAATTCTGGAGGAGGCCTCGCATCTCGAAACTGGCTCTTCACGGAGTCACCCGTGGCCGAAGAGCATTATCAAATGGGTCAGGAAGTCAAAAGCACAGTTTTTAGAATGGAAAAGCAGTGACATTATGTAAGAGCGTGGACCACGGCCTGGAGGGGGTGTGAGGGGGGGAGGGGCTGAGGTGGAAGATGAGACTTGGAAATAGATTTGTAGCTTTTAACCAAAAAAAAAAAAGGATTTACATATTCGTCCTGATGTTCTTCAGCGTGATTAAAAGTGAGTTCTGTTGTGTGTGGCGCTGTGTGCCCAGCCCCGGGCCGCAGAACGTGACACGGGGGCCAGAGGGGCTGTTTGCTGGGCGTTGTCAGAGGCACTGTGCTCACAGCCCACGGCCAGGAGTCCATCTCTGCTCCGGCTCTCCTGTCCGGCTGGGAGGTGGGCAGGGCCACCTGCACCCTCAGCAGAGGACGCTGGCGGTGGCCTGACAGCCACTGGCCAGCCTCAGGCAGAGAGTGAGCTGTGATGGGAAAAGTCTGAAATGTCTTGATTATCGTTTAGAGTGGTGTTTGCTCAGCTGACCCTGAGTGCAACGTGGAGACTTTGCCGATCCCCTTTCCTTTTTCTGCCCTTTCAGTGAAATTTTCGCAAAAGCCACCAGGGGGCAGAAACAAACCTCCTTGCCTTTCTCTCTCTTTTTTTAAAGTTCTGAGTAAATATCCGTGGAAAGGTAAACCTTTCTTTCGGTCCATTTGGCCCAATGTTTTTGATATAAATTGTTTCCCAGTTCGCGTATCTTTGACGTTTTCAGATTTGGGTTGTCTTTGAATTCTTACGCAACAAAGGCAGTTGTGAGGGGCAGATCTGCACGTCTGTGGCATTTTATATCGATTAATGATTCAGCTACTCAGTCCCCAGGCCTGACACAGCATCCCAGTGTCTCCTGCATTATTCTCCCTTTTTTCCGACCTCATTGGGTGAGTGCCAGCCCTCAGTACCTTTTATGTGGATTATCGCAGAAGCCAGTTTAATCTCCCTGACGCACCCCCATCCGCTCTGTCCCTCTCCTGTGCCAACGTGAGACAGCGACTCATCACCTACCGAATGAAGTCTCAACTGCCCCGCCTGGCATGTCCCAACTTACTTTTCAACCTTTTTCCCCTTCCTCTCCCCTCCATAAACTCCATCTCAGCATGGCCCATATCTTGATCTCCACGGGGTCTTTCCCCTCAGCAGTCATAGATCAGGTGTCAGCTCCTAATCAGTGCTTCGTCTGCAGCATCCACATTCCTTCTTCCTTTGGCAATCCTTAAGGCTGAGAAAATCAGCACCACCAGGCCCATAGCACTGGTGCCTGTTTCTCTCAGAAAGCCAGCCGGACACCGGACCCATTTGAGAAAGCCCCCCGAGAAGGCGTGCTGGTGTCGTGTGGACGCTGAGACCCCGCGTCCGAGCCGCCGGGCCGGGTCTGCCGCTCAGACTGAGTGTCACAGCACTCAGCGGGGATGTTTAAGAAGCATTCCCAAAACGCCAGCCCAAAGGGGATCACCTTGAACTTTGCAAGCTCTTAACACGTGAAGAACATGGAAATAACCCAGAAAGAAGAGTTGTGAGTTTGACGTGCACAAATGCGTTTTTCTTTATAACCCTAGAGAAATACCAGTCTGCTTGCTTTTCAACACAGTTACTAGGGATTGTCTGTGAGACATGCGTCCTTCGTGCGCCAGCTTGTGTGTTCGAGACAAGTGGAGGGGCGAGTGTGGGATGAGCAGGTACGTGGTTTGAGGTTTCGTACGTTACCAGAAGTAGAGATTACACTTCTGTGGTTATTTGTGCCTAGACAGATAGATACCTTCGTGGTCACCTGCTGCCACATGGACAGTGGGAGAGAGGAAAAACTGAAGGACCCCAGAAAAATGGGGGTCAACATACTCAGCAGGGAAGGGCCCACGTGGACGGGGGTTGTGTTCCTGGAGGGGACCAGGCCACGTTTGGCTGTTGGTCGTTTGGCTGTTGGTCGAGCCCTTATTTTGCATCATGAATTCCTGGCCTAATGGGTAGGTGGAGCCCGGCACCTGGGGGCAGGCCTGGTTTTGGTTCAGTGTTCACAGACCAAAAAACTAGAACTAGGAATGGAAAATTCTTAGAGGGAATCAATGTAATCTCTGTTTAATTTGGACTTTCCTTTCTAAACTCGTCTTGCACGTGGTGAGACAGTCTTGCAGTGGACACAAAGAGGCATTTCTGCACGAGCTGAGCACATGCTTCGCCCCGGGCCTGGGCCACGGGCACCTCACTGAGCTCCGGGAAGGAGAAGAGCTCGCACACGAACCACTGAAGGTGCAGGAGAGACCACTCGCCACCGTCCCAGTGGCCTCTGTGCCCGTCCCCTTCCCTCCCGCACCTCACATGTCCGTGGGCTCCCCGGTAATGTTCGGACGGGGGCTCAGACGTGAGGCCGAACGTTCACCGTGAAGATTTCACTGCCATTCTTTCACTTGGTCTTAAATTGTTGGCTCTTTCTGAATTTTACGAGGCCACGGCTTTTCCTCGAAGCTCACAAAGCGCGCAGGAACGGGCCCCACAGTGCGAGATGGGCTGTCTGTCTCACTGGGGTTGGGGCCTGCTTGTAGAAACGAGTGCACAGTGACATGTGCAGAGAGCCGCCACGTGGCCTGTGGCAGAACGTGCCCGGTGCAGCGGGCTGGCCAGGAGGGGCGGTTCCAGGGCAAACAGCCCTCATACGAGTCTAGCGCATCTTGGGGCGTCTGGCCAGCATCTCTGCTCGAGGCCTAAGGCGCTCTACCTGCCCGCTCTACCTGCTCGCTCTTGGAAGGCTGTATGCAAAATCCAGGTCCCACACATACACCCCGTTCACTCATTTCTTGATTGACGTTTTTATCCAACAGCTAATATCTGAGCACCTGTTCTGTGCCAAAGCGTTGCGCTTGCCACTAAGGCGAACAGGACAGGTCGAGTCTTCTTGGAATTACATTCCAGGGACAGAGCCAGACGACGTACAAGGAAACCAGAATGCTGGGTTGTGCCCAGCAGTGCGAAAGGCCACGTTGGAGAGGGCGGTCGGGAGGCCCTCGCGGAAGGGACAGGCGTGTGTGTGGGATGCGAAAGAAACAATGCGTGAACGGGCAACGTTCGCGGAGACCCCTGTTCTTTGCTCTCGGGGAGGGTGGACCCAGAACCGGGCGTGGGACGCGGGCTGTTCTGGAATCCGCTGGGTATTTGTGGGAAGAAAAGCTTGCCTGGGATCGAAGACCGTCAAAGTGGCCGCTCGAGACAGTGGATCTTTGACCTGCAGTCAAACTTCAGAAAGGCGCGTCCGGGTGTCCTGTGGGCGCGGTGAGTCCCTGCGTGGGGGCAGAAATTCGGGGCACGGCGGGGAGCGGCATGCGGTGTCTGTCATCCGGCTGAAACAGAGAACTCGAAAGGTGGTCATGGCTGCTGCGGCAGGATGGCCGAGGGGACGTCTCATGGAGGGGGGCGTCTCACGGAGAGGGGCTTGCACGGAGGGGGACTCGCACGGAGGGGGACTCGCACGGAGGGGGACTCATATGGAAGGGGGCGTCGCACGGAGCGGGGGGTCGCACAATTGGCACCGGGCGGTGCAGTGGGC
>NW_006436672.1:634184-635257 GCF_000325575.1 Pteropus alecto
CCCGAGCACAGAGGGCAGGACCCAGGACCAGGGCCGGGATGGGGTCGCTGGCTCCCTGCTCTCTTTACCCCTCAAGTTCCAATCCATAAAGAGAGCGCTCTAACGTCGGCTCCTCCTAAAAGGATGGGCACAGAGGACTCGTGAGCAGACACGTCGAAGGAAAGAACCACATATTCCGAAGTGGAGTCACACGGGTGAAAGGCAGATGGACTCGGGTCTTATCCAGTACCCACAACAACAGCACGTACGCATCTGCATCTGGAAAAGTGGGAGAATTTAGGTTCGTTCATTTTTAACATAAAGACTGACCGGGGGGCACTGACACCCCCACTCTGCCGAGACAGCAGACCGTCAGGTCAAGCACCATATACCAGGTCTCTGAGGCTCCTAGGTTAAGTGGACTTACACTTTTGACTAGATGAACCTTCACAAAAGGACAAGTGGCTTAAAAAGTTGCAAACACACACACACACACACACACACACACACACACGCGTGAATGGTGCACACACGCAAACAAGAAGATGACTTTGGTGGCTTCCATTCGTGGGCCAGCCAAAACGTCTTCTACAAGAAGACCCAGAGATTTTAAGATAATTAACGTGCCTTGACAGTGCACCTCACCCTAGGTGTGTCTTGGGGCTTGCTGCAGCCTAATGAGAGTAGGATGTGTGTTTAATATGTCCATAAATAACTGCGTCTATTGAAGGGGGGCAGGCTTGACTGAGGTGAGATTTCCTAGACACAGAACCAGGCGCAGCTCCTAGGGCGAGTGGAGCGCGGAGGGTGTGATCTGAGGAACGAGGGAGTGAGCGGGCAGAGGAGGGCAAGGGGCCACGCGAGTCTGTGGGTTCGGCAGGTGACGAGGGCTCGGCTCAGGTGGGGCCGGTCACCTCACAGGTGAGAGAGTTTCCTGTCAGTCGAGGGCCAGGCTCCGGCAAAGGAGGCAGCTAGGGCCGGCGTGGGCTCGATGGCGTCCACTGCAGTGCCGGGAAGATTTGCTGGTGGAATGAATGGAAAGTTCCGAGCGTCAGCTGGGAGCGAGGGAGGGGCGGGGGGGTTTTTTTGAGGGG
>NW_006436672.1:635301-681800 GCF_000325575.1 Pteropus alecto
TTCCGGGCGTCAGCTGGGAGCGAGGGAGGGGCGGGCGCTTTCTCTAGAGGAGACGCAGAAAACCCAGAGGCAGTTGCCGTGTCCCTCACCAACTTCATGTTCCCACCTGGCTAGAGATACGGCCCCTCCAAGCCCCCTCCCCTGGGCCAGTCACTGCGGTGGTCATACGCTTGGACCATTATAGGTGCGTTCTTGGGTGAAGAGTCTACTTAAGAGTTGCATTTTGATCATTAAGGAAGGATGTTAACTAGACTTCTTCGTGGTGGTCATTTTGAGATATATACATATATATATATCGAATCATTATGTCGCACACCCGAAACTAATCTGTTGTACATCAATTATATCTCAATTATATCTAGTTCTTGTTAAGAGCTAGAAGGATATATTGACATAAGCAGGACAAGTGAACTCGAAAGATTTAAAGAATGGCTTGAAAGAAGGTGTGGGGCATTATAGGAAGTAAGGAGGAAAGCAAGGCGAAGAAAATTGACTTAATAGTGAAAGAAAATGCATGCACGTGTGCACGGGCACACACACACACACACACACACACATACACACACACGAGCATGGATAAAGGCAGCAAGCCGCCTGGGCTGTGGGGAGAACGGGAGCAGGGGGAAGACCTTGTTCTCATCCTGGCTCTGTCACCAAAGAGCCACGGGACTTGGACAACATCCTACCCGCTTCAGACCCAGCCTGAAGGAGAACATGATGCTCACCCACTGTGCTGGACCCTGGCTGCGCATCCTTCCCAGAATGCTCCTCTCTGTGCTCTGACTCTGCCGGCTTCTCAGGGAGGCCTCGCCTGCTATTTAAATAAGCATCAGCCCCGTTCTCTTTCAACACAGGTAGATAGATCGGTGACTGCGTCCTCGGCAGAGCCCTGCCTGGCTTCCCCACTGCGCTGTCACCAGGCCCTAAACGGCACCTGCCCCTTGTAGGTTCTCAGTAAACACCTTCCGAGTATTGAATGGGATTCGCAAGAGGAAAAAAAAATCTAACAATGAGGAAAGACTAGGGAAATTTTGAGATTCTGCATATACCTGGCACTAGTAACATAGGCATTTCCGTTAAGGTTACTCCACATTTTTCTCTGTCGATTATATATGGACGTGCATTTTAGATCATTTTTTCTTCCGTTAGAAGTGTAGAAAGTTGATAATCAAGGTGGCCAGTTTATGTCTCAAATGATAAAGAGAAAGCAAATATTTGTTGAATTTAAATTGTGGCTTTGGTGTTTTCCTCTCCTTCGTAAAACTGGAAAATCCCTACGTACACCTTTCTTACGGGTAAAGTAACTTCTGTCTACAGGCCGGGACTTTATTGTCCCTGAACCTGTTTGGAAGAGGCTGGAGTCAGGAGTTACGAGCCTCTCCCTGCTCTGTCTACCTGCCCACGAGGGCAGTTAGCTCTACCGCGCTGGGCCAGGTGCCGTCCCCACGCTTTACCATGCCTCTTTTTGTGCTACCATTAAATGCATCCTCGACAGGCAAGGTCTTCAGGGCTTGCGTAATCCAGTAAATCACCAACACCAGGACTACTGGGACCTAGCCCAGAATAAGACACTACTGAATCTGGCCCTAGGGCCCATTTCCCCAGGGAGCGGTACGCCCCGGCCCCCGCCCTGCCCCCAGCTCCCATGGACTTTAATAAGAGACATGTGACTAAAACCATATACTGTGCCTGGGAAGCGCATGGGCTGACCCAAATGTCATCTCCAGGGGCAAAAAAGATCTTTTACTCCTCCAATGGGTGGGGGACGATGAAAACCAAATGTGTCTGCATCGCACGCAAGCCCACATAGATCCGCTAAAACACACACACACTTCGTAAGTATTCCTTATGTGTGATAGGTCGAGGGACGTGACTGCAGTTGCCATGTAAGCTCGTCAGAGGGTCTGTAGAAGGCAGGGTGGTCAGGACTCTGAGGTCGGCGCACCCCGTTCCTTCCTCACTGCCGGGCCTGAAAACAATGACTTTATCACCAGGTTCCATGTTGAGTCGATGCAATGGTGTAGGCCACTAAGGTGGCATAGATTTCCGCCTTTGCAGACAAACTTCAAAATCTCTTACATGTCCCCTCTATGACGCATCACTTCGCTGCTGCAAGAGCGTGCGGGGCTTTTCGTCCCCCGCAGTAAGGAGCCACGGCTGACCGACCTGCTAGCGTTGCTTTCTAAGAAGGGCTCCGGCCCACGGGTTTCATCCTGCAAAATGAAGGGCTGGCCGTCCCTGTGTCGGCTGCGGCTGCTGGGGAGTGGACAGCGCGCACTAGCCATGCACTAGCCAGCCGGGACTCACACCTGTCCTTGTACGTACCTTCGCTGGAAACTTTAGGCCAAAGCAGGGGACGGCATGTGACTCTGCTCAAGGTGAAATAGTTGGCAGCCCACCCTATGGGGGACAGCTTAAGAAATATTCCTTGATTCTGGCACTGGTGCCCGAATTTCCGTTTCTCTCCTTCATCGGCGTCGTCCACATTCACGGGGGTGACCTGTCATCCTCCCGCTTCTCCCAGTGGCACCTGCCGATGCCTTCCTACCTGAGCTGCTCCGTGGCAGCTGCACCGCCGGCTCCGGCGCCTTCAGTCCAGGTCCACGAATGGCTTCAGTTCCCTCCGCCATCCGCCTCGCAGCCGTGGTCCCGTCACTGGCTCTTCTCGCTCTTTTTTGTCCTTCATAGAGTCACTTGAAAAGCCCTATCAGTTCCACTTCTGATGTGAATCTGGCATCTTTCTGCTCCCGTTCTCCTGACACTGGCCGGGCTCACCCAGCCGTCAGCGCTCAGCTCGGCACACTGGGCTCCGTGCCGGGCTGGGCAGCTTCGGTCTTTTTTCTCTAATCCAGCCAGTGCCTCGCTGCGTAGTAGGCAAAGGACATTTCTTCCTAAACTAAGATAATGCCTTCTGTACCTTTTCCTCGATTCCTGATATTTCTTTGACTGAGCCTTTTATCGTACCATTAAACACTGAACTTAAAATTTTAACCTTACGCCCACTGGGATGGCTACTATCAAAAAAGAGAAAACAGCTAGTGTTGGTGAGGATGTAGAGAGATTGGAACCCTCGTGCACTATTGCTGGGAATGTAAAATGGTGCCTCTATGCAAAACAGTATGACGGTTCTTCAAACACTTAAGCACAGAATTACCATATGATTCATCAATTATACTTCTGGGCATATATCCAAAGGAATCGAAAGTACGATCTCAGAGAGAGATTTGTACGCCCGTGTTCATGGCAGCATTATTCACAATAGGCAGGGGGTGAGGGCAGCCCAGGTGTCCGTCCACAGATGAATGGATGAACAAAATGTGAATACACACAATGGAATATTATTCAGCCTTAAAAAGGAAGGAAGGAAATTCTGACGCATGCTACCACATGAATGAAACTTGAGGACATTGTACTAAGTGAAATAAGCCAGTCACAAAAAGACAAATACTGTTTCATTCCACCTACATATCTAGAGTAGTCAGATTCATGGAGACAGAGGGTAAGCCGTGGTTGCCAGGAGCTAGGGGAAGGGGGAAATGGGGAATTGTTTTGTGGGTACGTAGCTTCAGAAAAGTTCTGGACACTGATTTGCACGACAATGTGAATAAGCAACGCTACTGAACTTTACCCTTGAAATTGGTTAAGATGGTAAATTTTATGTGTATTTCGCCACAATTAAATTTTTAAACAAATTTTTAAAATTATGCTTACACGCGGACATAGTAGCCTGGTTATCTGTTGTGCTGTTGCATGAAGGTGCATTTCAGTGTTTAGAAGACGTCACCCTAGAACACTGTGGAACTTGCAGAATAACAAAACGTAAATTCTGAGGGCAGAAATCCACCTCTCTTCTAAGAAAGATGAATTAGATTCATGTAGTAAATTTACAATATTCCTAAGGTTCTTCTAGACAAAGCTTTCCAATGGAAACTTCGTTCTGTTTATTGGTGTGACCAGAGGTCATGTGTTCTCCTTGGCCCAGCGTGTTCAGCCAGCGGAGGTAGCTGAGAACCCAGCATCTCAAGACGGTAAATTGCAGGACATTTTGGTATTGGAGCGCGAAAGGATATGTACGAGAGTAGTTAGTTACGCGAATCTGGACCAGGCCCCTGTCCATTTATCAGACTTTCCATTCCCATTTCAAAGGGAGGGAAAGAATAATAAGAGCCAGTGTCCAGACCATTTTAATAAATAAAAAGTTCCCCAAAAGGCCCACCGTTCCAGACCTTACGGCTCCTGCCAAATCCAATAAAAATAAAGATTAAACCGTACAGAATATTTGTTTTGTTCCGATGGCTGTTATTTTGTTTTGGTAATGAAAGTCCCCAGGCGCCTGGCCTAAGAGAGTGCTGACGGCTCCAGTTTTTGATGCCACGCCTCACCCGCCCCTCACGTACGAGGCATCCCTGCTCCCTTGGCTGAGGGGCGCTTTCCTCTCCTGGACTCGCACGCTCGGCGTGGTTCACGGGCAGCACTGGATTTCTACATGGAAGTGCTGGGTTCTAGTGCCAGCGGGGCTGGCTCTCAGATTCCTCATCGTGGCTTAAAATCCTGTATTTCTTAAGTAATTTCAGGCTTATGGAAAAATCGCAAAAATGGTACAAAGAACCGCTGCACACCTTTTACCCAGGTTCATCGATTGTTATTATTTTGCCTTCCTCCCCCTCCTCTCTCTCTCTCTCTCAATCTCTCTCAATCTCTCTCTCTCTCTCTCTCTCTCTGTCTCTCTCTGTCTCTGTCTCTCTCTCTCTCTCTCATATAATAATCACAATACAATGATCAGAATTAGAAAATTAAACACTGGCACAATACTATTACCTAAAATATATCTACTTTTACCAATTTTCCCAATAATATCTTCCATAGTTATGTATTTCCAGTCTAGGACCGCCTGTTGAGTGCGTTTAGCCGGTGCGGGCTCATGCATGTTCGTCCACCAATTAAGCAGGTCAGCCATCCCCCTCCGCCCCACTTTCCAGTAGAAAAAGAAGCTGGCGATTACAAAGAGTTGGAGAACACAGTGAACTTGTTTCCAGCCTATATGAGTCAATTATAATTTACCCTTTAAAATAAGGTGAATGTATATATGAATTTATGTTATCAATATATCATATTACTCTCTAATCATTGAAAATAGTCTATGATAAACGAGAATGTTCTTTTGATTCTATGTTGCAAACCGTTTAAATGGTACAGCCTCACATAAGTGGCAGTCACTAAGAAAGGGTCCCTCTGCAGAGGCGGGGAGGAGTTCTGATACAAACATTTTAGCAGTAGGGACCATGTCTTGTTCGTAGGCTAAAATGACTACGCGTCACTATTCTCCATCCGTTTAACCAAACAACTCACAAGAAGCCGACAGTAACATGAGAGAATAGAGTGACCGGTCAGAAGAAAAGTTCACAGTCTGAGGGAGGAAAGGAAGCCTCTGACGATTGCGGTGTGTGCCACCGCACCTCGGTGACACACCCAAGGTGAAGGCTGAATTAAACCTCTTGGAAATACTGTCTGCTGTTACTCTAGGAAACGAGGATCCCTCTCTCTAGGGATGAAGACTCCCAAAGGAGGGAACGTTGAGTTTTCAGAGTTTGCCGGTAGAATGGAGGGAGTTGGACTTCAATAATTGTCATTAAAATGCCCTCATTCCCCACCCCTGTCCTAGAGGGGTGCGTGCGTGTGTGTGCGCGTGCACGCGCGTGTGTGTGTGTGTGTGCATGTGTGTGTGTGTGGAGGGGTACTTCCCAAGATGTCTTTGGTCAGGGTGTATTTCTTTAAGTCAAAGAGGCGTTCGTATAGAAGGGAATGGCGAGAGTCCATCACACTGCAGGAATGTCAGCCTTTCGGAGTTGTGGCTGAAGTTGCAGATGGTGTTAACTTACCAGGATTATTGAAAGGTGTCAGCGGGGTGGTGGTTGCTCCATGTCAGATCAGAAAGTAGAGACTAGCATCCTTGGAACTGCTGGTTTTTCCATTAAAAAATTTTCATATGGAAAATTTCAAACATATAAATTAGAATCATTTAATGAGCCCCCCCCCCGCCGCCACCCGCCGCACATGTACCTATCACACAGCCTCAACAGCTATCATGTTTGGTGTTTTATCTGTTCCCCTTACTCCGACTCCCCTCCCCATCCTGAATTATTTTGAATAAAACTGATTTTAATATCACTTCAGTAATAAATATTGCAGTGTATATTTTTAAAAGATTTAAAGGTCTTAAAATAACCATAAAACCACGAGCATTCCTCATCACATCTCCAGTTCTGCATTCATCAGTAATTCTTTAATATCATTAAATATCAGTTCAGTGTTCACATTTCCTCAATTGTAAATTGTTTTACAGGTGGTTTGTTCAAATTAGGGTCCAAACATTGCGATCAGTTAATATGTCTCTCAAGTTCACCTTAATCTGTAAATCCCCTCTGCACATTTTGTTTTCCTTCTTAGAAGTTATTCACTGAAGAAACTTGGCTCTGCAGTTTCCAAAAGTCCAGATTTGGATGATTACATCCCCCATGGTGTCATTTAACGCGTTCCTCTTTCCCCCGTACTTCTTGTAAATTGCTGGTTAGATCTCAAGGCTTAATTAAAGCCAGTTTCAAATTTTTTCATAAGACTCCTTCATAGGTGATAGCGTGTTCTTCCAAAAAGAGTCAAAAAATGTCTGGTTGGGGACATGGTTCCATAGTATAGCAGCACATCTGCTTTACATGCAGAAGGTCCTGAGTTCGTGCCCCAGTGGAGCCACAGCCCATGGTCTACGGCCATGCCACCCTGAACAAGCCCGATGTCTGATCTCGAAAGCTAAGCAGGGTCGGGCCTGGTTAGTACTTGGATGGGAGACCACCTAGGAAGACTGGGTGCTGTAGGCATAAATAATAATAAATGATAATAAAAAAAAAATGTCTGGTTCTTTTGTTTGATATTAGCAGCCATTAGTAAAAAATGATAATAAAAAATTGTCTGGTTCTTTTGTTTGATATTAGCAGCCATTAGTGATCACTGCCTAGATCCATTATTTACTTGGGGTTGAGATGGAGATGTTCTAATTTTAACTTGTTATTCATAATGATAATTTACCTTTCTCAACTATTCAACCCCAAAGTACAGTTCATATAGAAAAGCCAGGCCAAGTGCTTCATTCTTACTCTTCATTTAGAAATTTTCAAAATAAGGACTTGGTCTCCTAGCATATTCCAAAGGTCACCAGTTAGATTTTTGTTGTTGTTGTTTTAATATCTTATGAACTCATGGATTTAAACGAGAGTTGGTGGGTTTTAATCCATGGCAGTTATTACCTAAATTGATTGCTTGATTATCCTATCTTTGGGCAATGGGAGCCTTTTCAAGTTTACTGCTGTGGCCTTTTTACAGGATCCCATGATAAGAGTCCTTGATAGCTTCTTCGCCTTTTGGAATGGCAAGTTGTTCCAAGCTCCTCTTGCAAATTTCTGTTCACTCCTGGAACCAGCCACTTCTCTAAGGAGTCCTAGTTCCTTTGACTGAGAAATCGTGTTTAGAGGCTACAAAGCGGATACTCCGAAGCTGCATTACTAATGGGCTGGGGATTATCTTAAGCCTTTATAAGGGACAGACTTAGGAAATAGGTTTTTTCCCCCCAAATAAACTATATCATGACTTCATAATGACATTTTCCATTCAAATTTAGAGATTTTACTTAGCCAGCTCAATCTTACATCTACTTACATCTCTTTTCTCTGTGTTGAAAAATTCCAGTTGCCAGTGATACCAGCTCATTTGCTTTATCCTGCAGTACACACAACAGTCTCAGAATAAAAGTACTAACACTATCGCCGACAATACATTTCCTGAAAATGATTATTCAGTTTAAGAGCTCACTATGTGGGAACTTGCTTGAGTGATTTAGACTTTCAGTTGGTGTTTGGGGCAATTACATGCACACAGGGAATTAGGATCCCACTTAGGATTCAGCAAAAAAAGGAATAATTCTGGAGTTTGAGTGGCTGCAGCCCATGGCTGCAAAGAAGGTTTTGGAAACTGTGAAGGTCATGTGGAGTCAAGTATCTTTCTTACGTGTCCCATTGCCATAAGACTAATGACAAGCCTCTGTGGTCACCTGTTGTCAGATTATCATGTTAAACATTATTCTCCTTCCATGGAGCCGGGCTTCCTTTTGGGCCTAAACTAATTGTGTTTGAGCTCCGTTTGCAGGCATGGCTTCATAGGATGTTAGGTTTACAAGGAACTGCAGTTTGGGGGACATCATGTTTAACCCCCTCCTTGTACGGATAGGGAGAAAGGGTCTCAGAGGGTGTGGTGTGTTTATGATATCTTTTTAATGAATGTGCAAAGTAGTAGAAAGTGCTCATATGATCACCTTTTGCTACATTTGGGAGGGGTTAGGCTTAAATAAAAATGCATAATGACAAAATTATTGTATTAGGAAATAGATTAAATTTTACGGCTAACAAGATGTCAGAAATTATTCTGAAAATTGATAAAGCGTAATGACTAATTCTCTCTTATGTTACCTGACCACACTGTATAACAGTAAGCATTTCAGAGTAACCAAATCACAAAATACAGAAGTTAATGCTATGCCATATGAGGTTAATCCTTTGGTAATAATAAGAAAGGACAGTATCCTTGTAGGCAACTGAGTCAGTGTTCTATATTTCTGATTCCTTTAAGAAAAAATGTAAGCCTGATAGAAAAACAATGTACAAAGGATTTGAACATGTAATTCACAGAAAAAGTAATAGTTATCAATAAGCACATGAAATGATAAGCAGCTTCACTCACAATTGAAGAAATACAAGTCAAATCATCGGTGACATACAATTTTTCACTATTAAATTGTCAAAGATATAACCATGTGATAATCAGTGTTACGAATGATTTGGAGAAACGGTCACTAAATAGATTATCACTAGGAGTGTAAAGCATTGCAAAAACGGCGAGAGTATTTTTGTGACAATCTCTCAAAATCCAAAATGCGCATATTCTTCTAACCAGCCATTCCATTGCTAAGAAATCTACTCTCTGCACATATGTGCAAAATTACACAACGATCTGTGCAAGGATGTTCACTGCAGCATGTTCGTGGTAGCACAGAAGTGCAAGAATCTAAACGAGTATCAGTAAAAGCTGGTTAAGTAAGTTATGGAGCAGATGTGTAATGGAATATTAGTCAACCGTTAAAAAGAATGAGGTGAACTATGTGTGCTAAAATAGAAATTTTCTCAAAATACATTATGCGAAAAATGCAAAGTAAAGGCCAGTCTGTAGATAGTGTGCAGTTTTGTAAAAATAATTCTAAGGACGGCACATGTATATGCTGCATTTGCATACATTGTTTTCTGGAGGTGCACGTGGAGCTGTCATCGTTACGATCTGAGAGCGGAGAAACTGGAAACAAGCTTTAATTTTCATCTTATATATTTTTTCTTTTTTTTTTTTTTTACTGTTTGGACTTTTCACCACATACATGCATTATTTTTTATTTCAGTTCTTTTCCAAAGAAGATTAGGTTCTTATGTAGTAAGAAGTCAGTAAAAGTAAATGAATATTATCTTAAACGGGTATTGAATCGGGTTCTTTGCTCACGAATAAGTATCCTGGCAGAGTTGTCCAGGTTTTTAAACTAAGCGAAGAAAGAAGCAAGAAAACCAAGCTGATTTTAACGTTTTAATTCTTATGGTAAGACAGAGACAACATGACCAAGCAGGATGGACAACAGGGAGAAGAGAGCCTGGGTCAGACAGGAAATACAGGGTATGGGTGATGTGTAACTTAGAGGAGTTCTGAACTCAAGTGTTCCCATCTGTAAAATGATAGGGCTGGACAGGCTCTGTCCAGACCTTACGCTTTCTTCTTTATTCTGATTTAAGATTTGTCAAGAGAACATGGCCAATTTGGTGTCCTTTCCATTGGCTGCACAGCCGTGGAGTGACGATCATGACACCTTAGCATGATCCCCATGAATGGGAAGTCACTTATAAGTACACCTTTTAAAAACGTAGCTCAATAAACTATAACAAAGTAAACACTTCTGTAAATCTCATGCAGGTCAAGAAATAGAACTTGACCAGTTACCCTAGCCCTTCCTGTTTCCTGTCCCAGTCACGAGCATCTTCCTTCCCCAAGGATAACTGCTATTTCTACTTTTACGGTACTCGCTCCCTTGCCTTCCCACGCTGTAGTTTAGAATACCTTCCCATTACTTCTTTTTTAATCTACAGATTTCCTCCAACATTCATTCATTCATTCTTTTTCTTAACAATGTATCCATTGAAGAACACGACTCTGACAGTCGGTCGAGTTTCCTTAAGTCAGGATTTTTGCCAGTCTCGCACATGCAGTGCAACCTGTCCCTCTGTGCCCCGCCTTCCTGCATCCTGGCAGCTGGATCCAGGAGCTTCGGAAGACTCAGGCTCAACCCCAGGAGACATATATAAAGTCTTCTTGTTTCTGCTTCTGTGCTGTTGGCAGCCTTTAATGCTCTGTGCCTGGGTCCGCTCATTCATCAGGGGAGGGTTTGCACAGTGGTGATATTCGATCATTTATTTATTTACTAGAATCACATTATGAGGAAATTCTCTTTACCTACTACTTGGTTACTCTTATGGTACCGGTCACTCAGGAAACGAATGATAAATGTTTCATTTTTTTCCCTTTTATTTACCAGTTTCCATGATAATAAATTTGTTTCTTATTCTCTGAAGGTGACCAGTTAGGCGTGTGTGTGTAATATATAAAGTTCTCATGGATTTAAACATATTTGACATATTTGAACATATTCAATGAGTTTTAATCCATTGCAATTATTATCCTTATTGAAGCTCCTAGAGTACCATCTTTGGCCATGGGAGGTCAGCAGATACTTCTTCATGTACTTCTTCACAATCATTCATTCATTCATTCCTTTGTTTGCTCATTCGTTTAGCTGAGAGTTTCGTGTACCTGTTACTGGCAAGACATAGAACTAGACGATGTAAAGAGTATAAAAGTCAATAAGATTTTGTCCCTGTCTACAAAAAGCTCATAGTCTTTAATGAGAAATAGCACATGTAGAGATTACAACTAGAAGGTGGTATCATAAAAGATATAGAAATAAAGACGTATTGCAGTGATTGGGAGGTGAAGCTGGTATGATAAATTGCATGACTATCAGGTGTCTAGGCCTCTGCTTTGCGCTGCCGTCCTCAGCAAGGCAATTCCATTTTGTGATCTAAGGCGGTGGCTCCATCTCTTGCCATGATGCTCATATCCAGCTGGCACAAAAAGGGACGAGGCAAGGGAGGAGGCAGCCTCCTGCCCTGTAAGGTCAGTCCCTGGAAGTTGTACACAACGCTTCCGATCACCTGCCAATGGCCAGAATTTAGTCATGTGGCCACACCCAGCCACAAGGGAGGCTGGGAAATGTAGTCTGGAAGTGGGTGACTGTGAGCCTTTACACTCTGCTATGTGCAGAGTGTAATGGACCCTGTGTGGACCATTAATTCCCCAAGCCCCAGCCGGGGATCTTGTTAAAGTGAAGATTCTGGCTAGTAAGCATGGGTGGGGGTGTTGAAATTTTGAATCTCCAACAAACTCCCAGGTGAAGGAGATGCTGTTGGTCCTTGGAGCACACGGAAGTACCGCACTTCGCGGGTACAGATGACCACATAGGAGGGACCATCTGCCTTCAGGACGGCCTGGTCTCGCAACAGATGTCACCTTCCTTTCTGTCACTGCTGCGGTTCGGGTAAATCTCTTTGGAGGCTGTTGCATATTCATTTTAAATACCCAGAAGCAGGCCAGCATACAAAGTGTAATTAGAAGCCTCTTTGCTCAAAGCAATTTGTATCTTAGCTTTTGTTTCAATTTCGGAGTTTTCCCTGAGGATTAGAAAGTCTGAGTACTAGTATTCTAGCACGATCATATAAAAATGAGTTATTTTTCTAAGTAGAAAACAAATCACAGTAGCACACAGATTTCTTGGCGTTATAAATATTTAGATCTGTGGCCTTCGTCCAGTTTTCTTCAAACACTTTTAAAAGTGTGAATAATTATGCTTTATGCCAGTATAAATAGCATTTTATTTCCTAGAGAAATGTAAGCACTTCAAGGCCTTTTAAGTACGTTATCTTTTACATTTTCTTAATAAAAATAGAAGTGAGCATCTCTGGGAGATTTTCTTCGTCCGCTCGGGCCTGGGTAGGCTGTCCTGCTCTGCACGTCCACCTCTGCAGAGAGGCCCTGGCCTGTCAGCCCCCGGCCAGCAGGACTGCGGCCCTTCTTCACGTCTCCAGCCCGAAGCCTACAACTTTTCCGGTCCCCAGGGCAGGGTTTTGAAGTTTGGATTTCTCCGTGCGTTTTTTGTCCCCAGCAACTGGCCTTTTCTGCTTGACCTGGCAGTGCCTGGTGCAGGGGCTTTGATCTCCCTCCAGCTAGGCACGACCAGGGCTTATCGGAATAGCTCAGGGTCATTAGGGAGATTAGAGGGAAGGTAAGAGGAGGCCCTTTGCGGACCACGGGCTGCTCAGTGAACGTGGTAGAGCCTCACTCTGTATAATAACGGTAATGCTCGTGACAATTTTGGGGCATTGACCTTGTGCCAGGAAGTAATACTTTACATAATTCTCTTCTCCATTTCCCAATGGGAGAAACGGAGGCCGCGAGAGATTCAATAACTTACCTGAGGTCACACACCTGAGCTGCGGAGCCAAGATGCCAACCCAGGCCGCCAGCCTCCCTCCAGAGCCCACGCTCTTAAACAGGATGCATTTAATCCGATTCTGTCACGTCCAGACCTCGGTCTGGATGTTTAAATCACAATGGTATTTAGTTTTTTCTCATAGTCCACAATGTGCCTTTACCCCTGGGGTGCCCCTTGCAACTTTTGGCTCACGGTCTCTGGGGAGCTGTCGTCATTTCCCTTCCCCGTACGTGTGTCAGAAGTGGGACCCTATGCACCCCGGGTGTTGGTCTCAGCACGTTTGTGGGGATCTAAGCTGATGCGCCTTTGGTTTACCTATGGGGAGGAGAGGAGAAAAGGGACCTGGCCTGAAGGGGAAGACGGACAAGGCGGAGGAACGGACGCCTCCCAGCCGGCGTCTGAGATCCTGCCATCCGTCAGTGTTTGAGTCCGGATAATGTTTATCCGCCTCTCCCGCCAACTTCAAAAATCACTCACCCTACAGTGAATAAAACAGGAATGCTGTGCGCTTTAGAAAAATGCACAAAAATCGAAAGGGAATTTACCTTACCCCCTCTGGGCATCTCAGCGAGCATTTTTAAAGATGTTTAATGAAGCATGGGGCTTCTTTAGAGCCAACTTACATTCAAGCTGCAAACTTTGGGGTTTTTTTTTTTTTGTCCTGAGGTCTCCCGCGGGCCCCTAAGGAAAGTGACACCCAGCAGCCCCTGCTCCCCCCACCCCGCCCCAGCTCCAGTTCTCATCCAGGCAGTGAGCACCTCGGGACTCCCTCCCCCACATCGGCCTGAAAGCCGGTCGCAGGGAGAGAAGGCGGCTTTGGGGAGTGTGACCTGAGCAGTCAGCTCAGGCAAAATGTGCACAATAAACTTCTCTCTGCACCGAATTGTTCTGTAAAGTGGCAGTCACCTCCCAGACAGACAGGCCCTGGAGGACCCGCCATTCTGCGTCTTTTAATCACCGTTGCTATGGAGAATGCCACTATTTCATTAGCGAAAGCGCCTTAACGCAATTAACACATAGTTCAGTTGTTCCCCATCCCTTTTGGGCCCCGAGAGGTGGGGGGTGGGGGGAGCAGGGGCTGCTGGGTGTCACTTTCCTTAGGGGCCCGCGGGAGACCTCAGGACAAGCCGGGCAGGGAGCGTTCCCAGGACATGAGTTCTGGGCAGCACAGAGCTGGGGTGAAGATTAAGTGACGTCAAAAGAAGGAACGGGCTTAAAATTAACAAAAAACTCCCGGCGAGAGTTGATTGAGTGTTCCAAAGCCAAGCAAAATAAAACGAAGAAAAGGGCTCTGCCAGCTACTTTTCGAGTTTGGAAAGATACTGAAAATCTCTACGCATCCTCTGGAGAAACCGATTTGACTACTTTTTCTTATTTCAGTCTTTGGCCAACCTGGTAGCCCAGCCGAGCGCGTGGGCGGTTCTGCCTGACCCGAAGCCCTCTGCCCGGGTGCTGTTTTAAACTCCCTTTCACAAGCTCATTTGCAAAACAGGGACAATAATATTTTCAGGGTAACCGGGCCATCCTAAGAAACTTTCCCCAGGGTGCCCGCCTGGCAAGAAAAAAAAGGAGATGCTAATAAAGATGATGAGTTTTTGATGGTTATGAAACGAGGGTTTGGGGAAAAGTTTTCTAAAGTTCAATTTCTAAAGCGAAATTCTGGGCATTTCCCAAAAACAGGGCTGTACAGCGTGTGCCTGTGCCTTCGCCTTTCTCTAGCCGTGTAGAGTAAAAGACTCAAGCGACGATTTAGCTCTCAAGTAACCACTTTTTGTTTGTTTGTTTGTTTGTTTGTTTTTTTAAGGAAGAGGAAGAAGGTATACTTTTGCATCCTCTTCTTAAGGATCTCGCCTGGAAAGAGTAGGGCTAATAAAACAAAAAAGCAGCGTATATATCTTGAATATAGATGTTTTGCATCATCCCTAATTAGCTAATGTATTTCTTTCCGCCACCGCTGTACTCTTAGAGGAATTCTCAAGCCTGTCCCCTGCCGCTCCTGGAAACCGAAGAAAAGCAAGTGACACCGAATTTTCCCTTCTTAATTAAAATGTTAAACGGGGTTAAGATGCCAAGTTTCATCAGCAATATTTGTTCCCCTGGTGAACTCTTAAGTCCCGCTGGGGTTCAGTTCAGTGGGAGTTATTTGAGTCAAGACATGTTATTAAGTTTCCAAATGTAATCAGCCCAGATTTTTTAATGGAAACTTTCTCCTTTCTTTTAATAAGCATGTGGTTTGGTTAAAAAGAGCTCGAGTTAGGTGCCCTGCATAGCCCTTCCGTAACCAAATCGCCATAGCAACAGGCAGCTGGTCTCTACAAAGCCAGCCTGCGCTGTGAGGGGGCAGCCGGCAGGAGCCCAGCCCCCAGCGGCAGTGTTTGGCCAGGCATAAATATCCTCAATGGGATTAGAACGTTTAAGGGGCTAAAGGCTGTGGGAACACTTTTGTCTGCCATATTTATCTCTTGTGTCTTAACGTTTCCACTTGGGGATCAATGGGGTTAAAAGTAAGAACAAATGTTTTGATGGGTTTATTTTGAATTATGAATTCATGGGTCTGCATAATCGCCTGTCAGCGTCAACCTGGTCTTGACTGTGCCCGCTGCGGGCCAGAGGTGGGTGGAGGGGAGTCTGCAGCAGGGAATGGCTCCAGCGTGGAGAATTAATTACATGGGGTGAGGGGAGCCGCTTTGCTCCCGGGGCGGACGTTCCGTATCTTAGAGACAGGTTTCAGGCTCACAGCCCTGCTTCTGGGCAAGGAACACGGGAAGAGCAGATCTTTTTTTCCTGACCAGTTGGCTCTTCTCGGGGAAGAGAGAACTGGGAGGCAGGTGTTTCTTCTCCCGGTCCTCAGTCTCTGTCTAACTCGGATAGGATGCTGTGTTCGGGGCTGTGGAGCGTACTTCCCGTGTTATGGGCTGAAATGTGTCCCCCGCCACCAGAAAAAATGTTTTTTCATATGTTGAAGCCTTAACTGCCAGCATCTCAGCATGAAACTGTATTTGGACATAAGGCCTCGAAAGAGGTGATTAAGTTCAAATGAGGCCGTTAGAGTGGGCCCTAGTCCAATCGGACCTGTGTCCTCATAAGATGGACACACGAAGGGACACCAGAGATGCATGTGCACAGGACACAACGAGAAGGCAGCCATCTGCGCGTGAGCCTAGGAGAGAGGCCTCAGGAGAAACCATACCTGCCGACTCCTTGATTTAGACTTCCAGCCTCCGGGACTGTGGAAAACTCCACTTCCGTGGTTTAAGCCACCTCGTCTGTGGCATTTTGTTATGACAGCCCTGGCAAAGTGCAGATTCCCCCCGAACTCCTTTCCAGCTCTACTAGAGATGTCCACAAGCACGTGCCGGAAGTAGGTACAGAGATCCTGCAAAGACAGCCTAGGCCGCAGGCCGAAATCTCCCTCCCTTTCTCTCTGGAGGAAAACAGATGTCGCAGTCCCAAAGCAAAGACCCACGCACACCTGCCGTCTCCCTTCCAGTGGCTCTCGTCTTCCACTGTCTAGTTTTACCATCCCGCTGCAGCGTTATGCGTTGTTGGCAGGTTTAATGGAACAGACGTTGAATTATTTGCATTATTTTGTAAAACTTCTGTGCTTAATATCATCAAAATGATACTCGTTCTCATTATGCGCCCGAGGACCCCAGGGGCTGAGGGTCCGGGAACACCCTCACGTGGATCCTTTGCCACCCTGTGCAAATGAGCAAGGGACGTCCTCGCCCTATTGGCCCTGGGGGACGGGCAGAGTCGGAAGTGGAAGGGCGTAGGCATACCCAGTGTTAAGCATACCTGATGTATCAGACTTGGACTTGAAAACAGATAAATTTAAGGTTGACGATTTTCATTTCTACAAAGTACACTTTGCAAAAGGTGATTTAATGCCGAAAAATCTGATTTGTAGGGAATTTCTTTCAGAATATTTGCATGAAGCAAGGCCTACCTGTTAGTAAGATAGCACAATAATGGGTAGCCAAGATCCCTTTCTAAAGTCGCTTATGGTCAGAAGTGGGGGCGGTACAGCCAGACTGGAGGAAAGTACAACTTAATGGATGAATATGTATACCACGTGAGTATATATACACATCTCCATATACTCATACATAGGTGAATAGGTATGTACATACACCCACATACATGTATGTGTACATGTACATAATGTCACACGCATGCAATTTCTTGCAGTTGATGCCTTCATTCAGGAATCATTTGCATCAAGTGCTTGCTCTGATTGCTGGGTGCTTAGAATACAAAGACAACACATGGTTTCTGCTCTGCTCTGAAGGAACGCGTCGTCTACCGGAGGAGTGAGATGCAGGAATCAGTAATTATAACGCATGTGCGCTGACATGATGAAGGTCACGCAGCCACACGGGGGTGTCTGCCAGCCACGTACCCCCGGGGCTACGGTTCACTCCCACCACTTGTGAGGTCCAGCCTCAATGTCAGGGTCACCTGCCGCTTCTGCCCCCAGCTTTAGGGGGGAAGAAAAGAGAATTCTGTGCCAGGGCGTGGTCATATAGATACTTAGCCTATACATTAGAGGTGATGGAAACACGCAAAATTAGTGAAATAGATTGCAAATTGGTCTCAGGATAGTAATGTCATTTTGTCTTACCTGAAATGGGTCTCAAAAGAGAATCTAAAAATCAAACAGGAAACATTTCAATTTTATTTTTAGCCCTGACAACCCAGACCTTTCGCTGGCCTCTTGCCTTAGAGTTTGGGGTCACATCGTTTGTATAGCTTCATGGAGAATGTCTGTGTCTCACTCATCCACGTTCTTTCTTCTACCTCCCCCGTCCCACACCCTCCTTCCCTCAGACTTCCCATACCTTCCATCGTGGATGTGCTAGGAACCTACCTGCCCTCTGGCAGCCCACCTGGAACAGCTGCCTGAATAATGGTCCTAAAGCACAGCTGCGATTATGTCATGCCTCTATCAGAAGCCTTCGGCATCTTCCCATTCAGGTGTCTTTAACACTTACTGGCTGCCATCTGTATGCGAGAGTGTGCAGATAGTTGGCTCACAGAACAAAGTCCTAGCTCTGAAGCCAGGTGTTCAGAGAGCTCCGCGCTCGGGGCCCACCTGGCTCTCGGGCACTTTGGTCAAGCTCTGTGGCATGCTGGGCTTCCAGGGCGCTGTCTCTGCTGTGCCTGCCACCCCGCATACCTTTCCTCTCATCTCCCACTCACCTGTTGTACTCTCCCCACCTGGAACAGTTTACAATAAATGAGAAAAAAAAGTCTTGAACACATTCGTGTAAAAGAATAGTACTTTGTGTGATAAACAATAAACAAACAAGCCCTCACTCGGAAAAATATTTTAAGGGAAAGACACTAAAATATTCAGAGTGGCGATTTCTGGGTAATGGGGTCCTGCATGCACTTTTTTTCTCTCTTCTACTTCCTGTTTCCTGAGTTTTTAATATCAAATGTATTTTGCTTTAATAAGAAGGGAAAAAACAAATAAGGATTTCAAAAATAGAACCTACAGATTCTTCAAGACCTAGGTTGGGATGCTAGAAAATCCTACTCGAGTTGGTAGAAAAGAGTGTGAGCTTCGAGCTATTCGAACCTAAGTTCAGACCCTGCTCCTACTACCCAGGAGCTACGTGAGCCTCACTATACAAGTCCGTAAAATGAGATGTCTTTCTTATTAAATGTCCATAAGCTGCTTAGTACATTGCTAGGTAGTATAAGGTTAATATATTTTAATTCCTTTCCCTTTCTCCTCTCCATCAAGTACTTGCTTCTGAGCTTCCTGTGGCTTTTGTGGCCCTACTGTGTGTGAAGATTATTTGTATATGTAGGAGAAATGGAGAACAGGAAAAGTGTTTAGTCACCTCTGTATCTCCTACAGCCCCTCTTCCCATCGAAGGCACTTAATGGATATATTGTTTTTAATAGAAGTATATAATCAATCTCTGTATTGAAATAAAGAATCCGCCAAATAGTTTTGAGAATCCAAGACGCAGTGAAAAACAGACTCAACCAGAACAACAAAAACCCAAATGAAAAAGAGTAGCCATTTTAAACTCACTTTCAAGCCATAACTATCAGAAAATTCAGAATTATGACTCCCTCTCCTGCTGTAACCTTTTCACATCACACATATGTAACAGAGACCATAAAAGTTAACACGGCATTCGGTAGTACACGCTACAAACAGTCGCATGATGTGGTTGAGTTACTGTGGCAATGGGAATCGTAACTGTGAATTTCCTTACTTTTATGCATTTGTAATAGTGTCGGCCATTACTGTGCGTTAGCGGCCCAGTTTACACTGAGAACCCAAACTGTATTTATAACTGGGATAAAGGGGACAGAAGCTACCGTTTACAAAGCCTTGCAACTGCCCTTGATCTCTTGGGGTTTACAGGCCTTTATGTACATTTTCCAAGCAACCATTTTCAGAAAGACATTGGAATACGTGGAATATTTTCCCCTTCACATAGCATTTTGCTCGCGTTTATCAAACACGATTGGTCTTCCATGAAAAGGAACGCTTTCAGGCACGGAATGCACCACCATCACGGTGACTACTGACAGCACCACGTAGCTTGTGGCCAGAAGCCCTGGGCTTGGGCAACATGGAGGCGTCACAGACCATAAATCACGCTGGGTGTTCATTCAACACCTGTTCCCGTGCTTTCAGAGACGTCACAAATGTCACCTCAAGAAGAAGCCACCCACCCTGAGGAGATGCAGGACATGAAACCTTGGTTGGGGAGGCGCACTGGTTTTTGTTGCCACACCACAAGCAGAAACGTCTTCCAAGACTCTCAGCTTGGCTCAGCTCTGTGCCCGGGTGAGCGGCCTCCGTTCTCTCAAAGATGTGTAGAGAAGGGGCTGGCGCCCCCTCCTCCCAGTGCCTGTCCCTTGCCTAATGATTCTGTTGGTTGGGAAACAAGGCCTGCATCGTCACCTGCTGTGTTGCTCCAGATTTTCTATCATGAACGTCTTCTCTCAAGGCAGAGAATGGACGAGACTCTCCCTGTGGAAGAGCCCTCACCAGCCTGTGGGTTCTTCCTCAGCTTTTCTCCTGTCTGTCTTTCCAGTCTAGATCAGGCCGGCGTACCTTCGGCTTCTCTTCCTGGGCCTTGTTTTCTTGCCGTTTTATCTGCCTCTGGCCATTTTCTCCAAGGGGTTTCCTAGACTCCGCTCTCTGGGGCGTATGCACCGTCCTCAGATGGGTAACCGCGAGTTTAAGAGCTGAACTCTAAAATCATTTTGAGTCCAAGGTAAAACTTGTAATGGCTTCCAGGAAAGTTTATTTTTTTAAAGCGCTCTTCGAGATTGGTATCAACAAAGCAAAAGCAGCATCACACGCACCACACACGGATGTTGGAAAGGTGATGGAGGGATTGTGTGTGCGCAGGCCGCTGTTTGTGTGCTTGTTCCTTCTGAGGAGAGTCAGCTCATGATAAATGGTCACGGCCCTCGGAATGTTTTAAGCTCTGCTCTTTTTTTTTATTATTTAGTTTACTTTGGTGACTGTCTTTTGGTAATTCCTGTCAGGGTTACATTTTGGAAAATTGCAAACACTTCCTTGGCAATACTTAAGAGGAAAAATCTAGGCATATAGCGGGGTGAGGGCCAAGCAGCCCGTCCCCATGAACGAGACAGTGAGGCCAGTGAGGGTTTTTTCAGAGATGGATGAGGGGTAAAACTGTTTGCTAAAATAAAAATGCCCTCAATGTTTGCATAAACTTTGGAAAGTACAGACTTTTTTTTTTTTCAGTAATCCAAAAACCAAGGGGCACGCGGATAGGTTTATGCCTTTCACAGGTGCGTCATTCCATGGCTGTTTTGCGAGAGGTCTCGGGAAGGGCGAAGCTGGGACGAAGCTGAGGATTTCAGTCCCACCCGTGCAATTACCTGGCACGTCAATGTCCTTTCATTCTCAAGTGGTAGCACAAACAACAAGTGAGTGTTTTCTGTACAGTATATAAAATCTAGGTGAAAGATGAAAATTCTTTCAAGAAATCTGACAAACATCAAGATTTACCATTTAACACATTAAGGGGATTTAAAGCACAAACACCGAATCCAGGTGTCTAAACTTCTTGGCTGAGGCGAGTTGGTTCTGCTTGGGGCATAGTGATTGTTTTTCATAGGTTCTAGTCCATTCACTTATTCTGGAGGGACCAAGGAAGACTCTGAGCTGAGAGGGCTTAAGCTCTTGTACTCAAGAGTCATACATAGTCGATGGACTCCACCTGCTTGTTCGTTTACGTACCTTCAGTGGTGCTTTCTTTTAAAGCCGCAAAAATCTCTGAAGAAGTTTACCATGGTGCACTCAAGATAAGGGATTGTGGCACTGCCATGTGGGTTTACTATTTATGCATTGCTTCTGGAGATTGACATCTTGAAATAAAGACATGTAATTAGTGAGACTAAAAAAAAAAAAAGTCAGAAATAGAGATCAGTAATCACATAGGAGAAAAGGGGTAAGGACGGTTGGAGGTGGATGGATAGAGGATGTGTGGAAAGATGGGGAAGAATTAGATTTGGCTGTGAGTGACAGAAACCCCAAAGTAATGTGGACTTGTATGAGAGAGGAGTCTATTTCTTTCTCCTATAAAGGTCCAGGCGTAGGCATTACAGGCTGAGATAGTGGCCCCATGATCATCTGGGCTCCTTTCATCTTATCTCTCTGCCAACCTTAGCCTGCACCTCATAGTCTAAAATAGCTGCTCAAGCTCCAGCCACCACAGTCGCCTCCTAGTGAGCTGGAAAAGGAGAAAAGCTGCACACTGCACTTTCTCTAACATCCTATTTGCCAGAAGTTAATTTGTAGCCCTCCCTGGTTGCAAGGGAACCAGGGGGATATAGTTTCTGTTCTCGGTGACCTCATGCCGAGCTGAAAATCAGAATTTCTATTATTAAGAAGAGGTACAAGAGATAGTCTGGATGGATGCCCATTCTTAAGGAGAAAGAAATACTTTCCTGAAATGTATCTGTTAATTCGAGCCAGACTGGAAGTTCACGTCATTAAAATTCGGCGTTGGTAACAATAACGACAGTTTCCTCATTCTCACGACTCAGAGGGAATGACATCGAGGACAGCAGACTCGTCCTTGAAAGGGCTGCCCTCTGCCCTCCCCCTCCGCTCCTTCTTGGCGAATCTGCCTCAACAGGGACGCCGTCCCCAGGACTAGCAATCAAAAGGCATCTGTTATCCAATTCTTTCTTTGCTCTGTGGCCTTGGGTAACGCTCCGCGCTGTTTGGACCTCAGTTTCCCCTTGAATAAAAATTTCACAGCCATGCCCACTTCAGAGGTGAAATTTCCGGCACCCTCAGGGGAATCCGGTGAACGTGACTGTTCTCTGTCCCGGACCCTCATGCCACCCTCAATCCTGTGCGTGCAGAACCGGTATGGATAACGAACCCTGGTGTCTCCGTCCAGGCCCCGGGAAAGGCGCTCCACGTAGTCCACGTGACGGTCCACGTTTGATGGGTGAGGGGCCGGCAGGTGAGAGAGCGTGAAGAACGCGCTGAGTCACCCACCTGGGCGGTGGTGGAGCCCGACGACTTCCGGAGCCTGGGAATTGGAACCCTCTGCCGGGCGAAAAATGACCAACTCGGGTTCAAAGTCTCCTCTCACTTTTCAAACCTGTAAAAAATTTCAAAACTTACACAATTTTCTCAGCTCACCTTAGAGGTGATAAAGAAGAAAGTCTTTCTAGAGCAGGGGTCCCCAACCCCTGGGCTATGGACCGGTACCAGTCCAGGGTCTGTTAGGAACCAGGACGCACAGTAGGAAGTGAGCGGCAGGTGAATAAATGAAGCTTCACGTGTCTCTATCCGCAGCCGCTCCCCAGCGCCAGCATCACCGCCTCAGCTCCACGTCAGATCATCAGGCGTTTGATTCTCAGAGGAGCACCGGTCCCTGGTGGCACAGAGGTTGGGGACAGCTGCTCTAGAGCATGTGGCAGTACCTGTTAATGGCTCAGGTTGGTGTGTTTGTAAATTTGGCATTGAGGAATACACAAGGATAATTGCTGCTTCCTTTCGTTCATGCTTTAAAATTCTAATTAAGGACACTCAACCATTTTTAAAGAGAACCTGTGTCTGGTGCAGCCATTTTTTTTTTTTCAGCTCCCATGGCGGTCTATTCACGTTAACCGGAGAATGCAGGTTTTTCTCGTGACCCTCAGAAATCCACCTGAATGGGCTGTTGTGCCAGGGTGTCTGTGAGCAGCCCACCTACCCAAATGGCTTCCTTGTACTCTGCCCTTATGTGGCAGGCGTTGGGGCGGGTTCATTCTTGACATGGCGCTAGTTCTCCGACTCAGAGGGTATCAAGACATCTGTCTTCCCTTTGCTCATCGGTCTTGCTATGATCCGAAGCCCCAAAGGGTGGCATGTTTCCCCACACCCACTCTCGGTCCAGGCATATAATTCCTACCAATCTCAGGAAGCTGGCTGCATGGAGAATGCGGGCCCTCGGGCAATGGCCAGGGGAAGATAAAAGGCACTCAGCATGGCACAGGCAAGCCTGCGAAGCTGAAGCTCTGTTTGCTTGTGCCCAGCGAGATGGCTGCTCAGTCCTCCTGTGTCTAAAGATGCTAAGCCCCAAAGGCCATGGGACTCCTGCGAAAGGTCGTCTTAGCCTCAGTTCTCCCCCGTGCGGCCCCTCCTCGCAGCTCAGGGGGTGGTGGCGGCCATTGGCACTGTTCCGGATGAGTGGCAGGAGGGATGGAAACCTCCAAAGAGTCTAGGTAGGGGAGTGATGCGCTCTGATCGGGCAACTGCAGACCCTCTCGGTACCTCTAGTGTTTGTCCGCAAAACGAGAGGCCTACCTCAGTTGCCTCGAAGGTCTCTTCCAGGTAATTCTCCCAGAAAAGCACCAGGTCTTCGGCGGCCGCGGTTTTTGGATTCGGGCCTTCTCCACTGCACTTTCTCACCCGAAGAGCAGTGAAGAAGCAGAAGGCTTCCCGGATGCTTCAAGAGAAATGACTCAGATGCATTAATGAAAGAGTCCTCAGCGCGTTCTCTAAGCTGTTCTGTGGGCCTCGTGGTCAAGTACATATCGCATGCAATGGATGTGTGAAAGGCAGATGCTTCAGCAAAAGTACTTTTGAACAAGAGGGAACATCAGAAATCAAAGAATTTCAGAAGGCACAGTCCCTCTAGTCTGTAGACAAGACCAACATATAAACCAAATTCCAATGAGCCAGTGTTACCCGATGCTCAGTGGTCTGGAGAGACCAGCAGAATAGATGTTTGCTTGGGAATTTAATTAGATCAAGATGGTTGATATGCTCCTTAAGCATTTAAAATTACAAAGATATTTTCCCTCAGTTATCTGTAAGGGGAGCCATGAACCTATCAAAATGTGTGATAGAAAAGCTACGTGTGTCATTTTAAACTAGTTCAAACCAGCTACGCTCCTCCCTGCTCTGAGCTCCTGGCTAGTAGCTGTCATCCAGCCTTGATGTGAGACAAGCAGGTGGATAAGAAAGACATCATCTCGTTAGGACCTGCAGGAACAGGCAGGCAGCACGCCTGCTATCAGCACGTATCTCCTGGGCGAGCTCAGGCTCCAGCACGAAGCACCATCTTAGATGAGCTTTTTCATTTCAACACCCCTTTTTTTTGAAAGGTTAGAATTTAATCCTCTCCCAGGATGCAGTTATTTCAATTGCCACTGATCCTTCCCATAAATGAGACAGGGTTTCATTTTTTCTTGTTACTGAGGTGTCTAATTTTATGAAAGCCTTCTTCAACAATGTAATAATTTATTGTAGCAACAGGATGGCTACGTGTAATGACTCGTCTACTTTCTATTAATTTTCTAAAGGAGTCTCCGCCCCTCACCACTGAGAAACTGTACAAGCCTTTCTATGTGGGTTTCATTAAGACCGTCTGAAGTCGTGATGGAAAGATCATTATGATGTTTTCGAAAGATAGTGGTTTTAAAAAGAGTTGTGCTTGCGGGACTTTCAAAGCTTCATCGTCTTAATTCCTGTTCTCGGCTCCTCTTTCAGAGTTACGATCTGGGTGTGCAGTAATTGGTATCATTTTCCTTATAATCCCACCCCCAAATTTAATTGTTCTCATTGCTCCTACTTTTCGTCTGAAATGACACGTGTAATAAGACATTAAAAAAATAAACCAGAGCCTAGCATCTTCTAAGGAATCCAGAACCAATGTAAACATGGCCGCACCTGCTTGCACGAAAAAAAAAAAAATGAGGTTATTACACCTTCACACAGGGCGAGACTGAGGCAGAGGACCTACGATAAGCCGTCTAGCTTCGTCGTTTCGTAGTCGTGACATGGCCATGCCAAGGCAGGGCCAGTGTGGTCGTACACCAGACACAAGTTAGTCAAACATTCGAAGGCGTGTCCCCAGCTCCAAAGGATGAGGACGGAGGGGAAGAAGGACAAGGGAGGCCCATTGTGAACCTCAAAGACAGGACCGGGGCTTTCTGCTAAGGTGGAGGATGGGGCAGGCGAGTTGGAGCCAAGCAGTTTGAGAAACAAAGAAATAATTCTCACAAGTTCTTAAACTTGGCCTTGATTTATAAAGAAGTGTGATATATGCATTTCATTCTGTGACTGAAACTTCTAAAGCTCCCATTTTACAGAGAAGTTAAGTCAGGACCCAAAGATGTCAATTAACTTGTCCACGCTCATAAGGAAAGGCCACGAATTAGAATGAAAGTTGTGAGGTTCCTGCCCTTCGCTTCACCAGTGGAGTCTTTCTGCCCGTCCTGGTTGGTTTAGGGGAAGAAGCATGGTCGGCGTGCGTTCTACGAATCAGGGCTCTCTTCTGCCCCGTTGGGCACCGTGTTCATCACATCCAGGTGTCCTATAGCGAACACTCTTGGTTGAGCCACGTTTCAAACCCATTCGGGGTACGTTATCTTATAGGTTTAACTTAGACCTACGACTTTTGATAGTGGAATAGACATCATTCCCTTCGCCATTTTTTAAAAGGGGCAAAGGGTGATAACAATACGGGGGACACCGTACAAGAAATCAGCCTTTTCTAGAAGAACAACGTTTTTGACAAAGTCAGAAGAATCACAGAGATTACAGGGACTGTCGTTTCCAGCCGTGCAGGGATGTTTTTAAAATTGCAAGTAGGGGATTGTCGCAGGAAAACAATGGCTGAGGGAGACCGTGTCTCACCGTGTGGCCTCCTTACAAGTGCCTCGCGCCCTTTCCGGCAGACATACCGTCGTAGATGCAGCGAAACCCGCTCACCTCAGCCCGATCCTGTGCTTCGAACTCCCCTCTGAGTGGTCGTTTCATTTGGACGAGCATCCCAGCCGGGCACAGAGCCGCCCAGCATCCCGGCCGGGCACGCTTCGAACTCCCCTCTGAGTGGTTGTTTCATTTGGACAAGCATCCCAGCCGGGCACAGAGCCGCCGAGCATCCCGGCCGGGCACAGAGCCGCCCAGCATCCCGGCCGGGCACAGAGCCGCCGAGCATCCCGGCCGGGCACAGAGCCGCTTTCCGACCCATCGTTTTGCGGTCTGCTTTTAGGGCCCGCCGCCTCCCCATCCGAACTCAGTGCCCAGCGTGGCGGCCTGGGATCGTCCCCCGCTGGACTGGGGGCCAGACGCTTTCCCACGTGGAGCACTGGGACTTTCCACCTCAGTACTTTCCTTATTGCAGATGATAGGATGTGGAAAGAATTTTTTGAGTGAGAGCTCGAGAGAGAAGTAAAAGGTACTTTGTCGTGCAGTGTTATTTCGCTCTTTAAAACACACACTCTCCGACGCACACAGCGGACCGTTCTAGAAACACGTGAGCTCGAGTCATCGCCAAGGGCTCTGCTGCTAGCCTTTCCTACCCGAAAGGGACCGCTCGTTAATAGTTGCATTCGTGGAAGTTAAAATTAAATTTCTGTGTGTTGATGTAAAGCCAGTTTTCCCCTCAGGGCTATTTATTTTAGAAATCTAAAATAGCAAGGGGTCCACAGCCTATGCGGGAACGTCAGCGAACTGGGGTCTGTGCTCCAAGCAAAGCCTCTTTGGTGCATGTCCCTGCGGTTCAGTGCCGTCCAGGGCACTTCCCCATCCACGCGTGGCCAGTTGAGGCAGTTCTCAGACCCACCTACGAGAGTGGTTGTTTGGGGCTTTCACGCCTGGAGGTGAAGGCTGTCGTCAAATGCCACTAAGGGGCAGGGGGCGGGTGGTCCTGGCAGAATCCCTTTGTGTGGGATTGATTGCTTTTTCCTTCAGGGCTGAAGGTCGGGACTGATGCTGTGCTTGAAAAAAAAAAAACGATTTTTTTTTAATTAAACAGTTTTAAAAAATTAAAAGGAAAAATTAAAAAGTAAAAGAGGAAGAAACCATTTCTCATAATGCCAACAAATAAAGCTAGGAGATGCACACGTATGCTTATAAATGTAAAGGTTTCAAACGTAAATGTTTAATAATAGGAGGAAGCAGAAGACAGTGATAATAGTAAGTGGTCGTAGTGAGTAGTAGAAGAAGCTATTGTCTCGTCAGTTCCCTTGGTTGGAGTAAAGGAATAAGCAAGACTCCTTAAGACGCCTTTGAAAAATCCAGTCCTTTTAGTTATGGGATAAATGGCGTAAGCGGTGTGGGAAGCAGGGTGGGTGTCACACAGCCCCCTCCTATGCAGCCCCAGCCAACCCCCCACGTAGATTCAGGATGCTTTTCAGGCTTATTCCTGCTTGATTTCCACACTTAGACTTTTGACTTTTTACCCGGAAGCATCCTGTACAGATAATGAGACTTGCTCCTCTGCCTGCTCAGAATCAAGTCATATTGATTTTTCCTTTTGCAAATATTAGTTAAGAAATTTAACAGAGGAACTATTGGGTATCAGGCAGCAGGAGAAGAAAATATTGATGAGCAAGTGTCAAGTGATCTCCTGTTGGAGAGAAGTGCGTTTCAATTTTTTTTTTTTTTTAAGAATGTATCGCATTTGGATGGTCCTCCCAGTAACCAGACGCCGTCCACCTGTCGATCGTTGTACTCAATTGGCTTAGAGTGTGGAATGCTGCGTTATCGCCCGTGGCTGCTCCCCAGACTCCTCTAGCGATGCACGCACGTCGGGGAATGGCCTTTGCGCTCCTTGCCCGGGCAAGGTATGCATGACGGAGAAAGACCCTCCTGAGGTGTCTGCCTCCTCAGAACCCAGGTTTGCTGTCTGTGTTTTATCCAGGACTCTTGAGCTGGGAGAGAAAGACGAGGCCCTCATGGCGGCTGAGTTTTCCCTTCCTTTGTGCCTCATTTGGGATCCATGAGTAACCAGCACATTCCTCCGCTGCTATAGGCAGATCGAACCGAGTTGGAGCTGTAAAAGCAGGACCATAAATCAGCTCTGTTACAATGGCAGAGTTCTTGAAAGCCCCTAAAAACCCGACGTGCATTCCTCCTAGTTAATGAACAACGAGGTAGAGCCGATGCTGCTGGTCTGGTGGAGGCCAAGTTAGAACCAGAAGATGGATATGTGGAAATCGGTCACCCAGAAACATCTAAGCCACCCCCAAGAAACACGCCCAACTTCAAAGGCCTCCTGTGCCTTTTCCTATACAATGCATGGCTGGCCGAGTACCTCATATAAAAAAGCAGCTGGGGCTTCTATGAAACCAGCTGTTAGAGCACATTTCCCGCGTACTCAACCAAAGGGGACTTTCTCTGAAGAGCTGTCTTTAAATCCTCCCCTTCAAGCGTTGTCCTGATTCCCCGTGACACGATGGGGAGCTGGGGACGGCCTCCTCTTCTCAGAGTTTGGAGACCCTGAAGTTCTCTCGCTTGCTCATTCGCTGTGACTCCCAGGAGTGTCCCTGACAATTCATTTCCTTCTTGAGGCGTCCAGGTGGGGTGAGACCCCCACAGGCTTTCATGAGAGATGAAACCCAAATAGATTCTTGCTGATGGATTGAAACTCTGTAGGAATTTTTCTTTTCTACGAGATAATATGCTCCAAGGCTCTGAAACAGAAAAAAGAGAAAAAAAAATCAAAGATCAAAAACTGTGTATAATTCTGGTTTATTGGTCTTCTCTTATCACGTATTTTGTGGGCTTATATATGAACCATGTGACTTTAAATCCTTTCACTCTTCTTTTTAGAATGAATCCTTTTGCACTAATTAACATCCGGGCACACCACACTAGTCCCTCAATGGCATTGGTAACCTGGGGTCCACATAGATGTTTTTGGCTCTTCAGGAAAACGAAAACAACTCCCCCCAAAATATGTATCACTCTTGAGAAATAGTACATGCCTAGAGTGATATTGATTTGATAACTTGAAGACAATGTGATCAATCGCCTTGCTTTTTAAAACGCATAACCCTCACCGCACTCTGCCGCTTAGTAGAATACTACGCATTTCCTCGGTTCCCCGCAGAAGGCGCCCTCTGCAGCAGGTGTGTGTGGCAGGTGACGTGCATGGCGAAGGTCTTTCGTCGTCGTCAGCTTCGAGCCGCACCGTGTCTGTTTGTGCCACAGCCAGACCAGCACGTCTGGGCGGTTGGGACCAGTGTAGCCACCACCGCCGCTGTGGGCTGCTCCCCGAGCTGCTCGGGCTTGACTCTCAGAGCAAACGTCCAGGGGTGGGGTTTAGTGCTGCAAACCGCCCCTGGAGGTCATATGCCCAGTTCTGTGTGCATGGAGATTTCTCTTGGTGGGGAGCGGGCTAATAGTTCTCAATGGATTCTCGGAGGGGTCCGAGACCCGCCAGTTCCAAGTGGTTTCCTACCTCCAATTACCTTCTCTTTCCAGGTCATCCCGTATATTACATTAGCGTCATCTATCTACAACCTGATTTTCATGTCTCATGCCATAAGCAAAGCCTGCCACGCTGCCTCTTACCTGCAGGATAATGTCTGCTCTTGTCCTTGCCACCTTCCTAGTTCCATCTCCCGTGGTCCTTCTCTGCACCGGTTCTTCCAGAAGATTCTACGTATTATCTCCCCAACGTGCTGTGCTTATTTGCATCCTCCCATGCCTTGTCTCATTCCTTCCCCACGTCCTTATTTTTCAACTCCTTGAAAGTCCAACTTTCCCATTAAGACTTTCTTCTATCAACCAATGTCCACAAGCTTGTCCCGTCTATGCACACTTCGTCTCTTAAGCCTCAGCTCCCCCTCACGATGTTATTTCATATAATTAACTTTTCATGTATATGTTTTGCCATCTGAACTGGATTGTGAATTTCTTGAAGACAAAGCTTCATTCATTCATTCATTCATGCATGCATGCATTTGTGCAGCAGACATTTATTCGGTGTCTTCTATTCGTGTGGCACTGAGCCTGACGCTGGGTTTGGGCCCCCTCTACACCTGGGCCAATTCTACACACAGAGAACATATTCAATGAACATTAAATGAATGAATGAATGAATGAGTGAGTGAGTGAATGAATGAATGAATTTGGGCTAAACCAAGCCATTTCAGGAGCGCTCGAGAACCTCTGAAATGAATGCACAGCCACGGTTTCTCCAGGATTCTGGAGCCAAAGCACAACATCGAGGCAACATGGTGCTTAAAATGTAACCTTCTGGAAAGGCTCAGTAAGGCGCAAGCAACAGTTTCTTCCCATATCCAGGGCTGTGGATGCTTTCTGCTGACTCTGCACGACTCATGGCAGGTTCCTGGCTTTGCCGGCTCTCCTTGGCATTTCCTTTCTCGGGGATGGCTGAGTGAGAACGGGATCAAAGTCCACCCTTTCATCAGAGCTCGTAACCTACAGCGGGGAAAGAAAAAGAAAACACCAGTCCTTCCTACGCAGCAGAGCTTTCGAGCGTTCTCGCCCCTCAGGGCCAGCAGCTAAACTGATGTTTGCTGTGACAGTGTCCTTCCTAAGAAGCCCACCCCTGGGAATGGGGGATGGTGGGGAGTGGCGTCTATGTGGGCAGTGGGTCGAGTTCGCACACCATTGGGTGGGCCCAGGAAGCGGGTGCTGGGTGCACGTGGCTTTTAGAGCTTGCTGTGAAAGCCCCCGCCTGTTTATCTTGGCTCCGTGAGCTGGCCAGGCCATTTGCTTGGTTTCCTCGGTCTTACATCTTGGTTTGGGTCAGGCTCTGCTGCTCTGGCTACACTGGTCCTTCAAAGGAGAGGGAACATAGCTCCAGAGACTTACGGGAGGTGGCGAGGCTGAGCTCTGAAAGCCACATCCCGGAGGCTCGGGGACTGGCCTCATCGCCCAGGATTCCGTTCTCTGCTGCAAACCCGTGCTGGCTCCGCTCAGAAGGCCCCACAGTCTGCTGTTTTTCCTTCCACCTCCTGCTCTCTCCTGCCAGTACAAATAAGAGAGAGAACCAACTCCGGTGCTGGACTTCCCTCTCGTTACCTTCGTGTGTGCTGGAAGAGGCTGCGTGTATGCATTTCAGCGTATCCTTTACACCTTAGGCTTGATTTCTCTTGATTTTTATGCAGAAGTCCCCTGTAGAGGTCCTGCACTACTACCTTCGAAACACACTGTAACACTGTTTGATTAGGACCACTGACTACGTATTCCATGCTGGAATAGGGGAAAAGTTATCTTTTACTCATTAGAAGATGGATCCATGGGAATATATGGTCAGCTACCTTTTATAATTTTATCGTGATAAAATAGTGTATTATAAAATTTCTCATCTTAACCATTTAAACTGTACAATTCAGTGGCATTTAGTACATTCACAAGGTCGTGCAGCCATTCCCATGATTTAGTTCCAGAACACATTAATCACCCCTCAAAGAAGCTCGTACCCATCAGCAGTCACCCCACAGCCTCTCTCCCAACTCCTGGCAACCGCTAACCGGCTTTCTGTCTCTACGAATTTCCCGATTCTGGATATTTCATATCACTGGAATCAGACAATATGTAGCCTTCACATCTGGCTCCCCACCCTCAGCACAGTGTTCCCAGGATTTATCCATGTCGCCGCATGCATCGGAATTTAATGGCTGAAGAATTGTCCTGTGTTTGGGGGTCGAAGTTATTTTCTTTCGCTTGAACCTCTATTCCTACCCCCGCCTTCGCTCCGGTTCAAGACCTTCTGAGGTCTCGACTCATCAGACTTTGATTCCTCCTGCCCTGCTCCCCTGCAGTCTGTCCAGCAGCCCTGAGAACCGCCTGCACCAGGGTCCCCCGAAGGGCTGGTTGGAATGGCAGCTTCCCAGCCCCGCTGCGCGTCTGCTAAGCCAGGCTCTCTGGGGACAGAGCTAGGGAACCTGCATTCCGGACCAGCTCCCCGGTCTCTGACGTGCATGCCTGTGAGCGCCAGGGCAGTGGCACGGGGCTGACACACTCTTCTCAAACCCCAGCCCTAGGACTTCTTAGTCAACTCTCTGCGCTGGCTTTTATCTCTGTCTACAACGCCCTGAAATCCCACCTCAACGCTGCATCTCCTATAATTCCCAAAATCTTCCTCGACGCTTGGCCAGAAATCATTGTTAAACAAAAATTTTAACTTCCAGGGCTGAATGTCTTTATTTATTTATTTGTTTGTTTGTTTGTTTATTATGTTTTGGAATATTTATTTATTTATTATTATTATTTTTTTAGGTAAGGCAACCCTTGGTTGACCTCACAGATTGCAAGGACCTTGTCAGCTTACAATCCCTTATTTTTTTATTTTTTACACCTACAGCACCTGGTCTTCCTAGGTGGTCTCCCATCCAAGTACTAACCAGGCCCGACCCTGCTTAGCTTCCGAGATCAGAGGGGTTCGGGCTTGTTCAGGGTGGCATGGCCGTAGAGTTGAACATCTTTTTAAATGAAAGGGTTTATTAGGCCGTTGCTGGGAAAGAAAGAAGACTGGTCTTAGATCATGGAGTCCAGATCGCCAACGGCAGGTCTAGGTAGGAGAGACAGATGTGTCTGTCCTCCTGGAGTTTTGCAAGCGTTTTTCTACATCAGGTAGGGGGAGAAAGATGGCAGCCTTCTGACAGGATTCACATTAGCTGCAGACAGAGGGGAGGGGAGACAGCGAAGTGCAGCTCGTCCTGGGGGAGACGCAGCCGAGCCCACAGCAGTCTGAAACTCTGGGGCGAACTAAACAGGAAGCAGAGGCTCCTGGGGTCGGACAGCGCCTGGCGATGCTCTCTTTTTAGAGAATCTCAGAAATAGCCGCCTGGACGTTAATTTAATAATTCCAGCATTCACTCACGGGTGTGAACAGTCTTTTGTTGGTTTTGCACTGCGGTCGTTAACAGATTTACCCTTTCTGTCTCTTGCCTCCGTTCTCTGGCCCGCTGTCATTTAATTTAGGACATCTCTGGATTTTCTCCTTGTCACCATCTTTCCCAGACTCGGAGCTCCCTGAAAACAGGGTCTAGCCTTTTCTTTGCATCCCTCGAATAATTTCCATTCTCGGAATAAGGATATTCATGGAGCACGTCCATGCAGGCACTGTCCTAGGCCCTTCTAATTAATCGACTAATTTAATCTTCACCGTATAAGCGAAGGTGATGTCATCATTCCCAAGTATCTGGAGGAACCACCTTTTCCAGGAAGTGCCAGTGTCTCTGCTCAGTGACAGACAGAAATTGGCCCCCCACCTGTCTCATGGAGGGGTGCACAAGTGAGTGAATTTGGTGAAAAAGGCTGTCCTAAAGTCATGGGGAATAAAAAGGTGTCAGATGGTGCTGGTCAGATAATCATCATTTTAAAACACTTATTAGTAGCTTCTAAAGAAAATACGCGTCCATGGCAGAGGACCCTCCTCTGTGCCCCCGTGACGCTCCCCCGCGAGTGCCCGGTGAGGTCCTCTGTGCTTG
Source organism: Pteropus alecto (assembly GCF_000325575.1). NCBI lineage: Eukaryota > Metazoa > Chordata > Mammalia > Chiroptera > Pteropodidae > Pteropus > Pteropus alecto. The sequence goes on from NW_006436672.1 coordinate 668,696, forward strand.
AGGCTTCCTCCTCGGTGTACGTCTTCACTTCCCGCCTCACTTTGTTACTTTTCTCAGTCGTCCTGCAGTCACATGTGCCATTCACTGTAACAACGGCAAAGGTAATTCACGTGCTTGAGCTCCACGCGCCACGTGGCCCACAGAGCTCCTGTCCAGGCGGGTAGGACGGGCCTCAGCCAAGAGAGTAAAGCTTTGGAGAGAAATTGTAGGTTTCCTTACCATGTAACCAGCAATCCCACTCCCAGGTACCCACCTACCCAGAGGAAATGAAAACTGGGACGCAGGCAGATCCTTGCCCGTCTGTGTTCCTATCCGCAGCATTATGCACAGTAGCCGAAGGTGGAAACAACCTACTGTCCACCGATAGATGAATGGATGACACAGTGTGGTCCATCCATAGGGCGGAATATTATTCAGCCTTAAAAGGAAGTGGGTGAATTTTGGAAATATTACGCTCATTGAAATAAACCAGACACACAAGGACAAATATTGTATGGCTGCACCTTGGCTTCACCTATATGAAATATCTAGAGTAGGTCCATTCGTAGACACAGAAAGTAGACTGGAGATGACCAGGGGCTGGTGGGAGGGTGGAACAGGGAGTTACTGCTTGATGGGTACAGAGTTTCTGTTTGAGGCGATGAAAAAAATTAGGTAATAATGGTGATGTTTGCACAGCATCATGGATGTAATTAATGCCACTGAATTGTATATTTAAAATTGTTTAAAAGGGTAAACTTTATGTTACGTATATTTTATCACAATGAAAAACAAACAAACAAACAAAAAACCCAAAAAACTCAGCTTTCCTTTTCAACTACTAAAGTAAAACAGAGAACTGTGGATTTGCCAGATTCTGCTGCGGAATCTGGGAGTCTTAGGTCCCCCTTGAATTGGGTCTAGCACGAGCTCCGTTGAGCACATAAGCTGTTTAGTCTCCTGTTTTCCTGCCCCAGCTGCTGTGGGGTGGGTGGAAGTCGGGGGGGGGGGGGATTTTTAGCTTTTCTGGATTTCTTTGAAGGGCCCCAGGCGGGGAGTAGCCCAGCAGACGCTCAGCCTAGTCAGCAGGTGTGCCCTCCCATCCAGGGATCAGCGTTCTGGATGCCCATTTTATTGTCCCCAGTAACATTCTGCCTGTGTCCTTCTCAGGCCCCATGGGGTTTCTAACTGGAAACAAGGAGGTATTGAATAAACATGCAGACTCATCCCCAGCCTTGCAGACATTGCCTATGGCGACTCTATAGACCTGGCATGGTTTGGTCTTGCTAATCCCACCAGAGAGGAGGGCAGGGCCCAGGCGGGTGATGGGTTGATGGTTCTCAAATACAACCACTATGCAGAGCATGTGGTTAATAATCTTCAATCGGCTCCAGTTTATTTGCATCTCAAATCAATTTTAGTCGCGGAAAGCATCCCCCCTATAAATTAAATGCTCTGTCAAAGACTTCTGGGCTGCCCCAAAGCCTCAAGCACCCCAGACTGTCTGGGAAAACCTTAGCACTAGCTTAGCGCTCCTGAAAAGTCATAGGCAGGTATCTCGTTTACTTTGATTTTCGTTATTAATTTTTTAAACAAGCATGTAGATTTATTATGTGCCGGGCTGTTCCAAGCTCTTTACAAATATTGCTTTATGGAGTCCTCCCAATAATCCCGTGAGGTGGGCTGTGTGACCTGCACAAGCCACTCTGCAGGCGATGCGCAGACTGCAAGGATGCGTCCTCGCGGGGCAGGGAGCCCAGTCTTCATGAGGGTCAGCAGCCCGTTCCCCCCGTTCATATGTCATGCACGGCCTGGGACAGTCCACGGGAGCACAGGCAAGTACAGCCCCGCTGCCTGGCTCTGTGGCGAACTCCCCATCCCCCTGTCGGCCTGCTCTCTGTGGCTTCGGGTGTGACCCAGGGTAAGAGAGAGGGGTCCACCTACCTCAGGGGCCTCTCCTGGGAATAGATGGCAGAAGGGAGGAGAGATGTTTCTGAACAACCACCTCGTCGATACCATAAACGTGAGCGTCGAGTCATTTCTAAGAGCAGCGCTGAGGTTCCTGGCAACGCCGTCCCCGAGAGCCATTTCCAGAGGTGACTGAAGTGCCATTGTTCGGATCTGAGTCGGGCCTGTGGATTGTCCCCGCGTCAGCTTCCTGGTTTTGATGTTGAACGTCAGTGACGCGAGATGTTATGGTGGGGGCACTGGGTGAAGGCCCGCTCTGCGCTAGTTTTGCAACTTCCTGTGGATCTATAATTATTTCGAAGTGAAAAGCTTTTCAAAGTGCCATTGTTTACGAAGCCAGGGAACTGTCGCTCCTTGCTGCGTGTCTCCGTGCTCACTCTCGGGCGGCTGACTTCTATGGGGGGACCGCTCGTCCGTTTCGAGGCTGTGCCTGTCTCTTTCAGAGGCTGAGCCCCCTCTTGGCGCTGGCCCCCTTTCCCCTCGACTGGGGTTCTCTTTTCTGCTCTGGAGCTAGGACATTTTAAGCTGCTTCTTTGGGAGCCTGCTGCACTTACCCATCAACCTCAGGCGCATTCAGCCCTGAGGCGCCCAGCAGCACCCCAGCACTAAGCCTGCCCCCCCGGCCCCTGCAGGTTCTCCCGCCGCTGGGCGCTTCCCATGAGCTGTCTCATTCAGTTCTCTCAACACCAAGGAAGGAGTTTGACTGGAGGAAGTGGGTGTCTGTGGCGGGGAGGGTGCACCCCGGGTGGAGGGAACCGCAGAGGCAAAGGCTCAGAGGCGGGGACCCCGTAGGCCGGCGTGAACCGGAACGAGACCAGAGCAGAGAGGCGCGGGGTACACTGAGGTCGGACCCTCCTGCGGAGGGCGGGGGTGTGGCGAGGCATTGGAGACCCAGAGTGACAACGGCCCGGAGGAAATGTGAGAATGAAGTTCTCGGGTGAAAGTTGCCGTCTTTCTTCGAGCTCTAAACACAGAGGGCTGTCACCTCCGTGGAATATCTTCTCTTCGTGTGGCCAGGCCTCAGGGGGTCATGTGCTGCCCTAACCTTACAGCCTTTCACCACTCGAGGCTCTGGCTCCTCATCCGTGTCTCTGCCCACGGCCTGGCCTTTGGAGTTGGGCCCCTTCAAGGCGCCACGAAACAGGACGGCTCGTTATGACACCACTGGACCCGCAGAGCAGAAGTCCCGTGTGGATGGCGCTGGACTAGGGTGCCTCGGCGTTCAGAGGTGATTTGTCACAGAGGCGATTTGTCGCAGTCACTTCTGGGTTAGCCCTTCCCCACCCCAGAGGTCAAGGAGGTGTGCCTGGAATTCCAGAGCGGCTGGGGATTAGGGGGTGCCGCGTTCACATCCTGGGGCGTTCCCGCTCTCCCACGCCCCTCGGACTCGTCCTCAGAGTTCAGTGCTTGCTGTTGTCTTGGAAAACCAACCGGACGTCTCAAGTCCCTGTGACTGCATCCCCCTTTCTTCTGAGGGGCCAGGGTAACTCTCTAGCCAAAGGGACTGCAGCCCGGGTGTCCCCCACCCCAGCGGCCCACTCTCTTCTCCGCTTGCAGCCCGTTTCCCTGTCTTTGTCTTTCCTGGGCTCTTTGATCCATCGATCATGAGTTTCCTCCACCCCTATCTCTGGCCTGTTCGGTGGTTTGTGATCCCACAGCAGAGATGGCCCAGCAGCTTCCCACACTTCTGGTTTGGGCCTCCAGTCTGAGCTGTGCGTCCGAGGGTGAAGGTTAGGCTCCTCCCCCCCACCCCCGGAGGTTCCCCCGTCTTGGGCAGTAAGCACCCTGAGTGCAGGGACCGCAGGATTCGCCCGACACATCAGGGCCTGCATCTGGGACTGCCCTTAGCTGGTCACCGCAGGCCTTGCTCCAACACGCCCCCGCGTCCTGGTGGACACAGGCCACTGGAGAGCTGGCCATGTCCCCCTAGGACCAGGGGACACTCGGGGTTAATACAGGCCTCGTGACCCCAGGAATCTGAAGGAGAGGAGAAGCCGGGCCTTTATCCAAGCAGCGCAGCTTCACTTAGGAAGCGGGGAGAGGAGGGAAGGGCCGCGCTGCGCCTTCGGGCGAGCAGGCGCCAGGCGGTGTCCCCGGCGACCCGGCAGTCCCCGTGCCGCGACCCTGTCCGATGCTGCTCAGCAGCGGCAGCAACGCCGCGTCGGGTGACACCAGGTGCCGAGTGCGCACCAGCGCGCAGCTTATCCTCACCGCAAACCCATTTTACAGACGGGGAAACCGAGGCACAGAGCGGCGAAAGCTGATTCAGCCACGAGGGGGTTCGAACCTGCGCCGTCTGGCTCCAAGGTCGCCGCTCTTAACCGCTGGGTTAATCACTTAGTAAGTGCAAAGCATCCGCTCAGCCTCTATCAGGTGCCAGGCATTGCTCGTTGTCTATTTTTTAATTTTAATTTTTTTTTTTTAATCACGCTGTTTAACTCGCACGGGAAAGTGTTTCTATATCTGTTTCACGGGTGCGGAGGCCGAGGCCCGAAGAAGTCGGCCAGCAGCGTCAGGGATGAGCCTCGGGCTTTGATGCTTGCGTCTGCTGCTCCTTATTTTGGGGTTACCCAGGTGGAAGGGAGGCCGTGAAACGCAGGCTCCCCCTCTGTCCAGCAGCACTGGACCAGTAACGGCCCTGACCCGCCTTCTGATAGCAGACATGCAGGTGTCGCTGGCTGAGTCCTGCCCGTCTGGAAGGTGAAGGATGATGTCGAGCAGGATCGAAAGTGTGCCGTTCCTTTCCGCTGTTGTCCACGAGCAGCTATTTATGTACCATTTTTGGGACATAGTTTTCTGTGCATTCGCTGGCGAGTCTTCGCTCTCGGCTTTTTGGATCTCCAGGCTGAGGGAACTCGGACTGGCCATTCACAGTTCCTAATGCTGCAGACTCGCTGCTCAGGGCCCGTGTTAACGAGGGCTCGAGGAGGTTGGCCGAAGCCCTCTGGGTTAGCAGACCGTACTCAGAGGAGCAGGGAGGAGTGACCTCTGGCAGGACTGGAAAAGTGGCAGCTTGCGTTCCATGGAGGAAAATTATTTCCATTGGCCTGGGCATCTCTTAAATGCCCTCACATAATACTAACAAAAACAGCTGCCGATTGTTTTTGAGGCTCCGCCATGTGGCAGGCAGTATGCGAAGCACATTGAATGCATTATTTCCTTTGATCCACACAGCATCCTGTGAGGTCAGTCCATTGTTGCTCCTGTTCTACAGATGAGGAAACCGAGACGCAGACAGGTCACTAAGGAGTCCGCGGTCACACAGCAGCGGTTGGGGTTTGAACCCAGGCCGTAACTTCCATGCTGTACAGCCTTCCACGTGGCTAGTAAGAGCTTCTCGGGCTGGTGAGTCTAAGAGTAGCCTTGACCTTCGCGTCTGAGCATTTTGAAGAACTCAGCCAGGAAGAACATCCCAATTTCTCTACAATCACAGTCCCCCTCGCCAGTGATGTCATTCAAAGGGGCAGTTTCACGTAGCTCTGTGACTGCCAAACTATCGAATTAGCGATGGTGAGAAGCCCGATGGCTCAGGGCTCAGATCCCGCCACTCCCTAAGACCTGTTTTTGCAGGAGCAGGCTGGGAGCTCGGCTGTCCTATAAAAGTTAAGAGATCCCCATAAAGCCGGGCCTGTTTTCAACCTTCGGGTTTCCTGGTGCCCTTCCAGAGCAGCTTGTGAATTCCTACCTTCTCCTGCAGCCTGCTTGGGGAGGGGAGCCAGCAGCTCTCGGGGCGGAGAGAGAGAGGGGGCCCCTGCACCAGCCTCCGCCTTGGGCCACGTCCCGGAGACTTTCTGACTCCGCCCAAGTCCCATGGTGACTCAAGGTTTCACTCAGCCCGGCATGGGGCACGTCCCTGGACTGAGGGGCTGTTTCTGCCACAGGCTCCTGGCCCCCTGGGACAACCTAGGAGCCCAGGGCAAGAGACTGTAGGTGCGTGTCTCGGGCCCAGATCTGTCTGCTGCTGGGATCCCTTCTCTCCCTTTCAGACGTGTGCCTTACCTCGCCTGCCCACCTCAGGCTGGCATCAGCCACAGGGAAGAGATCGCCAGAGCTTTCATCTCGCTCTCTCCCGACACTGCCAGGCTGAGCGCTCATCTCGCTCTGGCTCGCCCTGAGCTGGGGTGGCCTGAGCTGGGGCGGGGAGTTGGCGTCAGGCGTCCATTCCTGCCCTGCGGGCTGTGTTCTGTGTCTATCTTAACTCACCGCCCTTGTGTACTAAATGACTGCAGATTCTCAGCTCCGAGAAAGCTGGCAGGAGGGGCGGTCAGTCTGCAGGCCACCGCATTTCAGCTGGTAAAGGCACCCTCTGCACCCTCTGCTCTCAAAGTCACCACAAGCGGCACATGTATGTGTGCGCATGTGTGTATGTGTGTGTGCATGTGTGTGTCCTTGTGCGCGTGTGCACACTTTTGTATATGTATGTCCATGCATGTGTGTATGTGTGTACGTGCACGTGTGTGTCCACGCATGTGTGTATGTGTGTGTGTCCATGCGCACATGTGTGTACGCGTGCGTATATGTGTGTCCATGCATGTGTGTATGTATGTGTACATGTGTGTATATGTGTGCCCATGTGTGTGTACGCATGTGTGTCCATGTGTGTGTAATGTGTGTACGTGTGTGTGTGCACGTGTGTGTCCGTGTGTGTGTATGCACGTGCGTGTGTGTCAGTGTGTGTGTATGTGTGTGTCCATGCATGTGTGTATGTGTGTGTACGTGTGCGTGTATATGTGTGTCTATGCGTGTGTGTGTATGCGTGTGTGTATGTGTGTCCATGCGTGTGTGTACGTGTGTGTGTACGTGTGTGCGTGTGTGTGTGTGTGCGCGCGCGCGTGCGCGTGTAGAGAGAGCCCGGCAGGACAGAGAGACCGTTCCCATAGGATAGTCCCTCTCTCTCTCCCAAATGCACCTTCAGGAGGAATTCCGTAGTGAATGAAGCCAGGGTGTGTCCTCTCACTGCAAACAGTGAAGAACTAGGAGGGCGAATGAGTTGTCAGGCTTAGTCATGTAACGAAAGGTAGTTTTCAAGCAAACCGTGGCGTTAGAGGCCAGATCAGGCTGGCTCTGGACACCCCCGGCTCGCCGTTTCTGTTACCGGAGAAGGGTTAGCGGAGGGCCGAGGCCTCCCGATTTGTCCCGCCTTCTGTCTCACTGCCCTGTGCCGGAACCATACTGACCCCTTGGCGGGTGCCCGCCCTGACCCACCCCTGCCCACCTCCATGCCTTTGCTCAGGCTGTTCCCACTTGGATGTCCTTCCCTCTGTCTCTGGATGTCCCCGAGTGGTCCACGTTTCAGTGCCCAGCCACCAGCCACCTCTCCCTCTAGGACAGCTCCCACATTGCTCAGGGAATGAGCAGATCTAAATGGGAAACGGGCAGGGGACCAATCCGACACCACGGGTGTGAGGAGCTGTGGCAGACAAAGCTCGTTCTCTGGTTTTGTCCAGGGAGGCACAAGCCCAGCTAATAAACTACAGTCCCGGGCTCCCTTGCAGCTAGGGGCAGCCACGTGTCCCCGTTCTGACCAGTACGGTGTAGACATAAGCTTGGGCGGGCCTTTCGGGGAATCTGTTTGAATGGGGGCAGAATCATGATACGGCGACTTTAATGATCAAAGTCACATATGGGGACAGCCGTAATCTTCCATATTAGAAGAACTGAAAGAGCCCATGTCTCTAAGGGCTCGGTGAGGCAGCCCTACCTGCCCTGGACAGGTTTTTGTGGGACCGATCCCCGAGGCCTGGGGCTTTTACAGTGTGGGAGGCGTTTGAGAAAAAGGACGCAAGATGTTAAGTAGAATGGCTAAAACTTGGGAGGGATCTGCAAGTTTAACCATAGTACCGTCAACACCCACCTCCTGTCACCTCCCCTGGGCAGCCTATCCTGTCTTCTCCTGGAGGCTGCTGCCATCACCCCCTCCATCATTTTCCGTGCTTTGTTGCCATGGTTTGCTTACATGCCCCTTCGTCCCTGGTCTGTGGGTCCCTCGAGAATAACGACTCTGTCTTCTCTCTCGTTCCTTCGAAAATATTTATGGAGCAACGGCTGTCTTTCAGACACCGTACCCTGCAGTGGTGAGCATAACTGATGCTCCACAGAGATCAGCTGAACTGAAGGACCCATTCGGCATCATGTAAGTCTCCTTGCAGGAATGTGTTGATTGGGATGGCCAGGGGGCTCTTTGTAGCGTGTAAATGCAGTTACCACATAAAACTCTTCAAGCTGTTTCTCCATCTATAAATTGAGAAGCATCCGCTCTATATGTAATTCTCTTCACGGAAAATTCCCGAAAGCGTATTCTGTCTGCCTTTGAATTCTTTCCCTGGGACAAGGGTGATACAAACCTGTGCATCTGATTGATCGCCTGTCAGGTGCATCTTACACCTGGGACAAGCTGGCTGGCACCATCTACTGCTAGGTGTCTGGCACTGGGAGCACGTAGGGTCGCAGGTCACCTGTCTCTGTGTTAGCTGGCCAGTCCGGTTCCCCCTAGTGACTCCTTAACTCTTATCCATGGCTTAATGGGGTACAGTTCAGTTCCTCCTCTGGGCCTGAGAAAGCCAGAAGCCCAGCCAGCCGAGACAGGAGAGGCAGGCAGTGGTAGCATGCTCAGCAAGGCTGCTCTTCCCATTAGCGTCCCGGAGCTGGTTTCTGCTCAGGCACCGGGGACCCAGCAGGCAGATCACAGTCAGCTTGGCAGGGAGGCCGGCTTCGGTGGGAAAGGCTCAGCTTCCTTCTGAAAGAAAACCAGGTGTTCCCAGGGGAATTCAAGACATGATAAATGCTTCTTTGGCAGACAGCCTGCTGCAGAGGGGTGTGGTTGTTTTAGCAAAAGAGTCACAATTAATAGATATTTCTTTGAACCCAGCCCAAGGGTCACAGGAGCCAGCTTTCATTAAAGGTCGTACTGACCCGGGTACTTGGCATTTCCTTGTTCGGGCCAGCTCAGAGCCACCAGGTGGCTGGAAGCTGAAGCAGCCCAGTGGCCCCCGGTCTGTTTCTGGTGGGCCTTACTCACCCCAAGGCGGAGGGACAGCAACATTTAGAGACCCACCGATGCCTTTTTCTTGGAAGATGCATTTCTAACTGAGCAATCTGAAGCCAGGAGGCCTCTTAGCTGCTTCATGCCTTCACGGCTGCAAACGTTCTGCACAGGAGACTGGAACGGGCTCTTTTATGGCAGGATGAGGAGGTGTTCCATGTCAGTCAGCAAGGACTCCCAAAGCTGGGGAGAGGGTGAGCAGGCCCAGGTCTGTCGCCTGTGGGGAGAGCAGGGGAGCCTCGGAAAATGGAAATGAAGGCTCTGCAGCAGGGCCGAGCACGGCGAGCGGGGGCCACAGCTTGGAGGGCGAGGGGCTATTGTAAGTCCTGCTCTTCAGAGCCATGGTGGACCTCGAGCTGACCAGCACAGACTGGGAAACGGCAGTGCCTTCAAGCGCTTCTTCATGGTGGAAAAAGACACAGAACTTCGGGCAAACTGAGGTTAACGCCCTTGCCCCGCCTGCTCCTCTGGCGGCCAGGTGGGAGCAGACTAAGAGCAGTGTCTCAGAAACCTCGACAATTTGGTTCATTCAATAGATGTTTGCCGTGGGCAGGGCCACCCTCTGGGGGCGGCCGGCCATCGTGGGAGAGCCAGGCCGGGCGGAGCCTTAGCAGCCGCAGCGAGCAGATGCCGTCTGCGTACCTTCCACCCCGCCTGCCCCTCTCCTTGTCCCCACAAATCTGTCATCAGATCAGCCACTTCTAACTCATATTTCGATCACACGACTCCCTCACTCGGAGCCTCTCCAGGGCTCCCCAATCCTGAATCCTGGTTTTCAAGGACCCATAGCATCCGACGCTACCTGCCTTTCCAACAGTCAGCCCTCCACGAGCCTCTGCTCCTGGAGCTGCAATTGACCCAGAAACTCTGTCCTCCCGCCCTGGGGTCTCCTCTTGCCTTGGGATTTCTGTGGCACCCTCTCTGCTGGCGTGGTTCTCAGTCCGAGTGCATATTAGAACCCCCTGGGGGCTTTAGAAGAACACTGATGCCTCGGGCCCACTCCGAGGTTCTGACATAGGGTAGGTACAGCAGAGGGGGCGTTTTAAGAGCTCAGCTGGCGATCCTAATATGCAGCAGTGTTCTGAGAACATCTTTACGTCCTCAGTGATATCCCGCACCTCCAGCATTTACTGAACAGAATTATTGGAAATTGGAGGTGGAGGCGGTGAATAAGGTTATCGATCAGCACCGACCAATGAAAATATCATGCTTGGGTCTCTGGTGCCCGAGCAAATAGTATTGTTTCCATATGTAATCAATACAAAGATTATGAGATATTATACATTCTCTCTTTTTTCATATGAGCTCTTTGAAATCTGGTATGTATCTAACACGCTGACGGTATTCAGTTCGGACAAGCCACATTTCAAGTGCTCACTAGCCACATGTGGCTGGTGGCCGCCACATTGGATGAGGTAGTTACGGACCAGTTGAGACCGAGGCATGCTGTTTCTGTGCTGAGCCGGCCTGCAGAGCATATGCACATAGTGCCGGCAGAAGGGAAGGTGGCTTCTGCAGCTGCGATGAGCGAGATCTAACACTCCCCGACCCTCCCTTTCTAGTTAAATCACAGCATCTTCTTATCTTGCTTCACAGTCCTCCTCCTCCACCATCCCCAGCCCCGCTGGGCCCCACATCCAAAACAAATTTCCTCCCATCCTCAGCCTGCTATGGGCAGGCTTTCCCGCTCCCATCTGTGGACCTGCTGCCATCTCCTGTGCTGTTGCTCTTTGGAGAGTTGGCTGCCAGTCCCCAAGGGAGGGAGGCTTGGGGGCGGGGTGGGCACCTGGCTGGGAGATCCGGGGGCAATCGGGAGAGATTTTGGAGCATGTTCTCTCTCACTCGCTCTCCTTTGCTCTCTCTTGCTTTCTCTCTGGGTCAGATGTTAATCCACCAAGCATCCCCTTTCTCCACAGGTTTGGGGGCCCTCCCCAGCCTTTGAGAAGCCCCGTAAGCTGAGCAGATCTCCAGGTGAGAGTCACCTGGCCCTTGGCCAACCTTCCCAGGGGCAAACCTTTGGTGGGGACATTTTGATGCCAAAATGTGCAGAGCTAGCAAGAACAGAACGATTATCAGGCCTTCCTGTCATCCCAGTTACTAACCACGTGACTCGGGCCCTTGAAGTCCCAGTGCGAGTTTCGACCCAGCTCTCTGCGACCACTAACTTGGTATTTCTGCAACTGCTTTCTCGCTCGCGCGTACCATCACCGTGCTCTCGGTGACTGTCTTTTATTTCCAAAGGCAATTAATCTTTTTCGTCATTTTTTTTTTTTGCATGTGGTCAGTGCCCAGTCTTTGTTGCTGTTCCGAATCTGTGAATCATTTGGGAGCATGTGTTACATTGGCTTTTATGTTCTAAATTTTTGCCGAAAACCGAGACAGCAAGAATGACTAATGAGAAATATATATATTTTTAAAGTGTTGTAATTAATTGTCGATGACCCAATTTCATGGTTCTGCAGCTCAGTCACAAAGATTTGTTGGGCGGCAGGCAACAGGGTATGCGATCGGTTCCTGGGGAGATGCTAAGGGACAGACAACATAGCCCCTGTTTAGTTGAGGAAATAAAACATATGTGCAGGTAGATAGAATGAAGGTGACAACATCGTACATGCTAAGTGGAAGTTCAGAGAAGTGCTACAGACCTAAATGCTACTGCGGGGGGCCATACGAGGAGCGGTGATCAGTTAAGGCTTCACAGAGGAGGTGGTTCTTGGGCCGAACAAAAACGGGCGGGCTGGTCCTAGAAACAGCGGCAGGGAGGCATCCGGTGATTCCGGCAGGAGGTCCTAGGGTTGAAAGCATGGCCAAGGGATGATGCTAGAATTCAAGAATATTAGGTTCTCTTTCCAGCTCTGCTGCTAACATCCTCTGATGACTTTGGTCAGTCACATAACTACATCAAGACCCCTCCCAGGACTGCCAGCACTTGTCACTGCCCTTCACCTGATCTGCTGTTCAGGAAAGGTCAGAGCTTGACCATTCATCTGTCATTCATCCTTCCAAACATCTACCCACCCATCCATCCGTCTGTTCATAAATAGATACCCGCTTTCAATCATACACCTGTTCAGCCGCCCATCTACCCATTCACCCGCCCGCCGAGGCATACACTGGTCCAGTCATCCATCCACCTATGCATCTGCTCATCCAAACATCCATCCAATCATCCATTTATCTGTAAACTATTCCATTCACCCATCCGTCCATCCGTCTATCCATCTGTTTGTCTGTCCGTCCAACCATCCATTTATCTACCCATCCGTTTATCCATCTCTCTCATAAATCAGCTGTGCATTTGTTTCTTCATTCACTCCTTATTGTCTGAGGGCCTATTCTGTTACATACAGAAATGCAGAGCCAAAAAGCATGGTTTCTACCATCCAAGCAAGTCAAGGAGGTCAACAATATATACACAAATATACGTACATGACACAGCTCCAAGGTTCAAGGCTGGGAGGATGTGGCACCACTAACTTGGCTAATACCCCTCCCTACTCCAAGCCCGGCTCAAATCTCCCCTCTCACCTCAGTGGGGCCCAACCTTCTGTGTTTATCGGGTCCCCCAAGAAGCAGACGCCAAGATGGAGTTAGCCAGGTAGAGATTTACTACAACGACAATGTGAGAAAATGAGGTCGGAGCAGGCAGAGGCTGGGGGACGTGGCAGGCCACAGCGTGGCTCCAAGCCTGGTGGAGGAGAGAGGGCAGGCAGGCCGGCTGGGCGAGGGCATCTGAAACTACAGCGCCGCTCTGAGGACGCTCGGCAAGGCCGTGGGGGCATCCTGGGCCAGAGCCGTTGGTCAGAGCAGCCTGTCTCCCAAGTAGGGCCTGTCTTACATCTGGGCCCTCTGAGCAGCCGGTGGACGTCATCCTGGGGGCAGACAGGCTTCAGGGCCCATTCTTAGAGCATGTTCTCACAGTGCCATGCCCGCCCATCCTGTTTAATGCCACCACCTGCCCTCTTCTTCCCCTCGTCCCCAGGGCCCCTGATGCCTGTCACCCTGGCAATGCTTTGTCTCCCCATAGCCTCCATTTTCTTTTAACATGTTATATACATCATTTATTTATTCTGTTGATAGTTTATTTTCTGCGCCGCCCCCTTCCCTTTCGTCCTG